>NC_143053.1:79246060-79549090 GCF_052426305.1 Pelodiscus sinensis
CATTTAAAACTATTTATCTTAGAAACCAAACAGTCCAAGATTTCTCATCTCACTGCATATAAAATAGGAGAGGAGAAAAGAGAGTAGGTAAAACAGATTTTTCTACCAGAGATTTTAGTTTCCTTGACTGAGACAGATTGTCAAATTTATATACAGTAAGAGGAAAAAAACTTTAAAAAGAACAAATTGTTTGGTAGCACTTTATAGACTAACAAAACATGTAGATGGTATCATGAGCTTTCGTGGGAACAGTCCACTTCTTCAGATGACCTGGACTGATGAAGCAGCGGGCTGTGCCCGTGAAATATCATGATACCATCTACATGTTTTGTTAGTCTTTAAAGTAGTATCTTAGATGCCTATATACAAATGCGAGATCAGTATCTTAGATGCCTATATACAAATGCGAGAAGTATGGGTAATAAGCAGGAAGAACTGGAATTGCTAACCAATAAATACAACTATGATATCATTGGTATTACAGAAACCTGGTGGGATGGGACGCATGATTGGAATGTTGGTATGGAAGGGTACGGCTTGCTCAGGAAGGACAGACAGGGAAAAAAGGGAGGAGGGGTTGCCTTGTATATTAAAAATGTACACACTTGGACTGAAGTGGAGATGAATGTAGGAGATAGCTGTGTAGAGAGTCTCTGGGTTAAGCTAAAAGGGGTAAAAAACGAGGGTGATATCATGCTAGGAGTCTACTACAGGCCACCTAGCCAGGTGGAAGAGGTGGATGAGGCCTTTTTTAAACAATTAACAAAACTATCCAAAGCCCAAGATTTGGTGGTGATGGGGGACTTCAACTATCCAGACATATGTTGGGAAACTAACACAGCGAGGCACAGGCTATCCAATAAGTTTCTGGACTGCATTGGAGACAACTTTCTGTTTCAGAAGGTTGAAAAAGCTACCAGAGGAGAAGCTGTTCTGGATTTGGTTTTAACAAATAGGGAGGAACTAGTTGAGAACTTGAAAGTGGAAGACAGTATAGGGGACAGTGATCACGAAATAATAGAGTTCATGATCTTAAGGAAAGGTAGAAGGGAGACCAGCACAATTGAGGTAATGGATTTCAGGAAGGCAGATTTTGATAAGCTCAGAGAACTTGTAGGTAAGGTCCCATGGGAAGCAATACTGAAGGGAAAAACAACTGAGGAGAGTTGGAAGTATTTCAAAGGGACGTTGTTAAGGGCCCAAAAGCAAACAATTCCGCTGTGTAGGAAAGATAGAAAATATGGCAAAAGACCAGCTTGGCTTAACAAGGAGATCTTGCATGATCTCAAAATAAAAAAGGAGTCTCATAAAAAATGGAAATTAGGACAAATAACAAAGGATGAATATAGGCAAGCAACACGGGAATGCAGGGGCAAGATTAGAAAGGCAAAGGCACAAAATGAGATCAAATTAGCTACAGGCATAAAGGGAAACAAGAAGACCTTTTATAAATACATTAAAAGCAAGAGGAAGACCAAGGACAGGGTAGGCCCACTGCTTAGTGAGGAGGGAGAAGCAGTAACAGGAAACTTGGAAATGGCGGAGATGCTCAATGACTTCTTTGTTTCGGTCTTCACCGAGAAGTCTGGAGGTGTGCCTAACATAGTGAATACAAGCAGAGAGAGGGTAAGTTTAGAAGATAGGATACACAAAGAACAAGTTAAAAATCACTTAGGAAAGTTAGATGTCAGCAAGTCACCAGGTCCTGATGAAATGCATCCCAGGATACTCAAGGAGCTGATAGAGGAGGTATCTGAGCCTTTAGCTATGATCTTTGAAAAATCATGGCAGACAGGGGAGATTCCAGAAGACTGGAAAAGGGCAAATATTGTGCCCATCTATAAAAAGGGGAATAAGAACAACCCAGGAAACTATAGACCGGTCAGTTTAACGTCTGTCCCAGGGAAGATAATGGAGCAGGTAATTAAGGAAATCATATGCAAACACTTGGAAGGTAATAAAGTGATAGGGAATAGCCAGCATGGGTTTGTGAAGAACAAGTCATGCCAAACTAATCTGATAGCTTTCTTTGATAAGATAACGAGCCTTGTGGATAAGGGAGAAGCGGTGGATGTCATATACCTAGACTTTAGTAAGGCATTTGATACGGTCTCGCATGATATTCTTATTGATAAACTAGGCAAATATAACTTAGATAGGGCCACGATAAGGTGGGTGCATAATTGGCTGGATAACCGTAGTCAGAGAGTGGTTGTTAACGGTTCTAAATCCTGCTGGAAAGGGATAACAAGTGGAGTTCCTCAAGGGTCTGTTTTGGGACCCATACTGTTCAATATCTTCATCAATGATGTAGATATTGGGATAGAGAGTACGCTTATTAAGTTTGCAGATGATACCAAACTGGGTGGGGTTGCGACTTCTTTGGAGGATAGGGACATAATTCAGAATGACCTTAGCAAGTTAGAGAAATGGTCGGAGGTAAACAGGATGAGGTTTAATAGAGAGAAATGCAAAGTGCTCCACTTAGGAAGGAACAATCAGTTCCATACATACAAGATGGGAAGCGACTGTCTAGGAAGGAGCATGGCAGAAAGGGATCTAGGGGTCATAGTGGACCACAAGTTGAATATGAGTCAACAGTGTGATGCTGTTGCAAAAAAAGCAAATATGATTCTAGGTTGTATTAACAGGTGTGTTGTAAGCAAAACTCGTGAAGTCATTCTGCCGCTCTACTCTGCACTAGTTAGGCCTCAGCTGGAGTACTGTGTCCAGTTCTGGGCGCCACATTTCAAGAAAGATGTGGAGAAATTGGAAAGGGTACAGAGAAGAGCGACAAGAATGATTAAAGGTTTAGAGAACATGACCTATGAAGCCAGGCTTCATGAACTGGGCTTGTTTAGTTTGGAAAAAAGAAGATTAAGGGGGGACATGATAGCGGCTTTCAAATATCTAAAAGGGTGTCACAAGGAGGAAGGAGAAAATTTGTTCCTCTTGGTTTCTGAGGACAGGACAAGGAGTAATGGGCTTAAAGTGCAGCAGGGGAGGTTTAGATTGGACATTAGGAAAAAATTCCTAACTGTCAGGGTGGTCAAATATTGGAATAAATTGCCAAGGGAGGTGGTGGAATCTCCCTCTCTGGAGATATTTAAGAACAGGTTAGATAGACATCTGTCAGGGATGGTGTAGACGGAGCTTGATCCTGCCTTGAGGGCAGGGGGCTGGACTCGATGACCTCTCGAGGTCCCTTCCAGTCCTATGATTCTATGATTCTATGAAAGTGCTACCAGACTGTTTTCTTCTATGTTTTTTCCTGTTACAGACTAAGTTTAGTTTCTCTGCAATGGGTTTATCATCCTGGATTGCTCCTTTTGTATCTCAATTGTCTACGGGACCCACTGTTTTTTAGCAGGCTTCCTGCTTCTAATGTATTTAAAAATATTTTGCTATTGTTTTTTGAGTTTTTGGCTAGCTGTTCCTCAAAATCTTTTTATGCTTTTCTTATTACATTTTTACACTTGATTTAACAGTGTTTATGTTCCTTTCTATTTATCTCACTAGGATTAGACTTTCACTTCTTAAAAGATGCCTTTTTGTCCCTCACTGCTTCTTTTACATTGTGGTTAAGCCACGGTGACTCTTTTTTAGGTCTCTTGCTTTGTTTTTTAATTTGGAGTATACATTTAAGTTGTGCCTCTATTATGGTGGCTTTAAAAAGTTTCCATGCAGCTTGCAGGCTCTAGTCACTGTGCCTTTTAATTTCTGTTTAACTAACCTCCTCATTTTTGTGTAATTCCCCTTTTTTAAATTAAATGCCAGAGTGCTGGACTGCTGAGGAGTTTTTCCCACCACAGGAATGTTAAACATTATATTATGGTCACTATTCCCAAGTGGTCCTGTAATAGTTATCTCCTGGACCTGATCCTTCACTCCACTCAGGATTAAATTGAGAGTTGCCTCTCCCCTTGTGGGTTCCTGTACCAGCTGCTCGAAGAAGCAGTCATTAAAAGCCACTGAGAAATTTTCTCTCTGCTTCTCTTCCTGAGGTTACATGTATCCAGTCAACATGGGGATAATTAAAATCCCCCATTATTATAGAGTTTTTTATTTCGGTAGCCTCGCTATTCTCTTTTAGCATTTCAATGTCAGTATCACTGTCCTGGTCAGGTGGTCAATAATATATCCCTACTGCTAAATTCTTATTATTGGAGCATGGAATTATTATCCATAATGATTCTATTGAACATGTTGATTCATTTAAGATTTTTATTTAATTTGATTTTATGTTATCTTTCACATACAGTGCCACTCCACCATCCACATGGCCTGCTCTATCTTTCCGATATATTTTATATCCCCGTATGATTGTGTCCCACAGATTTTCCTCATTCCACCAGGTTTCAGTGATGCCTATTATGTCAATCTCCTCCTTTAATACAAGGTACTCTAGTTCAACCATCTTATTAGTCAGACTCCTAGCATTTGTGTAGAAGCACTTTAAAAAATATCCACTGTTTATTTGTCTGCCCTTCCCTGATGCTTTGGATTCCTTTATATGTGGTTATTTGTCTGCTCTGGCCCATTGTTTGTCCTCTCCCTTCCTCTCTTTCTGACTACAGACTAGAGAATCTCTATCAATGGATTCTCCTCTAAGAGAAGTCTCCATCCGATTTATGTGCTTCTCTGCACCAATCGGCTTTCCTCCCATCTCTTAGTTTAAAAACCTCATACAGTATATTGTAATTGATCAATCCTTCTCCCTTAATTGTGTTAAGGGATTACTATCAAATAAAACTATTTAGTGGCAGATAAAATGAGTTAGAATTTAAGTCTACAAAACAATAAGATGTGAAGTATTTTCCACATTTACGACTTGTAAATAAGGAAAAGTAATAACATTTTAAACTAAAATAGTTGAAAATTAAGTCCTTTCAACAGTCTTAATGAACCATGTGGATTGTCAGAACACTGAATATTTCAAATTCTTTCTAAGAAATTCATTCAATGGTTGATCAGGGTGGGGGGGAAAGGGGGAATTAAACCCAACAGAGTAGGACATCAAAAAGCAGTTAGCTTTTTATCCTAAATTGTGTATTTCAGTTCAGAAACTTCAAAGTATTAAGAAAGACTTGAACAGTTAAAGGTCTTTATTTTGTTGCTTAAAGCTCTTTATAAAGTTGAAATATAATACATTAAACTCAGTAAGAATTCATTCAGGAGCAACAGATCTAACCACATAAATTGTATTACTGTTATCTATGGTCATGCCACCTGCACAACATGACACCTTAAAGGTGGCCTATGGTCACCACACTATGGTCATGACACCTACCTGTGGCCTGAGTGTTAATAGCCTTGAATTTCATCCTATTTATTTCTGATAAAATTCTCCAATTTGTCACTTTAATTTTGTGTTCTAATTACTTAATTTGAGCTTCTGAAATGAATTATTAAGGTATTTAACTATCTCATAAGCTAACTTCTGAAAAAGACCTACATGGTAAAATATATGCATGGTATACAATATTCTTCATGAAAGCTGCAGACTAGTAATTACATACCTTCAGTTGTACTATTGGGTCCTTGTATGCCTTTTCTGTTGAATACTCAGGGTGCTTAAGGTGATCCTTTTGAACGTGTTAAAAATATCACCCTAGAAAGAGAGAATAAAAATTAATATGAACTTACAGATTCTACAGTTTGGTGTGTAGGAAGGTAGCCAGTTTTATGGTAAACCACTGAGAAGTGTACCGTCTGGGCAAAAAGTGTCATTAATTATTTCCCTGCTAAAGAAACTCCACTCAAAGGCTTCTCACTCTTGGAAAATAAAGAACTGGACTGCATGACAAAAATAAAATATGAAGCACTGATATAGCACAATTGTTATGATCCTTCTTGCCATGAACATAAAAAAAAATTAAGCAACCATGGCTGGGGCTAAGTTTTAAACTAGGTAGTTAAGTAGGTTAGAACATGCAAATAAGAAAACTCCATGAAACAACACACTGGGGCTCACAATCACATTTCACAGCTGTGGTTTTTTAATAGTCATTGTAGTGAGAAATTTCAAATTGTCAAGTATGTCGCTAAAATAAAAAAAGTCCAACTACTGAATCAGTCAATGAGAAACAACAAATAAAGTGAACAATTCATGACTAGTAAGATTAACTATATTTTCATATGTGGAGAAATAGGATACTCCTTGAAAGTATAACAGAGGTCTAAAATAATAGATAAAATTCATGGGAATGAGAGGTAGGACAATTAAGGTAACCACCCTGCCTGGCAAAGCAATCTACATACAGATTTCAGTCTGGAAGCCAAATCTAAGCAAAAGGATTTAGTATTGATAACACAATGGCTACTTTACAAGTGTCCTGGATGCACCTGCCTCCTACACCAGAGACATAACATTCAAAGTCTGCAAAGCTGTAACAGTAAAAGTTGCATAATCCTCTTGGAAACAGCAACACTTTTTAGCATCACCTGAAACAAAAAGCTGGATGGATTTTCAGAGACTTTCAGTCAAGAGCAAACATTCACCCATTTTGAGTCTGAGAACACAGGAAAAAAATCTGGATAAGTGATTCACTTATGTAGAACTCCAGCACTGCCTTTGGAAAGAGCCAAGGAGAAATCCACCATAGCACTTTTACTTGAAGAGTTTAGCATAAATTGGACTGGACATTATGGTCTCATGTTTACTTGTTCACAGTGAAGTTTCTATCTCCCCCCCCCAAATTAACTTCAGTGTAAAACTTGTTCAAAAGTATCTGCTTAAGACATTAACCATTACTATTTTAGAGAGTTTGTCTTTTTGATCAAGAACTCCTCCTAAACGGTGAGAGCTAGGACCACCAAATTCAGTATACAGCTTCCTCTTGTAACTTAAAGGAACACAAGGGTTTGGTTGTGCCAGAGAAAAGGGACACACCTGGAATGTGATTGCTTCTCAAAAAACCAAACAGGAAAGAGACAGAATCATCAAATCAAGTACAATTCTCACAATTGATGTACCTGAACGAATGTTGGAAGAGATGGAATCAAGATCAGCCAGAAAAATAGGATGAATCTGCAATAGGATTGCTTCTCAAAAACCTTACAGAAAAATAGATAAAATGGAGAAATTTGGAGTAGTGCTCTGTTTGGGCACAACTAAATCAATGCTTTAGGTCTGAAAACTAAAAGAAAATGTTATTGGAAACCAAACTGAGTATAGCCCTTTTTTGTTAAAACATACAAATGATGAGTTTATAGGGATGAAGAAAAAATACACTTTATGGAATTCCCTTATAAAAATATTACTACAAATATAAAACTGAAAAAATTTAAACAATCCCTTTTTAAAGAAATCCCAAAATATTTACTTCATAAAAATAACACTGTATTTTTAAAAAAACACAATCATTTAAATAATCCATGCACTTTTTCCTTTTATTTTCAAAAAAAACTTGTGTTTCAGACCCGAGCACCACCGGCCAGGTACATCTGCTAAGTTATTTAAATGGGAATGGTTTAACTGACTCACAACCCCTAATGAACCTGACAACTTGAAACTGCAGAGAAACAGCTTTATTATCAATATATTAAAGGCCAAAACAGTAAACAAACGGATTTGAGGTTGTTTTCCCCCCCACTAACCATGATAAATGAAGAAGGCAACAGAGCAGTTTTTGAGGGGAGCATGACTCTGACACCTTTTGCATCTTGTAACTAAACTTTTCCTATTTGTAACAGTCTTTTTGATGGACTCTTGAACAATTAGAATTAGATGAGACATCTTTTTCAAAAACACTTCAGATTTCATCTTCTACCTTTTTAGGAGTTAGGCCCCAGAAAACGGTATCATACGTTGGAGCGGAAAGAGGTACATTGGGTGTCTGAGATCAGATGTTGAAAGCTATGAACCTCAAAGATTAAACTTTACTGGTTAAAGCACAAAAGGATTTTTCCCACTTAACTATTGTATTTTATTTGGAATATTACATCAAATGGTATTAGTGGATGGAGAAGGAATGTGTTTCCAATACAATGTATGTAGGCTTGAAAGGATTAGATTTTTATCTGGAAATGTTGACAAATGTTAATTTCACCATATATAAACCAACTAAATATAATTTCCATTGATGACTAACCCCCTATTATCTTGCAGGGGGCTCTCTTTGATCAGTCTCATCACAGCAAAATACCCTCATTCTATATATGTGTGTGATCACTGCTGCCAAGCATTTTGTGAACACATACTCTGCTAACAAAGACAATACACAGAACTGTAAGGGATATTCCTCTAGTCTATGAGGAAGTATATGTTTCCCCAAGCAGATGATGTAACATGCCTATGTATATCTGAGCACATAGGCATTTAAAATGCACAGTAAATTACCAGTTGCCTGGAAGCACTACTATTGGGTGGAGTGGCTGAACTAACATTCAGACAGAATATCAATTTGCAAACACTGTTACAGGATTTTGGTTTTTCTTAAAACAGTTGCATTGTTTTCTAGTGTATCTTGTAAATGGGATTCAGAGATTCCAAGGCTAAAAAGGATCATGGAGATTATTTAGTCTGACTTCCTGTACAGGCAGTCCCCGACTTACGCGGATCCGACTTAAGTTGGATCCGCACTTACGAACGGGGCTTTTCTCGCCCCGGAGCCCACGGGCAGCGGGTCGCCATCCGTGTCCTCCAGGGCGAGAAAAGCTTCTCCCAGTCTTCCTGGTCTGCTGGGGGGGTCCAGCAGCGGCTGAATCAGGACGCCTGGGGCACAGCATCTGGGGTGCTGCTGGGTTGCTCCAGTAGCGCCGAGGAGCCACACTACTGGAGCAACCCAGCAGCACCCCAGCTGCTCTGCCCCAGGCATCCCCAAGTCAGCCACTGCTGAAACTGACCAGCGGCTGACTACAGGAAGCCCGAGGCAGAGTTGCTCTGCCCCGGGCTTCCTGGAATCAGCCACTGATCAGTTTCAGCAGCAGCTGGCTTGGGGACGCCTGGGTTTCTTAAGTTGAATCTGTATGTAAGTCAGAACTGGCATCCAGATTCAGCCGCAGTTGAAACTGATCTGTTTCAGCAGCGGCTGACACCAGTTCCGACTTACATACAGATTCAACTTAAGAACAAACCTACAGTCCCTATCTTGTACGTAACCCGGGGACTGCTTGTACTACACAGGCCAGAGAATGTCCCCAAAATAATTCTTAGTACAGAACTCTTAGGAATAAAAAGAGCCAATGTTGATTTAAAAATTGTCAGTGATGTTCAGTCCACCACAACCCTTGATAAATGGTTAATCTATTTGTACCATTAAAATTTACATCTTATCTCCAGTTTGACTTTGCTAGCTTCAACTTCTAACTCTTGAATTACTATTACTTTCTCTGTTAGACTGAAAATCTCATTATTAAATATTTGTTCTCCATATAAATATTTAGATACTAATCGTGTCACTCATTAACCATCTCTTTGTTAAACTAAATAGACTGAACTTGTTAAGTATCACCATAAGATATGTTTTCTAACCGTTTATTCATTGTGATGGGTATTCTCTGATTAGTCTCTAATTTATCAACAACCATCTTGAATTATGGGCACCAAAATGGGACATAGTTGTTCAGGGCTGAGTAATTTTTTACTATTGTTTCATTGATTTGACATAGATTAAAATTATACAGGTGCATGCAATTCAGAAAAACCAGGACAAGTCCCAGTGATTCACCTATCAGTATACAGACTGCTTATTATGCCATGTTTTGATTGTGCATGCAACATAACGGGCTAGAATCAGACCTTGTTATAAATGAAGTTATTCCATTGATTCCGAGTAGACTCGCATTCTATTCATTTTTATGAGGCTCTGGCCCACAGAGTATATTTATTTCTTGCTTCTTACAGTTAAAGATTAGTGGAGTCTAGTATGTAAGAGATTTCCAAATTGTGGCATATAGAGCACTGTTGGTGGTTCCAGAATAGCTGGCTGGTCAGATGGCACTGGCTGCTGATCTCCAACTAATAAATTAAAGACAGCTAAACATACATTACATATATTTTCCTTGTTGGCAATAACTGTTATTGTTACAGGGATTTTGATTTGTCATCATTACTGTAAAGGGAGGTGGTTTGTGCAGCCATTTCATGGACAGCTAACCCTGTCACAACCTCAGTATTAAAATGTGTGTATTGTGTGGCACTACCAACATACTGCTTTGCATTTGGAATCTGGAACATAATTTTGAAAACTTAGAAAATGTCCAATAAGCTCTTTAGACAGGACTATATTTGGAAAATTGACAGGCAATTCAATAATAGGTTTTGGGAATTTTATTGAAGAACCAAGCATGGCTAGAATACAAAAGTAGCATCTAAAGTCAGCAAAGGAAGAAATTAATGTGCTCACTTGAGAGAAAACTAGAGGCATTTTTGGAAAACAAAGAAATACTGTGGGTACAGATTTTTAGGGAGAATAAAATTAAGGTCTTTACAATTCATGTCAAATCTTCATGTCCATGTCATGAAGTGAGCTCAATACGTAACCCACTTTCTAAACCAGAAGACTAAAACCATGATGAAAGAACAGAGGATGAGATAACTGCTGACCAAAAAACTTTGTTACACAGTTAACATCCTGGATGTTTATGAATACTTCATATCTTTGTATTTGGGAAGCCACTCACTAAGTGTAATTTTAAAGAGCAAGAGAACAATAGGATTTGTGTTTTCTTTTAATTTTATGAGCAGAAATATAAAAGTGCAAGTTCTGTAAATTAATGACATTTACAGTACATCACAATAAATAATCTTATTTTGGTGACATCTAAAAATTCTGGTTATTTACTTGAAATGAGCCATAATGAGATAAAAAACTGTGTAAACACCAAAAAATACCTGACTCAATAAAGATAAAATATTAAACATATTCACCAGGAAGATGCATATTGCATTATTGCTATTAGACCATGCCTCCGAGCTCTAAAATATAAAAACTCATTCAAGTTACATAAAATACAGTTGAGATTGTTCTCATCACAGGCATAATCTAATATAAAAATAACTGACATTTACAAATAAAGATATTCTCCTATGAGGGGAGAAAAATACAGAAACAGTTCCACTTCAGTGATAATTTTCTGACTCCTTGAAGAAACTGAAACTTGCACAGAGCTTAGGTGTTGTATATGAATACATAATGTGATAAGTCTGTTTCCATACCACTCCAACTCCACAGGCCCGGTGACAGGAGTAGGCCATTTGGTAAACCTACTTGTATACTGTCTCTACTGTACAACTTGGTTATCCAGACCCTTCACATCCCAACACTAAGTGAATGCAGGAGTTTTGTGTTCTGGACGGTGTGTTGTTGTGTTCAGTTCAAATGGTGCACTATAAGAAATCCGTGGGTAAAGTAAAGTTACTCATTTGCTATTTATCCAGAGTGGAGTATATCCTTGATTAAAAAACAAAAAGCAGATAAATCAGAAATAAAAATAATTAAAGTATATTAAGCTCACTTTTAAATCACAATCAAGGTTACAATTGAAAGGGGAGCTTGGACTACTCCTAACTGAATCCTTAACAGTGGGAATTCTGTATTTCTAGTTAGAAAGCAAAGGTTGTTAATCTTTTCTGTTTTCTCCCTGTCTAAAGAATTCAGAGCATTATTTCCCACCCCCCAAATACTAGGTAACATTTGAGTCCAGGTCTACACTGGGGGAGAAATTCAACTTCAGATATGCAACTTCAGCTACAAAAATAGCATAGCTGGAGCCGATGTACTTTAAATCAAATTTTTGTGGCAGACAGCTATGGGAGGTCAGGGAGTATCAGCACTGAATTTAGCGAGTCCTTACTAGACTTGCTAAATCGAACCCCAGAAGGTCACTCTCCAGCAGTACTGATCTCTGGGTAACTATAGACAAGGACTGAAATGCAACTCCTAAAGCAAACCCTCACAGGTGAGATGTGGACTATATTTTGAAAACATTCAGGGGGGGGGGAGGGGGGGGGGAGGAGAGAGAGAGAGAGAGAGAGAGAGAGAAACACTAGAGAAACATTTAAAGTAATCTGGCCAGAGCAAAGATAAGGTGTGAAGGTAACCTTTTCCAAGGAAATCCAGTCATCAGTTATACAAAGCAGCTATTATTCCGGCCAGGTTTTTGATAAACAAAATGTGTATCTCCATAAAATATTATACTAAAAAAATGACAACATAAAAAGACAGTGAGTATCACTGATTGACAAACAGATTACAGTATTATTACACATTTGGCCATGTTTTTAAAGTTATATGGTTGTCAATATTCTTAGGCTGACTGAGGTATATGAATACTTTAAACACCTGAGGTTTAGAGTACCATATATGGAAGTAAGTGAAGTGATACTATTCAGTAAGACATCCTTGCTTAAAAATAAAGATTATTTTTTAAGGTTACTGCCTTATCTTACAAGATTTAGCAACTTGAGTGGGAAACAATATGCTAAGTCTTGTAACATACAGCCTAGCAGGCCACTGCACCATTTAGAACATTAATAAAACAAAATATTTGGCGGGAAAATATCAGAAGAAAAGACCCTAAAATGTTCATAATTTATCACAATAATGAGTGAAAGTTTTCTAAAATACACACATATTATGCACCATAAAGACATTGGATTAACTCAGTAAATATAATGAACAAACTGGCTGTTATCCTGGCTGAACAGTTTTCTTTTGTGCCCCTCCTTTTCGTTGGCTTTTGAAGGAAAAAAGTTCTGTCGATCTCTGATAACTTACAATTTTCCCACAGTTATTTATATGGTATTATTTTTATCAAACAGGAGGTTCTCCCTAGAAAACATCTTTTAGACATATTTAAATTGGTAAATTATATTTGTCAAAACTGAGCCAATGTTGTTCCAGTAAATTAGATATGTGCTTATTGTAGCCTTACCTGCACAATCACAAACTACACACGTTCAGCTTGGCTTAAACTAAATGAAGAGTTAAAACACAACATCACTTAACCCTCTCCCTCTGGCTGACTTATTTTATTTTTAATTATTAAGATTGTAATACTTTTACTACACAACACCAATCTCAACATTCTAGGAAAGTGTCTCTGGCACAGTGGTATTCAGAAGAAAAGCCAATCTTCTCAAAAGCTTTATCCTCTGCTTTATCTTAAAGTGCGGAACTATGGGAAAGGATATGTAATGAATTCCCATCTGTCACTGTGGAACCACTTCTTTCAGAGAGGCTAAGGCTGCATGTATGCGGACATGCAATCTGTTCTCAAAATCATATCCAGTGAATTCCTCCTGCAATACAAAATACATACAACTATTAACCTCATCCACCTCAGGGGTTCAAGGTGCTTAAGAAGTCACCAAGCTACAAAACAGTAACTAGAACAAAAGTAGCAATGATGCTGGTAGAGAGATTTCCACCCAGCACAGTCCATGAAAGAAGGGACAGGAGGTTCTCCTCTGCCTCCCAAGTGCAAGCAGAAACCAGTCTACTTGTCTATTAAAGGCTTGCACAATAACTGGGAAATTGTACATGTCCAAAAGCTCCAGGAAATCCCAATGCAATGAGTGGAAGGACTAGTTCCATTACGTATAAAGTTATAGGACACTGGTGATAGATAGCAACCCTATTAAACCTGCACCACAAGCTGAACTCTTAAATGCACTTAACTGCAGGGCAGCAGATTAGGGTGTGTTGGTTTATTACCTTTGCCTGGAGAAGTAAGATTTTGCCTCTTGGCACAGTCTAGAAAAAGAAGAAAATATCACTTTTGGAGAGCATACACATGGCAGAAAAGAAAGAATCTTCTAAAGTATAATGGTGAGTCAACAAGAACTAAGGTCTCAACCTTGTAAATACTACTGGACATGGTGTTTACTGGGACTACTCAGAGTAGTAAACACTATGCCCTATAAGGCTGTGTCTAGACTACATGCCTCTGTCGGCAGAGGCATGTAGATTAGACACATAGGCAAAGGCAAATGAAGCCGCGATTTAAATGATCGCGGCTTCATTTACATTTACATGGCTGCCGCGCTGAGCCGACAAACAGCTGATCAGCTGTTTGTCAGCTCGTGTGCTAGTCTGGACGTTCCCCCTGTCGACATCAAAGGCCTTTGTCGGCAGCCCCGTTATTCCTCGTGGAATGAGGTTTACCGGGGATGCTGACAAAGGGCTTTGATGTCGACAGGGGGAACATCCAGACTAGCGTGCGAGCCGACAAACAGCTGATCAGCTGTTTGTCGGCTCAGCGCGGCAGCCATGTAAATGTAAATGAAGCCGCGATCATTTAAATCGCGGCTTCATTTGCCTTTGCCAAAAAAACAAATCTACATGGCTCCGTCGACGGAGCCATGTAGTTTAGACGTACCCTAAGTGTTTACAGCTCCTAACAAAGAACCCAACTGGTCCTGCAGTATGTATTTCTATATCTATACTCTTTTGTCTACTTTAAAGAAGAAATAAAATCTACTTTAGAACTATGAGCACTATAGTGAAATACATTATACAATGAAAGCACCAAAGTTTAAGAATTTCAAATTTACTCCTTTTGACCAATTCAACTTGCAAAAATACACCAATTATTCACTGAGCTTTCTGAAGAATTTCCAGTTTTAATTGTTTTTTCTTATCTATTTCAGTTTATTTACTTGAATCCCATCTTTGGAAATACCGGAAGATTTCTATACTTCATACAACTTGCGCTTCTGCAATAATAATCATGGAATAAATACAGACCTTATTAGAATGATCTGGAAGAGAAAAAGGAATATTTTGTTTTTCAATAATGAGCGATTTTTCTTGACATAGCAAAGGTTACTCAAATTTATGAAAAATTTGTTGATATTTTCAACTGAATCTCTGGATTTGAAGGCTTCTACTCTATTCCCCAGTTAGATGCACGTGCTCTTTTATTTTAAATCTTATATAACAGAAGATTTTCTATGCCATAAAAAGATACTGAGAAAGATTAAAATGATTCAGATGAGTCTTATTAATTTTTTCTGAATATAAATACCTTAAATATTTGAAGTTTTTATTTCTAAATAGTATAGCTGCATTTAACAGTGTATACAAATATTATCTATGAAGTCTGTCTTGCACAAACTGATCTTAGTCTCTTATGAGGGCTTGATGAATGGATGAGTTTAAAAATGTTAATTCATATTAAAAGTTGTTTTACTTGTTAAATCTGAGTAACTTCAAATTAAATTGGAGAGTAAATTTTTATGAAAATTATTTTTATGATAAATTGCAAAAATGATAAAAATCTTTCAGTCATTAATTTCAGTATGTTTAATTCTTTCTTCTATGTCCCAAGTTGATTTCTAGAGTTTATTTTTATGAGATCTAAACCTCTGAGAATCATATAGTAAGTAACTAAAGATGATCCACACTTGTGGGATATGCACGCATATTCTTTGGCTGTGAACTCTATCTTCTAGGAAGCACTGTATGCTGGGATCCACTTACCCCCATGCCTAGTTCTGATGGTATAAAATGGTGAGCAGTTACAATCATCAGTTAATTCCTCTAATTCACAAATCTCTTCACAAGAGACTCCAAAGAAATAAGAAGGTGACAAAGATGTATCTATAACATCCAAAACATATCTACAAATATTAGAATTGAAAAGTCAAGCTTCTAAAAGTTAGGCCTGTGCACCTACCAAGACAGGGGTCCCATGGAAAAGATAACAAGTGAGCACATAATTCATAATTAGACTATATCATAATTAGGCTTGGAAGGATTAGATTTTTATTGGTCAATGTCAGTAAATGTCAATTTCACCACACACACAAAAAATATTTTCACTGACAATCACATTTTCAGATATGCAAAGAAAGAAAAATGAAGCTTGAGACCTTAGATGACACAAACACTGGGGGAATGATAAATAAAGAGGACAGGTCACTTATGCAGAGCAATTTGGATCGGTTGGTAGAATTCAACCACTTTGCAAACAGTAAATATTTTAAAACAGCTACTTGTAAATGAACAGAAAATATAAATCAGATTTATATAATGGAGGGAAGGACTCTTAGAAAGCAGTGATTCTGAAAAGGAGTTGGAGACATAGTGGGTAATCAGCTGAACATGAGCTCCCAGTGTGACACTGTGGGGGAAAAAGTTATTGTAATCCTGAGAAACAGAAGGGGAATCCCAAGTAGAGAAGGAATGTTCCTTGCCCTCTGTATTTAGCACTGCTGACCCACCAATGAAAAACTGCCCAGGTTCTGGTGCTCATAAACGGAAGAGCTTTCAGAGAAGAGTCATTAGAATGATTAACGGATTAGAAGACATACCTCCCAGTGACAGATTCAAAGAGCTCAATCCAGTAGGTTTAACAAAGAGGTTACGGGGTGACTTGACTATAGTTTGTAAGTATCTACCTGGATAACAAATATTCAATAATGGGCTCTTCAATCTAGCATGGAAATAAGACATGGGAATGGGTGGCCCCAATAAAAATAGCTTCCAGAAGATTATGAGTTCATGAGCCAGGCATGTACTAATTTCAAGACTGGGGGATATATATCTATATAGACAATCCTTAAAGATGTTTATTCTGACACAGAACTAATCAAGCTTGCCAATATTCTTGCTTCAATCATTTTTGTTGTTCAATTAACGTTCTTTTTTTTAAACTTCAGCTATCCAAAAGACAGCAACTAGGAGTGATTCCACTGATCTTACTGCTAGAGTGTCAGCCTCATGGCCAGGACGGAAAATGCTTCAATGCAGCTCTCCTGGCCAAAGTCAGATCCATATTTATTATTATAATAGCTAAAAATAAGCAGTATTGAAACATGTCATTAGTATAGCATCACAGGTTTACAAAAAGCCCCTGCAAATGTCACAGTGTGAACTTTGTATGATGTATGTTAATCTCTATAGGATATCACCACCTAGACAATAATATGTTATCCGACACACTAAGGACATAAAATTAAAGCAATTCTTTATATATAAAGTGGAAAATTCAAATTAACTCTTAAACTCTGATCACTTGTAAAATAACACATTTTCATTGTTTGTTTAAAGCAGTCATAGGTGGCCCCCTTTTTCACTTCCAAAAATTCAAGATTTACTCTACTATTACCTCTGGATTGTCCAACAATAGACAGCCAAGTTCATAGCAAGCATACGGCTGAATGTATAAGTTGTTTTGACGGCACAGTTCATCTTTAACAGCTCGCTGAAAAAACTGTAAGAGAAAATCAATATTTATACATTAAAATTACAGGTTTAACCTCTCTAATCCAGCTTGTTCGGGATCTGACTGGTGCAGAGCCAGAGAATATGCCGAATCACATGAGGTCAATATTGTCTAGCAGCATAACTAACACATCCACTGATTACTGGGCTCTTACAAGACATTTAGGGGTTAAACTAGAACTAAATAAATGTTGCTAAACATTAGCCCTTAAGAGAAAATGGGATGTCACTGAAGCCTGGCTCTTAGCCTTTTACCTGCATATAATTTGAAATCCAGTGATACATATTTCACAGAGTACTCTGAAAAGACTTAGCCTCTACTATCATTCACCTAATGTATCTGTAGCATTGACAAACATACATTTGGTCTTCATCAGGAATGGGGCCATTTATAAAGACAACTGGGTGCAGCATTACTGTACTTGTAACAACTTACCTGAACAGCATCTTCAGAATTTCCTAAGCATTTATGTATGGCACCAAGAAGCAAATTTTTCAAACCGACAGAAGATGAATCATCAACCTCCTGACAAGCTAAGCAAAAAAATCAAATTAAACTTTTAAATATATTACACTCACATTAAAATAAACGTGCCTTTATAGTGTATTCTTTTTTCAAAAAATTGGATTAGAAAGTGTCTCATTTCTGTATCTTAATTGTAACTAGAAATAGCCAATCTATAGCTTTAATGTTCACTTCCTCTCAATCACCTTTGTTTTAAATAAAATGATGCATATCATCCACAAAAATGAATATATTTATTACAGCACAAAAATATCTCAACTCTATTTTATTTTTACTTTTGTAAAAAAGTAAACTGCAGGTAAATAGTCAAATATGTAAAAACATTTAAAACAATAAAATGGGTTTACAGAGTTGTTTTATTTAATATAACATTTTTAGGAGAGTTCAGTTACTGAAAGCCCTTAGTCATGTGAATAATTCTTACTCACAGGAGTACCCCCACTGAAATCAATGAAATCTTCTGGAACTAAGAACTAATAAGCCTCTAGGGTTACCAGATGCTTTCAAAAAAATACCGGACACACTTGATCTCAGATTGGGGGTGGGGGAGAACCGGCCAGGAGGGGAGCGGGACTGGCTGGGGGATACTGGGAGAGGGGAAGTTGGCGAGAAGCAGGGTTGGCTGGGAGGAGGTTGGGGGCAGTGGGGCTGGCTGGGAGAGGGAGAACTGGCTGGCAGGGAACGGGGCTGGCCCTGGCACATGCAGATCTCGGGGTGCTGCCCATCCCATGCATAGTCCCGGTGGGGCGCACGGGTGAGTCCAGCCCCGGGGATTCCATCCCGCCCCAGTCCCTCCCCCCCACTGTGTGGTTGTGTACTGCCTGGCTGGTAGACACGCTCATGCAGTGGGAGTGTGTCTACCAGCCAGGCAGTACACAACTACATACTGATACTCATGATAATAAATAAAACTTACTTAATCAGAAAATACTGGACATTTTTATGTCTGGTATTGTCTCAATTTGTTTTCCAGACAGAAAGCTCAAATACCAGACTGAGTTCAAAACCGGACACCTGGCAACTCTATCAAGCCTCTGTTCCAAATGCAAGGCACATTTCTTAGACCTTGCACCGTCTCGAATATAAATGCACAGCAACATGCATATTTAAAAAATCCTACCAAAATAATACACTCCACTGCACACACTCCTCCCAAACTAGAGGAGACAGGCGACCAAACAACACATGACAGAAGTTAGTCATATTGCTTGATGCACTCCAGGAAGGCAGTAAGACACTATGGTGATGAGCACAGTACAAGAACCTACATAAAACAGACCACAGTCGTGCAGTTTTTCACAAAATGCAGGGTGCACAAGACTGCTTGGAGGAGTGGACAGCATTCCTCAATGTTCTCCAGAATCTGAGATTCAAATTTTTTTTAAAGACAGTAAGTCTCTAGGGGTGCATCTACACTGCACAGTTATTTCAAGATAATTAGCTTTATTTCAAAATAATGCGAGAGCCTACAAAGGCACAGTTATTTCGAAATTATTTCAAAAGAGCAGATGGCTTATTCTGAAATCTGTAAACTTCATTCTATGAGGAATAACACCTATTCCAAAATAGCTATTTCGTAATAAGGCATGTGTAGATGCGCCACTGCTGCTATTTCAAAACAGCCCGTCACCAAAGCCATTCTAAGTTATTCCTCCCCAGTGCCTCCTGTGGCTCTAAATCGAGATAGCATGTCTACATTAGGGAAGCCTACCTCAGACTAGTTTTGAGGATTCTCTGCAGTGTAGACGTGCTATTTCAAACTAACTATTCTGGAATACCTTATTTCGAAATTAGCGTGTGGTGTACAGGTACCCTCGATGTTATACGATGCTGCCAATTGTTGCACTTTCCTCTTGAGTCTTGTGGCATTTGGTGTTTGCACCAACACATCCCCACATTTAAGCTGAGTGGTAATTAAATCAAGAGTAATTTTCTAGCCCTCATGTCATAGAGAAAGCTTGAAAATGTAATTCAAGTGAACTTTAACAGCTCACAATCAGAAGACAAATTAAAATAGACCATTTTTGTTTTATTTAAAACTCAGAACTTTTGGGGCTTGATAATGATATTTGAATGTTTGGGGGTAGCAATACTGGTTATGACTGGGAAAACAGACTCACTTCACGTCAAGGTAATAATGCAGACATATCTACCTGAGTTTACATAGACCCTCAAACTGAATGTCTGAGATGTGAAATGCACCATGCATTTCACTGTTCAATAGACCATGTAAGAAAAAAGAAGTATCCATATTATGTAGATCTATATAGTTTCCCATTATGGGACTGGGACATGTATGCATATATTATGGGTAGGCCTTTAACACCACATGGTAAGTTTGCAGGGGGAGCACAATAGGTTTTTATTTTCCTGAAATAAACAAGGCTTAGCTTTCAGAAGTGTGGGAAACATGTTAGTGAGGGAAACAAGATTTAGTATTTATTATTTCAATGTATTTTGAGTGTCCACCTTATGCTCTAGATGCTTTACAAAAATTAACAGACATTAGAAACATTAACATTTATATATCACAAGAATATAAACTAATGTGATCTAAAGGTTATATCAGCATGAATATTGGGTTATTCATGAGGTATGAGCAGAATATAATCACATGCTAAAAGAACCTTAATATCATACAGCACAGTGAATTTATTCCGCATGTGCTACCTATATTTCAGAAAAGCTTTTATAAAACCTGTATAGGAAATATTTTTCATATATGTGTACTATAAGAACCAGATGCCTTAGCACCTAGAAGTCCAAATGTACAGAGCACAGATGGAGCTATTTTTAAAAAGCACCCACAAAAAGTCCTCTAGAAACTTATTTTTAGACAAAAACAATTTTTTATTTAAAGATCTTTATAGCTCCTTCCAGAACTAGAAGATTGAAGATCTGAATTGTTCCCCTTTCTAAAGTATAACACTCCTGCAGGGGTATGAATTAAGGTACTTTAAAGTTATTTTCATAGATAGAAAAACTATTACTGGGGTAGGCCTGTGGGCCTCCAGCAGACATAATTTCCAAAGTGTTGAGTGCATATGTGGCATGCATAGAAATTCACTATGTAGAGGTGGAAGGAAGAGAGCTTTCAATGGTGGGTGGATTTTTTTTTAAGAGGAATTATTTGAAGCTGCACAGAAATCCTAAGGGAAATTGATCAATAGGCAGAGAGGTGGTCAAAGATGCATGATACATTTACACAGTTCTGTAATTTTACACATGGATATCACCATTACTGCTACTTTTTAAGGGGGAGGGGGAGAGAATTGTGAGTTGTGAAAGAGTGAAGGTGTGGATATACACACACCTTTCACTGTTGAGTGATTTAGAGCGATTTATAATCGTTACAATTTCCTGTCTAACTATCTCTCTCTAATCTTCAAATATTTATGGAAGTTATGTACACTTAGAGGATAATTTAAACAAAAATAGATCACTGTGGTTTTTGGTTTCTTTTGTGGCTAGGTTAAAAGTCAATCAACAAAGTCAAAGTAATACAATTATCTTCAATACACTGGATTTTAAACTTAAAAGATGTTATGAATGTCAACTCTTTTAGCTCTTTCCTTCCTAGTGTCACCTTGTATTTAAAAATAAGTGTTAAATTGAATCCTAATGCATGCCCTTTTCCATAACTATCCAAATAATTTAGCTCACTCATCAAGCGTCCATACATATTTTGGCCTTCTTACTGTTGCAATCACCTAGTCTTCATGAAAGAGAGAAAAAAGAAAGAGATATTATCTGACTGAAAAACATAGCCAAGGAAGCATCCTACCTTGGCTCATATGCTGAAGATTAGAAAAGGAACAGTTTGGAAGGGCTTTCCATAAATACAACACTTCAATAGATGCCAGAACACAGAGCTCTTTGGTTGGTATTTGCTTCCTGAATCTGTCTGCCTGAAAACAGCAAACATAGTAGTGCTAAATTCCTCTCAGGTGAAGAGACAAATAAGAGTCAAAAACAGTAATTCTGATGTTTTCATTAAAGCAAGTAACAGTGTTAAAGTTGTCAGGATGTGAAAATTTAGTTTGCAGCTCTTTAGGACTTACTTTCAGAATGAGCTAACTACATGCACATCAGAGTAAAATGAAGTAGGAAAAATGAAGCTGGAAGAAAGACTAGAGCTGCAGCTTTAGTACCACAGTATTTTTTTTCTCTGGATAATTGTGTAAGCCAAGCTTAGTTGCAAGCTACCAACCATTTTTCTGTTTGTAGCTTATTAAACTATAAAGCACTATTCATTTTTCCTCGCCAAGTTAATACCAGGAAAAAAAAGATATTTTGTTCCAAATCCTGGAATAATTGTCCATTGTAGTTACTGTACTGAAGTGACAATACATGCCAACCAAACCTTTTTGACTGAGAATTGTTCAATTTGATTGTTTTTTCTTTTGAAAAGCTTCTGAACTTCCTTGAATACATTCTGTGCACCATCCACATCACCAGTGGCTCCTTGACACACTGTAATAAAGTGCACACACACAAAAACTCTGCTAAAGCTTTCAGGATATGAAAGAGAGGGACAAATAGAGACAGGGCATTATGCAGGGAAAAGCACGGTATTTTGATAAAGGCAATTCAGAAAAACTGGATACAGATTCCAGTGCTGCCACAGGCTTTATGTATGGTATCTGACAAGTCAATTTCTTGGTGCCTCAGTTCCTCAATGTGTAAAAGGAGAAAAACAATATTTCTCTCTTAGGGTATTGTGTGTATTAATTCATTATTGTTTGTAATACACTGAGTAATTATGGTAATGGTGGTCTTATAACTTTCTACAAAATTTGAACCACAGCATTTTCAAATGGACAATATAAAAGGAGGGGTCAAAGTTCCAATTGTGCAATTAATTTCCACTATCACACAGGTTGTAATCAAATATCTGTGTCCCCCTCTCCCCCATACATCCCTATTAATTTGATCACTAAAAATACTAACCTGCTGTCAGGTAGGCATAATAGCACTGGGACCATCTCGATTCATTTTTAAGCCTTTCAAAGGATTCAAATGCATCTTTGAAATTCATTTCTATCATGCTGCACCAGCCTTAAAAAAAACAAAAAAAACCAACAACTTTAACTTATGACAGTAGTCATGTTTGCCTATATTATGTAAAGCTATTCAACTAAACAAAGAGCTAATGTTTGTGAACATTTTAGACTGCAACAAGCACAAGAATTTTAAGATACCCTGAGGAATTCTACAACATTTAAAAAAAAATTGTTTCTGAAAAATCTGAAGAGAAGTGTACCTAAAACTTTATTGGAAAGTGCCTTGTTACACATAACCACTGTATTATACAAGATAAACACATTTTTAGGGACCAATTAGAGGGCATCAATAAAACAGATTTCAAAACTTTCAAGCAAAAAGATGTATTTTTATCTTCAGTTCTCAAACTAATAACAGAGTAGGGATGTTACATTTCAAGTAATTGATTAATTGAATAGCCGATGCAATTTGCAGGGTGTCCCCAGCTGAACCCAGGCTCCACGTGGCGCTGCCACTTTGAAATGCAACAGGGAGCCCAGCGTCAGCCCACACACGGCATTTCAAAGCAGCAGCGCCACACGGAGCCCGGGGTCAGCGGGGGAAGCCCCAGCTGATCCCAGGCTCCATGTGGCACTGCTGCTTTGAAAAGTCGCGTGCAGCCTGGGGACACCCCAGTTGGCC
Source organism: Pelodiscus sinensis (assembly GCF_052426305.1). NCBI lineage: Eukaryota > Metazoa > Chordata > Testudines > Trionychidae > Pelodiscus > Pelodiscus sinensis. The sequence continues at coordinate 79,269,446 of NC_143053.1, forward strand.
CCGGGCTGCATTCAGCGTTTCAAAGTGGCAGCGCTGTGTGGAGCCTGGGGTCTGGCCCCTGGCTCCACACAGTGCTGCCACATTGCTCTTCTCCCCTCCCCTCCCTTCCCCCTGCTGCCTCTTTCTCAGAGGCAGCAAGGGGAGGGGAGAGAGCGTCTAGTTGACTAGGCCATTGACTAGTTATTCACATCCCTGTAACAAAGAACTGCTGTACTCACCTGCTGTTTATGTGAAAGGAGATTCAGTAACAAGGAGCTCTTCTAAGTACTTACAGGTATACCAAAGTTACAGAACCTTCTGTGTTTCTCACAGAATCAAAGAATTGTACACTGGAAGGGACCTTGAGAGGTCAGCCAGTCCAGTCCCTTGAACTCATCGTAGTACTAAATATCATCTAGACCATCCCTGACAGGTGTTTGTCTAACCTGATTCGCATCACTGGAGATATTAAAGATTCCAGAACATCCCTAGGCAATTTATTTCAGTATTTAACCACCCGGACAGAAAGTTTTCTAATGTTCAACCTAAAACACCCCTGCTGCAATTTAAGCCTACTGATTTTTGTCCTACTATCAGAGGTTAAGCACAACAATTTTTCCTCCCTCCTCCTTGCAACAATCTTTTATGTACTTAACAAATATTATAGTGTACCACAGTCTTCTCTTCTCCTGACTAAACATACCAATTTTTTCAATCTTCCTCCACAGGTCATGTTTTCAAACATTTTAAACATTTTTATTGCTTTTCTCTGGATGTGACAGTCCTCATCCCCATGCCTTATGAAAATTGGCTTAGGAATATGAAGATGCATAACTCAAAGATACTTATGCAAATCAGGTCATGTGATGTATCAATTTTACAATTACGATCCGCTGAATCTGTATATCCTATTTTTGTGAATGTATCATTCTTGTATGTGAAGTTAGAAATGTGAAGTTTGGATCTGTTTATAGTTTAAAACAGGGCTACTCAACTTTGGAAGCCCCAGGGGCCACAATAATACTCACAGCACATGCCAAGGTCCACAGCTTAAGTGTAGTTGCATATATATATATATATATATATATATATATATATATATATATATATATATATATATATATATATATATATGCAAATAGCTTTTCACAGTTATGGGCATGAATACAAATCACTTCCCATTGTGCCCCGGTGATCCTGACACCTCCTCCTTGGGGGCTAGAAACACCAACACCCTGCACTCGTCTGTTCCAGCCAGCCCATCCACTTGCATTTTTCAGTGCTCACCCTGCCTGGGAGATGCCTTGCCATTGTGGAGTGTGTTCCCAGTGGAGGCCATGTTCAAAGGATCCCTCCCGTGGACCATGTGTTGAGCCCGGCATAAACCCAAGGCGTACCATGGGCCGCAAACAAACATGCTGCGGACCTCATGTGGCCCATGGACTGGGTGTTGAGTAGCCCCCAGTTTAAAATATGCTAAAGAGATCCATTAAAGGTGCCCTGAATGCCTAGTGTCTTGGTGATCAACTTAACAACCTGTAAATAGGTTTGTTTGTCCTGTAAGTCGAAAAAGTGGTTGGTGTAGAAAAACGTGACCATACCACCATTTTGAACCTGGTGTTTTAGCATGGGAAAGGGGACATGCTAAACAAAAGATGCCCTAGGGGAAAAGTCTATTTAAGCAATAAGAAGCTTTCGGCCCTTTGTGTTCAGCTAGCCTTTGAAATTACCTAACCTATCCTAAGAGGATACTTGAACTCTGACAGGCTGGAGACCCAAGTCAAAAATTTTTACTCTGATTTGGAACTTTTACTTGAAATAAGAACAGCTATTTAGAGTAAGAATTTGCATGTAACAAGTTTCTGAGTGGATTAGAACTAGCTATGCTTTTTCTATTCATTTTAATTTAGTAACTAACTTGGATCTGTTTTCACTCTTAAATCCTACATTTCGTATTTAATGGAACTCTTTTGTTTACTATTAAGTCCAAAGTAAATACAGTAAAACTCCATTAGTCCGGCATCCAATGCTCCGGGACTCCTGATGGTCCGGCACCATCAGGAACCCGGAAGTGCTGGGGCAGCCGGACAGGCTTCCCCATTCAGCTGCTGCTGAAACTGACCAGCAGCTGAATCGGGGAAGCCGGGAGCAGAGCAGCTGGGGTGCTGCCGGGTTGGTCTGGTAGCACTGCCCGCCGGGGCTTCCTGGAATCAGCCGCTGATCTGTTTCAGCAGCAGCTGACTTGGGGACCCCTGGGGCAGAGCAGCTGGGGTCCTGCCGGGTTGGTCCCGCAGCGCCGTCCTTTGGCGCTGCGGGACCAACCCGGCAGCACTGCAGCTGCTCTTCCCCAGGCGTCCCCAAGAGCAGCTGGGGTGCTGCCGGGTTGGTCCCGCAGCCCCGACGGGCAGTGCTATCAGACCAACCCGGCAGCACCCCAGCTGCTCTGTCCCAGGCATCCCCAAGAGCAGCTGGAGTGCTGCTGGGTTGGTGCCATAGCGCCGCCCCTTGGCGCTGCGGGACCAACCCTGTAGCACCCCAGCTGCTTTATTGCAGGCATCCCGATTCAGCTGCTGCTGAAACTGACCAGCAGCAGCTGAATCAGGGACTCCTGGGGCAGAGCCTGACTATCGTAAGGGGGGGGAGGGCTATGAGGGATCTGGGGTGGCATCCCCTCCCACCGCACTCCAGACCCCTCATAGCCCCCCCTTCTGATAGTCCAGCATATCTGATAATCCGGCACCCCCTGGGTCCTAAAGGTGCCGGATTGTCGGAAGTTTACTGTAACATATTTCCTGAAATGTGGCTTCCAAAACAGGACACACTACTCCAGTACAGAATGAGCAGAAGTTTTACTTTTTGTGTCTTGGTTATTTCCCTGGGCTGTTCTTGTTTACCTTTTTATAGATGGACACTATAACTACCCTTTTCCAGTCCTTTGGAATCTCTCCCATTTTTCATGACTTTTTGAAGATAATCGGGCCCTGATGACCTGAAGACATCCAAGTTGTCACATTAACTTTTAACTTGTTTTCTCCCTATTTTAGCCTCTGCTTCGACCTCATTTTCCACTGACATTCACTATGTTAGATGTCCAATTGCTATTAACTTTGTTTTTCCACCAAAAAAAGGTATTGAGTTGGCACTTCTGAAATCTCCACATTTTTGGTTATTGTTTTCCTCTTCTTTTTGAGTAAGAGACCTACTCTGTTCTTGGTCTTCCCTCTTGCTTCTAATATATTTATATAATTTTTTTGTTACCCTTTTAGGTCTCTAGTTCAATCTAATTTTGTGCCTACGCCTAATTTCTTTCCCTACAGACTTGTGTATGTTTCTAGTCATTCTTTGCCATTTGACCTAGTTTCCACTTTTTGTACAACTCTTGAGTTTCAGATAACTGAAGATCTTATGATTAAAGCAAGGATGGTCTCTCACCATACTTCCTATCCTTCCTATGCATTAGAGTAGCTTGCTCTTAGTTTTGCTAATCATAAGAGTTACACTGAAAGAAAAAAAACAACCCTGTGTGAGATCTCCAAACTTTAATTGTTGAATTACATGTTAATAAAAGGCAATAGACATGTATATGCAAGCCCTGGCAGCTCTGAAGCACCAGCAGGATTGTTAATCATTGGCATAGAATCATTGATTTAATGGCAATGGACAGAAGCAGGCTTTCAGTCTTATGGAGTGGACACTAAAGCCTTAATTTAAAAAAGGCAGAGTAAAAAGTAGCTGGCTCTAATTTGTACACTGTGCTCTTGATTCTATGGTAGCTTCTACATATAGAAAATCATGGAGTACTACAGATTGTATATCTGTTGTATGTTCAAAGATCATGCAGTCCTAAAATGTTACAATCCAATAGGCAACTAAGAAATCATAGGAAGGAGCATTATTAACAATCCATGCAATTAAGACACTCAAAATTTAATAACTTTTAAGGCATCACATAATCATAAAAGCTTAACTAGAAAGAGCTAGTGTATACAATGGTGTTATTTAATCATAATTTCCATGCAAAATATGTACATGGTATTGAAGTTGTATTATTTACCAATTTCATATAGACAGACATGTTGGATCTCTCTCTGATCTGTTGCAAGCTCCAAAGCGGTATGAAAGGAGGTCAAGGCACTGTTGATTTGACACTAAGAAGAAAAAAATAGAGATGTTCATAACTCTACTATTAAATAAATGCAAATTGGAATGGAATAAGTACCATTATAATCAATTCAAAATGAGACAAATCACTATTGTGAGTAGCAATTTAAGAAAACATTATTATATAGCAAACAGAAGACCCCATACTTCAGACAATAGTCACTAGGTTGCTGAGAAGGAGCACAATACTCTGCTAAGTGAGGGTATGTCTACACTACCCCGCTAGTTCGAACTAGCGGGGTAATGTATGCATACCGCACTTGCTAATGAAGCCCGGGATTTGAATTTCCCGGGCTTCATTAGCATAGGCGGGGAGCCGCCATTTTTAAATCCCCGCTGCTTCGAACCCCGTGTAGCGCGGCTACACGGGGCTCGAACCAGGTAGTTCGGACTAGGGTCCTATTCCGAACTACCGTTACTCCTCGTGAAACGAGGAGTACCGGTAGTTCGGAATAGGCACCCTAGTCCGAACTACCTAGTTCGAGCCCCGTGTAGCCGCGCTACACGGGGTTCGAAGCAGCGGGGATTTAAAAATGGCGGCTCCCCGCTTATGCTAATGAAGCCCGGGAAATTCAAATCCCGGGCTTCATTAGCAAGTGCGGTATGCATACATTACCCTCCTAGTTCGAACTAGGAGGGTAGTGTAGACATACCCTGAAAGACTTGAGTCCAAGACAAATTGCCGAAATTCCTAACCTTAAGATGAGCTGAGCAGGAAGAAGGTAAAAGAAGTGAAATTAATGAAGTATTTGAATTAGTGAATTATTAATAGCTTGGTGATATGACGTAGTCTGACTGGTTACATAACTTGAGGGTGCTTTCTGCACTGAATAATACCATTAGTCCAAGCTAAATCAAATATTTACACCAAGCAATCTGATGCCTTTCATAGCCAATTTAGTTCTGAGCCAACAATGGGATCTGTCTCCACCTTTGCACCCAAGTGGAGCCAGAAAAAGCCAATGGTTAGTAACCGAAGATTAATGACAGCATACTTGGTAAAGGAAGAAGGGACTGTGTAGCATACTTAAAAGTATTTAAACAATATAAAAGGTACCACACATACACACACCCCAGATAGAATCACATAATTTCTGTCTGTAAATGTGAATTCAGAGTGTTTGGTGAAACTCAGCCTCCCCCAGTTTGCTGAGAACAGTGAAGGTGCTCCTTTCTCTTATTAGACAGATTTCCAAAGAAATAGCTCAGGGGTGGGGGAAATCTACCCTTAGTATCAACCTAAAACAAGAAGATGCCTGATCAATATGTTGTCCTTCATTTTTCCCTCTTTTAGTAGCTAGAAAGGAGATGCACATGTTTTCATGCCTATCTCATGAATAATTCCAGTATTTTGTTAAGTTGTATACACTAATTGCTTGAAATGATTATCCTTCAAAGACTAGCCTCCCAAACTGATGGTATCATATGTGCAAATCAAGTAGGTTTCAGACCAAACCATAGTACCTGTAATTGTCGGCATTTAAAACTCTACACTGAGAACGCCTTCCACACCAAGCGGAAAACATGCAGTATTTCTAGATCCTGCTGGTCATGACATGATCCAGCATACAGGCCTACTGTACAAACTTTTATTGATCCTACTATATTATCATGGCTATAGAACTCCTGCTGAGAGACCACTTGCTCCAAGTTTCAGTTGGACAAAAAATACACACTCCCCAGCTCCTACAGGTCTTAGAACTAAATCCTGAGGTAGACCATTTTTATCACAACATATTTGAATCTCTTCCCAAAGGACCTTTCCTACACCACTGCCAAGTGTTTTATCTATGCAGACATCTCTCTGGCAGTGCAGGATCAGGATTTCTGTCAAGTCCTAAATGCAGTTGCTATTTTCATTTAAACCATTCAAGGCCAATCAAACAACTCAATATCTTCCTGAATGACCACCAGCTAGACCATGATCAAAAAACTGTAATTAGATGTTACACTGGACTCAACTTGACATTCAAGGAATACCTTACCAAGACTTTGCTGAAAATTAAAGTAAACACCTTGATCAGCGAACAAAATGCTGAGGAGTCAATACATACACAATAAGCATTTCTGAGCTTATCTTGAGCTCTTTTGTAGCAGAGTGTTGCTCCTCAGCATGGCTCAGCTCGTCTGACACTGATCTAATGGACACACAGCTCAATGAAACTAGGCACAGAATAACTGGTACTAGGAGACCAGCCAGCCTGGCTTGGAAGCTGATTCTGTCCAACACTGCCTCTTCTGACATCAGGCAACAAGTCTTGTAGAATCGGTCTCTTATGGTGCAAGACATGCCCATCTACTCCTGTTTAAAGATAGGTCTAATCCACTACACCACCTAATTATTAGTTCAAGGCACCCCATTTGAACAATTCATTTAAGGGGATCACAATGTCATCGTGACCAGACGGCATACTAGGTGGCAAGAACAAGCTTCAAACATAGTGCCTATCTTGTGATAGATTCAATGGTCCAGCCACTGGTTTTGACTTTCCATGCCACCTGTAGGAAATTACTTCAGATGCAGAGTGATGTGATCTGCTACAACAGGATAACCAGATAGCAAATGTGAAAAACTGGAACACTTTTTTTTGGGGGGGGAAGGGGAGTAGAATATTGCATACAGAAGACAAAGCCCCTAATATTGGGATACCTGGTCATGATACTTTCACTTTAAGAACTGTAAAATGTCTGTTGAAGGAGTGCCTGTAAAGAACAATGTGTAGCCAAGTTTGCAGACATCACATATGAAGCCTGGTATGCTTCACAACAAACATAAATGTAATAGGAATTTTACATAATCTGGGTGAAATTTTCAGACCCACAGACTTCAGTGGTGCCAACATTTCACTCTGATTGTATTTTAAAGTGATGTTCTTCACAATATATTTCTCCAGTTGCCTAAAAGCTTTTATTGAATGTGTCTCATACCTTTTCTATCAAAGCATGAATTCTCTCTTTTTTCTGGACACACACAAATCATTTTAGAAATTACTTTTATTAATTCAACTCATTAGTTTTGAATTGACCTACATCAACTTGATAAAAGCCATTTCTAAACCAGTTTAAGAGTGACCATGCGAAGGTTTGCAAGGGTGTAACTAAACTAGCATAAGTTTGTACATGGTCAAGATCTGATTCACATTATGACAAAGATTATAAAAATCTCACCATTCTAATGAGTGATACACCCCTTAACACTTCACAATCAGCATGACCCAGCACCGTTACTTCTGACAGACTCACAAACCCACCCCATGTACCAATACCATTTATTTTTATTCACACATATGTGATGAGCTTTTCTAAACAACCCGATATGTATTTCCATTAGTCAGTGTTGATGGGAAGCAGAATGAAAGGGACCCATAAATAAGTAAAGTAAAGTATAATATAAAATTTCCAAGAATCCTTACTAATTTTATGTGCATCTTATGGCACCAAATGAAAGGATAGTTGTTAATTGGTTTTCATGGACTTGGCATGGGGTGAGGTGGTTTTGTTTAATTTGCTTCTCTCTCATCAGGGAATACTATTTTAGTTGCTAAGAAACTAGTTCATTGTAAAGTATACGTGCTGCAGTGATATACAGAAACTCCCTATGGGAGTAAACCACAGTTATAATGTAACAGTGTAAACAAGCACAGTATAAATTATATAGTTTTCTTGTATAGAATGTTTGTTGATGTGATGCGAGAATATGCAATGGAGAAAGTAAGGAAATATTTTCATGACAGTATACTTAATTGTCCCATGAGACTGCATGAGTGAGTTATGGTATGCTTTGCTTGCTCTCAAGGTTATCAAGATGTCATCAAGGACCCTGTGTGTATATATAGTATAATATGCCTTCTACTTACACACACCAATAATGTATTTTAAAAACAAATGACAACACTGATACTAACATTACAAAATCATAATGTTTCAGTTGTGATTAGGCAAACTTCAAAAATAAAGTTAGATTTTCCAGATTTTGCAATCTTCTAAAAAAGTGTTAGACACATAAAAAGCTTCAGCCTCATCCCAAAAGTCCAATTTGATAAATTTGTAAAATTTTATTCTGAACATTTCTGGACAGCGGTGTTAAAACAAACAAATGAAGATTCTTTTACATATCTGTAGATAATTTAATTTTCAAATATAAGTTTGTATTCGCAGAACTACTACAAGTTAGCATAAAATATTACACAATATATAGTATAATAGTCTCCTTACATGTAATGCCAATTAAAGCTATTGAGAGAACTGTAACTTTAGCTTTTTTTTTTTTACTTAGTATTTGCACACAATACTTTTATTTATATTGAAGCCAAGATTTACTAAATGTAGTATATTTAACCTCAAATCATTGTACTGACACTCTCTAACGCCAGCTAACTTGGGGCAATGCTGGTCTTCTCTCTACAGTGCTCCAATCCCTTTTCAATGTCAACCAGTTTTATCAGTACCAAAGGAGCCAAACTAGTAGCTATGAGTCTGCTGGTATTCTCTAAAAGCAGGGGAAATTGCCTTGAATGTTTGAGGACTTCACATGTAGGTTTCAAGAGCTGGAGAAATTCCTCTGATTTTATGTTCCAGAAACCTCAATTATTTCTCTCAAGGTTTCAGGTATCACTCCAAACTAACTGAAAATTAAGATTGCACTGGATTGTTACATGGTTTATAGCCCAGAACACGAGTAAACAATTTTCTTAGTACTTTTGATTAAAAATAATTCAATTTCTTAAAAAGAAAATATTGGTAGTACAGCGTTTTTGGGAAAGTTTTCATCTCGTATATATCTAACCCTTTATTTTAAGTATTATTGGTTTAAGAAGCTCTAATGGTTACTATTTAATTTTGGTGGTGATCTGTACATTTTTCAATCAAAATTATACCAACAGCATCCCAAATTTCAGGTAACTTTTTTTTCTAAATTCCTGAGTGTCCAATGGGATAGAAGGCGTTTTAATATTAGTTGCAAATATGAATTTTTTAGTGCAAGAAGCTTATGCTCCTGACAAGTGGAGCATGTTACTCTGATGGCTAAAAGCTAAATGAAATACAAAAGTTGTAAATACTCCCACGTATAGTGACAAACACACAGTTAAGTGTGCGTTTGTTTACTACTACTCATCTCTAGAAACTTGGGAACAGATTATTAGGTGGCTTAAGCTGTCATAGTTTTATTGGAATCAATGGAGCTATAAAACTGAAGTCAGCTCTGGCTCTGCCCCTTGGCTGGTGTGTAGGGACCAAATGGCTTACAAAATTAGGATTCTGTCAGATGTTCATTCTTACTGGTTTATATTATTTGATGGTATTAATCAGCTGCTTTTAGTTATTTCAGTGTATGGACATTCATGTCTTCCTACTGAGGAAAACAAACAGATAAAAAAGTAAGTACTAGTATGTGAAACACCAACAGCAAGAAGAATGATAAACCTTAGTTAAGGATTGAATACTACCACCCTTAACTTTGCCCATTTACCTGATACTATTATCCCCATCTATCTTCAGTTACTGGCCACAGATACTGGTGTTATAAATAAATGACTATTTAACAGTAACAAGCATTCATCAGCATAATTACCTTAAACAAGTTTGGTTTGGGAATATATTTCTGTTTACTTAATACCACCTACACTCCAATAATGAGAAAGCCTCCAAGGCACAGCCAAAAAATGCTTAATTTCGGGTAGTTAATTAATTGTAATTTTTCTAATATCAAACTATTTAAATATTTTTCAGATTCACTAATGAAGTGGTGCCCAAACTTCTTCTGTCATACTTCCCCCTTACCTGTAATGGTATCTGTTCACCCACCTCCAATACTGCACAGTTTGCTCTGCAGCAGAGCTTGGGCTGAAGACATAGCTGGGAGCAGAACTAAGGATGGGGGATGAGCTGAGGCTGGGGGAAGAACTAAGGACGGGAAAGACAGGAAATGGAGCAGAGCTGGGGACAGATCAGGGCAGTAGCCAGAAGACGGCCAGGGCAAATGAAGATTTCGTGGGGCCCAAGGCCAGAGTAGGTGGGGAGCCTCCACCCCTTCCATCTGCAATCCTCTCTCCCTTTCTGTGCCTTCTGCCTGGGCCCGCCATGGTCTCACACCAATCTGTCCCTTTGTCCACAACTTCCCCCTGCTCCCTCCACTCTCCATGTGTCCCAATCCACCGCCCTCCCCCCCCCACACACACACTGTATCCTTACAACCCTTTTGCTCCTTTCTGAGCCTCCCACTGCTGCCCGAAGACCAAGGAAACTCTCCTTCCCACTCTGTCACAGCAGAGAGCTGGAGCTCCCCCAACCTCAGGACAGGGGGCCACAGCTAGGATCCAGGTACTGGGTCTTCCTCTACTTGGCACATGGAGCCATTGGCACCCCTTCTGCACACCTGCCCCTGGAGCTGCACCTCCATCCCCTGCCCTCTTCTAACCAGACCCCGCACCACCTCTCTGCTCCTGCAGCCACATCTACATATAAGAACATCAGAACGGCCGTACTGGGTCAGACCAAAAGTCCATTTAGCCCAGTAGCCTGTCTGCCGACAGTGGCCAGCACCAGGTGCCCCAGAGAGGGTGGACCAAAGACAATGATCTAGACCTCACATTTCCAGCCCAGCCTTCTCCTGCATCCTTCCTTCCACCAAGACCCTGCACTCCCACCCCCAGCATGCTCCTGGCAAGACCCTGGAAAGGGTACAGAGAAGAGCGACAAGAATGATTAAAGGCCTAGAGAACATGACCTATGAAGCCAGGCTTCATGAACCGGGCTTGTTTAGTTTGGAAAAAAGAAGATTAAGGGGGGACATGATAGCGGTTTTCAAATATCTAAAAGGGTGTCACAAGGAGGAAGGAGAAAATTTGTTCCTCTTGGTTTCTGAGGACGGGACAAGGAGTAATGGGCTTAAAGTGCAGCAGGGGAGGTTTAGATTGGACATTAGGAAAAAATTCCTAACTGTCAGGGTGGTCAAATATTGGAATAAATTGCCAAGGGAGGTGGTGGAATCTCCCTCTCCATTAAGAGGAAGCTCCATACCAAAGTTGGTGGTCCTAGCTCTTACCGTTTAGGAAGAGTTGCTGAACAAATGGTCTCAGACAGGAACAGAGACAGGTGGACTCTCAAAAGCACAAATCTCTCTGTGTGCATGTGTTTTAAATTTATAAAAGAACATCCCACTCAAAGGCTTGCTGTGTGAAAGGGGTTGCCAATACAAAACTTTGAGAACCGCTATTTTATAGCAATTGAATTCTTGGAGTCTGTCTCGCTTAATGAAGAGAAGGTTAAGAAATTACTTGACTACAGTCTTAATATCTCTTTGGGCATCAAATAACTAATAATGAGATCTTCAGTCTTGCAGAGAAAGATATAACAAATCCAACAGCTGGATGTTGCAGCTATAAAAAAAAATCAGACTGGAAATAAGCCATACATTTTTAATGACACGAGTAATTAACCACTGAAACAGTTTACAAAAGGTTGTGGTAGATTCTCCATCACAGACAATTTTTTTCTAAAAATATCTGCTATAAGAAATGTTTTGGAGAAATAGCTTTTATTGTACAGGAGATCGAATTAGATAATCGTAAGGATCCCTTCTGGCCTTGGAATCTATGAATCTTCTCCCTGAGAGACATCAACCATTTGCATGGCTTCAACTATCATGAAACTCTCAAATTTACCTTTTCACAACAATCCTCTCTATGCCCAGTCTGGCATATCTGTCTCTTATCTGGATGTCTGACATCTGTTCATGGTTTACATAGCCAGACAGAACTGTTTGCTCATTATATCTTCACATGAGTAACACCCACATGCAGTACAGTATGCAATAATATTCCATGCCAACAGTTGAAATTACAGAATATACACATTGAGCATGTACAGGCCCAAAGAATATAAAAACCCAGTGCTGCCACTCTCAGAACAAATATAGCCTACAAATTCTGTTTTTCTATCAACCACTATGAGAACTACTGGCTTCAGATATACAAGCTATTGTGAATCCTTGATACAAGTAAAGTACTTGTAATCAGCCAGATAGTTTGAATTTTCACAGCTGGTAAAGTAAATGAAATTCTAACTATATGGTTCCTTTAAGACAAAAAGCAAGACTTATGTTTAGATAGCGCCCAACATTACCTTCAAAATCAGAAGACTCCTTTGGCAGATTTGCAGCGTTAGATTTGTCTATATACAATGAAATTCAGTCCTGCTGTTAAAGTTTCATCAGGAATTACACTACATTTTTCCATAGGCCTTTACATATGAAACATCCTTTCTGGCACTGACGACTTTTACTTTAAGCCCAATACACTTCTATTGTATCACATTTCTTTCTATATTTGCTGTCTCTTAAAAACATTTACATTTCAACAAAGGGTTGCTCCTTCCCAGCTCATTCTTCTTCTTACTGGATTACATACTGAAGTCACAACATTGAATTTGTGATATTCTGAATTAAATGTATAATAAATTAATATAAAAAACTGTGATTTGCGTTTGTAACATAGTATTGCATTTCCATGGCAACAATGTGCCACAAAGGATACAATACCATTCAGGACACTGCTTGTAAAGGAAAAATTTCTTATAAAAACAAGTAAGTCCAATAATAGAAAAGAGAACTCACAAAGTACCTCTCTGTCATCGTCTTTCACATTCACAAGAGTATGAAATTTTCCCTGAAGTGCAAATGCTTTCTCCTTACTGAGATGGAGGAATAATTCTAAAGTGACTGTGTGAAACTGACACCCTGTTACTCACGAGATCTGTGCCCTGTATGTATTCAGGGTCATAAATGTTCATTTTATTGACAGAAATGTTTTTACTGATTTTATTCTGGTTAGTCCCACAGAGACAATATTACTATACATGTTAATAGTTCCAAATACAAGGTCATATTCTGGGATGAAGCATTACCAACTCTAACTTCTATGAACTTCGCAGTATGTATTTTGCATATCTATACCTATTCCACCAACACTTTGAAACACATTCAATCCCATGGAATGCCTGAAGGATTCAGCAAAAGGCAGTTAAAATATAGCCCACCCACAAACAGCATCAAAATAATGCTCACAAAAGAGTTTGCCTGGGACAGCACAAAATCAACTCAATTTAGAAATTTATTAGCGTATTTCCAGGTAAAACCAAACAAGATGAACACAAATCTGATCTGTCTAATAAAGCAAGGCTAAAAGCCTTGTTATTCAGGCTTCCTCCATAGAAACAGCAGGATCTATTTCAGAATTAACCACAAACCACAGCAGATATGAGTACACTAAGATCTGAACTAGCCCTAGCAATTAATGAGTTCAGATATAGCATTTCAGCAGAATGGCTGTAGTTTGCCCAAAAACAATATTTAGAATAGCTCTAGCTGCTAGTGTTTTTATTAAAGCAGCCCTGGGAATATTCAGACACAGACAGATGAAGCAGCAACAGATAAGAGAAGATGTTTAAAGTTCTCTTGCCTGCCTCAAACTAGTATGAGAACATCAAAAGGACAGGATTCAGAGCCAAAACGTGGGACTGCTTCAGTAGTTGAACACCTTTTCAACTCAGGGTACGTCTACACTAGCTCCCTATAGTTCAAACTAGGGAGGCTAATGAGGGTGACCGAAATTGCAAATGAAGTGCGGGATTTAAATATCCTGCACTTCATTAGCATGTTCCCTGGCAGTCGCCATTTTGGAAACTGACTAGCCCGGAATAACTGCCAGCGTCTACACGCGATAGAGAAGCGCGATTCCGAGATAACAGTTAAACCTCATTCGAACTAAGGGGTTTATCTCGGAATCACGCTTCTCTGCCACATGTAGAAGCGGGCAGATATTCCAGGCTAGTCAGTTTCCAAAATGGCGACCGCCCGGGAACATGCTAATGAAGTGCAGGATATTTAAATCCCGCACTTCATTTGCAATTTTGGTTGCCCTCATTAGCCTCCCTAGTTCGAACTAGAGGGCTAGTGTAGACGTATCCTCAGACAGTATTATGGAATCATATTTTCAGCAAACAACCCTATTCAGCTCACACCTCTGTGAGAATTAAGAATACTCCGGTTTAATGTCTAAACAGCAAAGGAAGTTACCTAAACTTTATAAAGTTACTGAAATGGGTAACCTATACTTGAACAGAGCACAGTCAGGAAAAACACATCCAAAAGGAAAATATATTCTGCTCATATTTTCAATAATATTAAATTCAGATTTCAATGTGACAAATTCAAAGCTTAAATACCTATTAATACTGCAATAAATACATTTTATTTTATTAGGGTGCTGCAAATACACCAAGTAGCAAAAGAACAAGAGTCAGATCTTGATAATTCAGTTGACCAGAGCTAAATTACAATAGGACGGAATCAGACTGTGGACTTAAAAAAAATCCCTTTCACTTTATTTTCCTTCATGTTTGATTTATTTAGCTCTATTGTTTTAACATAATAGATAAACCAACTACATTTACAATACAAAGAAAAAATAATCTATATAATACCTCTAATCGCTGTATTCTTCCCTTAAAGAACATAAACAGAGAAGAATTTGGATAAGCAGCTTCTTTTTTCAGAAGAATCTCTTTAGCCTCTTTCAGTCCTGCCTTGTTATCACTGCCATCCAAAGCAAAAAAGGGACGAACTACTGTGTGGTACCACAGTAAAGCTAATCTGAAAGAAAAAACAAGAAAAATGATGATTACAGTCTGTTCACAGCATATGAATCTATTATAAGATGAAGAGCATGAGTATTCTCTTGCTTGTCCTGGCTTTAAACCAGTGTCCTCTATTGACAAACAGATTACTTCAAAATTACACCACAGTATACAAAAGTAAAATGAGGCTCACAATTTCCAAAGTATTGGATGATTTGGGTTTTTTAAATCTCTAGAACTAAGAACAAGATAATTACTTTTAAAAGTTAAGTTTGTAAAAACACTGTAAGGCAAACAGCAATTAAAGATGTGAGGGAAAAGGGGAGATACTGAGCTTGCTATTCCAAAGTGTTGACAAACAACTGACCTAGATCAGACTCACTGTGGTTGAGATCAGGAAATGCTCGTTTCCTGGGCCAACTGACAGGAGAAACACCAAGAAAGGATAGTATTCTCAATTTTCACACAGAATGTGTTATGTCAAAATTACTAGAAGAATGAATCTTCAAGGAATGTTAAATCTGATTATTAGATCAGTTTCTTCTTCTGTCCAGCATTCAAAGCTTGGTTCTGCTCCTGTTAAGTCAAGAGGGCTTTTGGCTTTGACTGCAAGGGAAGCAGGATCAGACCCAACCCTGGCCAGTCCTAAGCTCACTCTGATCCTTCTCTCCAAGCAGAAAGGGTTTAGCGTGACACTGTAGACTTACGGCTATGGGAAACTGTAGTTCCTATGCAACCCCGATAGTAAAGGAATGAATTTTGCAGCATTGAAGAGTAAAAAGACCTTCATGAGGAGCTGTAAATTAAACCTGGGTGAAAACTAAACCATAACAAATAGCAGAATGCAGCATGAAGAGTCACGAAATCTTGTTATGAGGGATGCCCACCAAAGGCCAATATACTGAATACCCTTTTTGTGTGTAAAAAGCTCCAATGCTCCCAAATTTTTGCACAAGGAAAATAGACAGATAGAAAAAAAAGTCATCATATTAAAATAAGTATATATAATGAGCAGGTAGACATTTATGGTTTTTATGACATGGACATTCTCCCTGGCAGACACTGTAAAATAGTAAGCTATTTAAATATTTCAGCTGTGTTTTTTAGGTTACATTATTCTGTTTTAAGTGCAATAATTTATCCCATCATAGAAACTATTCAATGATATAATAAAAAACTTCAGGAGAATACCCTCAACACAATCTAAATCTAAATATTTTAAAGAAGTCAATAAAAAGGTCTCATTATAATAGATCAGATTTAATAAAAATCGGAAAGCTTTTTACCTGCTATTTCCTTTAAAGCAACATGCTTTTTATTTTTTGTTTCTCTGTTGTTCATTCTCACTACTAAGTTATCTACCAAAGAATTTCAATATAGCTACTCACGTAGCTAAAGGGGCCTTCATGTCCTTACTTTCACTTGCATACATCAGTGATGAAAGCCCCTGTAGGCGGTCTCCAGGAAAACCCAGCAGATTGATGATTTTGAGCAGGTTTGGGGGCACCATGGATATGCAAAGATGAAAAAGTCCATATCCAAAGCTAACAGCACCTTTCAGTCTGTTTAGCGAATCCTCCGTTACACCTTCTGCAGCAATATGATTATCATTTGCAGCATCAGAAGTCAAGGATTCCTGAGTTATCTTCTTTTGATATATTTCCTGAAGCATATTAATGTCCATGTAGCATTTATTGTAAATTTTCCAGGCTTTTCGAAGGATCCACCCACCTTTTATATATGCTGAAAACAGAAATAAAATCTCTCAATGGTTGCCTACAGAGAAAAGCTAACAAAAAAAGTCATAAACAGTCTTTTACAGAATGACAATTAATACAATTTCTCTTTATTTAAACTGATTTCACTTCACCACTACAAAAACGTTCTGTAGGGTTTATAGCAATTGATAGTCTGTTACCTTGAGATTATCTAATTAAAATAAAATTTTAAAGGAATACTATCACATACCTTTGGCCGAAAACCTGATTTGTTTTGTAGAATATATAATGTAGGGGGAAAAGTTAATAGTAATAATGCTATGAGTTTATAAAGTACTTTTTAGGCAAACTTATGGTACAGTTACTCCCTGTAGCAGGCAGGCAAACAAGGATGATGCAGACAAATAGAAAAATAAACAATGCTAGCCTCTGCTACTTTACCAACACATAGTGTGGAGTAGGGGGAATGTAGTGTCTAACAAATGGAAAGCAGCAAAAAATTAAACATTTTCCTGTTTCAGTTTAATTCCAAATGGTGTTGAAATAATAGAGAATGAAGAAAAAAATACCAAAACTTGATCTAGAGTAGATGACAATTTTTTATAACTTATTTGATTTTTTTCCCAACTGTATTCCAAAATGTTTTGCACAATTAAATAGTGACTCATAAAAAAGATGACTATTAAAAAGTATGAAAGAAGAGGAACGTGAAGCAGTGAAATGAGAGCAAGAGCTGCCAAGATGTATGGGAAGTGCATTTGAGACAGCAGAATATACAAGGAAGAGTTAAAAACTAAAAGTGGAAACTTGTATGATTGGGCAGAGAAGAGACACATGCTCAACAAGTACCAGGGAAGTTAAACACAGGTTGCAGTTAATGAATGGACAAGGGAATAGTTCTGAACTTGAATTATTGAAGGATTTGAGTTTATACTACCATTCTTTGTAAGCATGAGAATGTAGACAATGACCCCACTGCATGTTTGAAGAGTTGGGCATTGAAGTGATACAAGAGCAGAGATGCAATCTACAATATATATTTGAGAGCGTTTGTGCATTTGGCTGTACGTCTGTCCATCTGTGAGTTACTTTGTTCAAGAACAGTAAAAGCTCAGACCAAATTGGTATACAGCTTCCTCTTATCATAACTTAAATTATGGTCAGGATTTGACTGTGCCAGAATAATAGGTGGTGTGTGGAATGTGAATGTTTCTCATCAAGTGGAAAGGGAGGGTGTGATAGCAGGGAGAGTTGTACTCACAAATGACTACAGTGGGCAGCAAGCATAAGGGACAATTATACCCCTGAATGATCACCGGCAGGGAGGAGAGTGGCAGCAAGTGCCCTAGCCCTAGGAAGCAGCCATCTGCTGGCCAGCATGGCTTCTGCTACCCTGGGCAGACCTTAGGCCAACCCCAGGGAGCAGCTGCTAGCTGGACCACATGGTACCTCTGCTGCACTGGAGAGAAGGTGCCAGGCACCCCCAGCCCCTCCCTTGAGTGCTCCCATACCTCCCAACTCCTTGCCCTGACTTCTGCACCCCCACCACATGCCCTGATTCCCTCCACTCCCTACTCTGACTCCTGCATCCTCCACCCTGAGCCCGTCATCCCCCAACACTCCCAAGCTTCCAGCCTGAACCCCTCTTCACCCTCCAAACCAAAACTCTTGCATTCCCCCATACCTCCAGCCTCCTGCGCCCTGAGCTCCGCACAGCCACCAAGCCCCTGCCCTGACTCCTACACCCCCACAACCCCAACTCCTTGCCCTGAAGGACCTGAGTATCTCCAGGTTAGTCTTCTAGTAGTCCATACAGGAAGAAATGTAAGCAAGTATTTATGTGGATACTGTTGTAGGTAGAGGGATAAATAGATTCTCAGACACAAAATTCAGTATCCACGATTATACCAATTTTACAGAGTGTAAAGACAAATAGGGACATGAAACAAAAAAAGGAGGTCTGGAACAAAAAAGGAGGTATGGAGACTAATCTACTCTCTCCGCATATTTGTATATTATTGTATTATTCTTGACAAAAAAACCTCTCTGCGCTTACAAAAGGAAGTAGAGGAGAAGGATTTGTGAAAGAATTCTCAACTACCCTAACCACCCTTAGACACGGGGTTCATGAAATGGAAATAAAGTCACAAGCTTACTTTAGTCCTGGTCTACAATAGGGAATTATTTCAAAATAACTCCCCTTATTTCAAAATAACAAGCAGCGTGTCCATACTACCAAGCCCGTTATTTCGAAATAAGGGCCTGGTTATTTCAAAATAACTCCTCCTTTCTCTGGGGAATAAGCTTATTTCTAAATAGTTATTTCGGGAGCTATTATTTCAAAATAAGTTATTTCAAAATAATTTCCTAGTGTTGACATGCCCTTACAATATTCAGGGTGATATAATTGCACAAAGCATTAAAAATTATGTTTGGGCTCTCCATAAGAAGCCATGCGCAGACAGAAGAATAACTCATATTGGGTACTGAGTGAAGGAATGGGAGATTACTATAATACTAGGAAATGTCCAAAGCTAGTCTGGACAGGGACTTACAGAATTTTCAGTCAGCAGGCTTTATAGATGAAGTAACAAGAAATCAACATTCTGTATACAGTTCTATAAGGTGCTGCAGAATAGCAGATTAAAGGTGAAATTCATGTTTTTTATTTCCAAGACAAACCAGAGATCTGAATCTGTTCTATCATTGTTAATATTACCAGCACCATATACTGTGCCAAATACTGAATTCCCTATATTGTTTTAAGTATTAGTGATATCGTGAGCTGTAGCAAGGGAAACAGATTTGAGGGCCTGATCACAGATTTTAGCAGGTAAATAAAGGTTTTTAAATAAAGTAAGTTCTATGTCTATTATATTGAACTAAGGCGCTCGTTGGAAATAAATACAAAAATAATTTAATTAAGATCAGATTTCTAATCTCCAATTGCTTTGTTCAGCAGAGCACTTCAGGGCTGCAACAGACCTCCTGGGTTTTAAGCTTTTTTACTGTGTGTGTTGCCAAATGATGGTTTGTTGGTTTTTTTTTAATACTATCTCAACAGGAAAAATGAACTTATTTATTGTAATGAAATATTACAGCCACAACCATGATTCAGCTATATTGCAAAGCTAATGTTACTTCAGTTTTCTGTAATTAGGGCACCTTTTTGATGCATAAAATATTCAGTACTTTTGTGGTTTGCCATAGTACAAGTGATTGTACAACTCTCTATAATAACGCAGTAGGCATAGAGCAAGGAGAAAGAAACAAGCCACATTTCACTCATCCCTGCAGACTATGTTTCGGTTAGTGCCTTTGATAACATCACTGCATCCCTGATGCATACATTGCAGAACATCATTCTTCATGCTTACCAAGGTACCACACTTTTAAAAAAATGTCTGAGAAAAAAAGCACATCTGCTGGTATGCTAACATATTAAAACCCATAAATCTCAGCCTTTATTTATTCAAAATGTGGATTATTTAACTCTGAAGACATCTGAGTTGAGCTTTCCTGACATTAACTATTAATGGATTATCTGTGCTATGACTGCAGTGATTCGCTTGAATTTTTAAATCTCTGCAACAATGTTAATGCACCTAAGTACCAGACCAATAGACTTGTTTTATAAATTTAGTAAGATGAAAACAGCTAAAATATGTGTAGGAGAGGGGGGATGGTTTATAACTGTTAGTTCAAGGAGTCACTTAAAAGCAAATTGTTCATAAGACTCAAATTGTTCAGCGAAGAGTCACTGATTCAAAGAACTGATCAACTTACACATGAAGATTTTATTTCGATAATTTGGTTCTCTTCCTATGCAAAAGTCTAGGCCTAATACCATACAAACTAAATATGTATGTAACAACAAAAAACTAACCCATCTAAAAGCTGCATTTCTAAATAATTAACGGGTGACTGATTCAACTGGTCAGCAGTTCACTCTCTTAGGGTATGTCTACACTACCACCCTAGTTTGAACTAGGGTGGTAATGTAGGCATACCGCACTTGCAAATGAAGCCCGGGATTTGAATTTCCCGGGCTTCATTTGCATAAGCCAGCCGGCGCCATTTTTAAATGCCGGCTTGTTCGAACCCCGTGCCGCGTGGCTACACGCGGCACGGGCTAGATAGTTCGGAATGGCTTGCTAGTTCGAACTATCTAGCCCGTGCCGCGTGTAGCCGCGCGGCACGGGGTTCGAACAAGCTGGCATTTAAAAATGGCGCCGGCCGGCTTATGCAAATGAAGCCCGGGAAATTCAAATCCCGGGCTTCATTTGCAAGTGCAGTATGCCTACATTACCCCGCTAGTTCGAACTAGCGGGGTACTGTAGACATACCCATACTGAGAAGAAACTGGTGAATCACAGAGGCAGCCCTTAGCATCAGGAGAGTATAGCTTAAGATTTCAAATTTATGTTTCTGAGTGGACAGACTGAGCTGTGCTGCAAGGTCTTTTCTATCCCGAGTTGTTACGTCTGCTGCTTCAGCACTATCAACAGCAGACCAGAGGAGGAGAGGAGACCCGAAAGCTGAGAAAACGGTCAATCAGATGCTGCAATGCAATTATGGTATAAATGCTGAAAGGAGGGAACATTTCAAAGGAAAAATAATGAGCAAAAAGAGTGAATGAAAGCCAAATACTGCCCAGTTGGAGTACCAAGAAATCCTAAATTGGTTTGCAGCTAATTGGTATGAAGTGTTGTTGTATCTATGTTGGTCCCAGGCTATTGAGACATGATGGGTGAGGTATTATCTTTTACTGAACCAACTTCTGTTCAAGAGAGATAAGCTTTTGAGCTCACACAGAGCTTAAGAACAGATCTTGTAAATCTGAAGGTATGTTTCACCCACAGAAGTTGGTCCAATAACAGATTACGTCACCCATTTTATCTCATCTTATTGGTACAGGCAACAATAGTCCCTTATTTACAACCATGCAGACTGGAGAAATACTGAATGTTCTGGTTTTGAATAGGTATTTCCATAATGAAAGGACCTATGCTCTCAACCAATGACATTTACATTATTCTAATTTTCATTGGGATGTTACTTCTTGAATTTTCTTCAGTAATTCTCCCTCAGTCTTTAATAATATAAGCAAATACTTGGGAGCATGATCAGTTAGCACATAATCTGGATCAACTTTCTGTATAAATTAATGGGGAGAGGAATGTCTTTCAATGCAATGAAACCTCAAAATAGTTTTACAGCTGAGACAAGGAGAGGTTTGTGTTCCCTAAATCAAGATTAATTTCTGTGGCAAGCAAGTACCTGAAACTGTCATGCTCCACGGTTTAATAATAGAATCTTTAGTGCATTAGAAGTTTAAAGTGTTCAGTCAGCTTTTCCATCTGTAGCACTATACTTGTTAATTCAAAATCACTTTAACCAGAAATTTCTTGCTACCTCCCCCACTTCCGGAACAGGATTGCCAACAACTGTATGGGTGGGGGAGGGACAGGCATGAGTCTGGTCCCATTTCCTGGGCTTTGTAGGACAGAATTTTTTCATACAGTTGTAGCCAGTATAATATAGATGTATAAGGCATCTACATATCTTTGTAGTGATTCCTGAGATGCCTCCATGAGGATATGCAAAGTATTCTCAGGCATATATAAGGAGAGACAGTAGAATGCTCGATATTGGTATAAAAAGAGAATGCCCTAATTTATACAAATTAAATATACATTATTTAAAGGCCCTACTATATATCTATGCATACTTATGTGAAAAGATATCATATATATTTTAAATTTGTATTTAGGATTAAAGTTGCCTTGTTTTTGGACTACTGAGACCCAATTTTTAAAACTACCAAAAAACTGTCAAAAGAACCTGCAAATATACCCTTTTACCAGCAAAACCTTCTATTTCCATATGCAGCTGAATAATTGTACATAACTATTGGTGCATGCGCACATATAAATCTGTATGAACAAATATAGGGGTTTAGGCACGAATCAGTTTTGAAAAATTTAACCCCCATTTCAAATGCAAAGTGTCTCTTTACTCACATCGATAAAGATGGTTGCTTTGTGTAAATCATTCTCGCATTTTAGAAATCAGAAATTAATATTCCCTCTACATGCCATGGGAAAATAAAAACTAAAATATTATTATAGTCACACCACACCTGACAATTCCTGTTTTACAAAAGAAAGCACAGCCAGATAAACCTGACAGTCTGCTACAATTATCTGTCTCTGTAGTCGATCCATCATGGATTGTGCAGATTTTCGGCCATCAACCTGTTTGAAATATATAAAAGCAGGGTGTAAAACTAAATTATTTTAATTTCAAATTAAACTCTTACAATCTGTGCAATATTTATTAAATCACATAATTTATATTGTATGAATTTTTCAATTTTGACTGCTGGTACACAGGAAACCTTGATTTTTCAGCAAGTAGTTAAACATTCTGTATGGCAACTGTAATAATCTGAGAGTGTGTGTGTGACGAGACTTGGGGTGCACACAGCTCGCAGCTCCCTTCCTCTCTCCCTCTCCCCCCGGAGCACCAGGGAGGAAAGAGGGGAGGAGGCTGCGTGGCTCCGGCCCCGCCAGAGTACTGGGGGTGAGGATGGGCGGGGGGGAGGGGAAGGGCAGAGAAGAGGCAGGGCGGCTGAGGGCAGAGAGGACATAGATCTTTTACTTTGTCTGAGCAATGCTCACCACCCTTTTTCTGTAACAATAACCCTCAACTTGTCCATAAAGTATCATTTTATACAATTGTGAAAGTCTAATGGCATAACAAGTTCAGGTAATGATAAAGCCCATGTAAAGGTGCATCTTGGGAAGATTAGATTATTACAAAAAACTGCACAAGAGATTCAACTAGGCCCACTAGTGGCAGAAGACAGCATATTTTCTTTTACTACATATTGTAGGTAATGCTGCTCACTTTGGCTGGTGAATTCCCTCCTCAGATTCTTCTTAGAGTGCATTCCTCTTCTTTTGGGTTAAGGTGTACATTTATTTACACTAAAATCTTTTTGTATACTACACTTACCTAACTAGAGCAACTGTCACTTTTTGAGGAAAGATGAAATTACAAAAGTTTCAGAGGTAGCCAAGTTAGTCTTTACAGGATAAACTGTAACAACAAATAGTCTGATAGCACTTTAAAGACTAACAAAACATGTAGATGGAATCATGAGCTTTCGTGGGCACTTCTTCAGATGACCAGTGTGTTGGATTTCCAGAACGAAAACAAACAGGGGAGGAGGAGGAAAGAAGGAGCAGGGGGGGGGGGGGGGGAGAAGGAAAGAAATGTGAGGGGAGGGGGAACAAGAAGAGGTAGTGAGTATAAAAAAAAAATATCAAGGGGAAAGCCATGCTGGAATGCAACAGGAAAAACAAATAGTCTATAAACACCTAAAGACTGGGTAGTCAAAAGAAGTAGATAAGGACCTTAGTAAGCAAGGGTATGTCTACACTACCCTCCTAGTTCGAACTAAGAGGATAATGTAGGCATACCGCACTTGCAAATGAAGCCCGGGATTTGAATTTCCCGGGCTTCATTTGCATAAGCGGGGAGCCGCCATTTTTAAAACCCCGCTGGTTCGAACCCCGTGCAGCGCGGCTACACGGGGCTCGAACTAGGTAGTTCGGAATAGGAAGCCTAGTCCGAACTACCTAGTTCGAGCCCCGTGTAGCCGTGCTGCACGGGGTTCGAACCAGCGGGGTTTTAAAAATGGCGGCTCCCCGCTTATGCAAATGAAGCCCGGGAAATTCAAATCCCGGGCTTCATTTGCAAGTGCGGTATGCCTACATTACCCCGCTAGTTCGAACTAGCGGGGTAGTGTAGACATACCCCAATAGAGAAGAAGAGTACTAACACCAAATTACAAGAATCTGAAAATTCGTCTTTTCCTTATAGGACCTGATTCTGCTCTCACTGCAGCGAGAATCGGACATAACACTGAAATCCCTTCTCTATCACTGATTACATAACCTTGGACAAATCACTTCACATTTCTGTGTCTGTTTTGCGTAATTTAGAGGGTACACTTTTCAGGGGGAAAAATGCATCTTATTACATGTTTGTACAGCACAATAGAACCCTAATCCAAAAGTCTTGTTTGTGATATTTCTGACCCAGGAACCCCTTAGTGCCAACTAACAGAGGGTATAAGGCAGGGGCAGACAAGATGTGGCCCATGAAGCTTTTGAATCTGGCCCACAGCCGCCCCCCCCCCCCCCACCTGCATACAGCACAGAAATCAAGATGGTGCAACCATCCGCTTTTGAGCTGCCTGGGACTGCGGCAGGCAGGGAGCCTGCCTGAAGATCCTGCTGGGCTGCTGGCAAGGAGCAGCCTAGGTAAGTGCCTCTGAGCCAGAAGCGGCATCTGGCAACCCCGCCCCCCCGCCACACACACACCAACTCCCTGCCCCACGTCACCACCCAAGATTTCTGCACTTCCCCCTCTGCCCCAGGTCACAACTCCCTCCCAGACCTGCACCCCTTCCTACACCTCTCCCCTGGTCAGAATCCTCTCCTGCACCCCCCCCCCCAACCCTGCAATCCAATCCCCTGCCACAGGTCAACACGCCCCCCTTCACCCAAACTCCCTCTCATACTCCCAACTCCCTTTCCTATGCCCCAGTCTCTACCCCAAGCTCCCTTCTACACCCAACTTCCACCCCAGACCCTGCACTTCCTCCATAGAAAAGTGTGATCTTTGACCATTTATCAAAATCTTGGCATGCTCCCCCCCAAAAAAAAAATTATTGTCCAACCCTTGCATAAGAGTCTGATGTCTACATAATGACGTACTGAAGAGCGGCATGTGGAGTCTCTACCAATAGCCAGTAATACAGTGGTCATCCAATCATTGCCAGATGCATGTGCAGATGTTATTTAAGGAATCAGGTACCTATACTGAAAATTAAGCTCTTAAAAGTATGGGTGACAGATTCTGTTCAGGGGGAGAGCGGAGCAGTAAACATTTATCTCCCTAGTTGGTCACATGAAAGATCTACAGGAAATAACAAAACACACGTCATATTGTTTATGAGTAAAGACAACTTTTTGGGCTATACCTGGGGATATTGCAGTACACCCTGGGTCCCTCATTAAGAAGATGGATTGTAAGCGTGCTCTGTACGCATAGAGCCAACTAGGCTAGAAAATACTGCAAGACTTTAAGGGAGTTAAACTTCATTAGACAAGAAAAGTATCTTGTTAATTAAATCTAGGCTCTAAAAGGCATTAGGATTTTATTTTATATGTAAACATTTGTTTCCAATACTTTCACTTGCTACCTCTAGAATCTGTAATCTTTGTTAAATAAATATGTTCAGTGAAAGCAAGTAAAAGCTCAAGTGTAACTTTTGTGCATTAAATGGAGTGGTGATCTTCAGGTAAGCAATGAATTTGTCAATTTTTGAAATTCTGGGACACTCCAAGGGGATACTCAGGGAGCACAGGGGTTGGAGTGTACCTAGCTCTCATCTGTAGAGACAACAGGGTCTGCATAGATCTAGAGCAGTGTTTCTCAAAGTGGACCACGGGCTCACTTTTGGAAAGCTGCTAGTGGGCCTGCTCCACTTTGTTTACCTAAAAGGTTCATAGCCACGGAGCCTTATGGCTCCCATTGGCTCCAGTTAGCCATTTCCAGCCTAGGGGAACTACGGAAGTGGCAGCCTGGGCCATGCTGTTTCCCGTGGTTCCCCTTGGCTGGAAATGGCAAACCAGAGCCAATGGGAGCCACAAGGCTCCTTGGCTATGCACCCTTTAGGTAAAAAAAAGTGGCATGGGCCACAGCCCATTGTGAGGAACGCTGGCCTAGAGTGCTGGTGTTGCCTGTGGTTATTGAGACTGGAAAGCTAACCCCTGGAAAGCACAGACAAGCCTTCCTCATTCTAACAGCAGGCAATAGTGAGGTGCCTCACAACCCTGGCTACCCCTAAAAAAGTGTCACAAGGTATTACAATATGTATAAACTAAACAAATAATTATCCAGAGTAATCAAACTGCATGCTTCCTGAAAGAAATTCCAGATGGTCCCTTGAAGGGAGCATGCTGAGAGCACACAATATTTCTTGGAAGTAATCACAGCTCTTCTGTAGAGTCACAAATTCCCTGTATAAAATTTTTAAAAAAAATCAGACTCCAGGTGGCTCCTCAGATAACTTCATCTCAATATAGCCCAATTAATTAAATTCCTAGAGCTCATCATTAATTCCCAATCATGGCATCCAGACACCAAAGTCACCAGGTTACAGTGAGGAACTAGAGTGAAGAGCCTCCTCTAACAGCTGATAAATGCAGCTGGTAACCTGATGGAAATGTCATTTGGGAGGATAGATCAGGCATGCTTCATCAGCAGAGACCACCACACATCTGTGAGGTTATGACTTAAAACCTGGCTCTGATGCCAACCTGGGTATAGGATAGCCTCTGCATTAAAATGGAAGAGATGATGACTGGGCCACCCAACAATATTCAGAATATCCAGGTCCTGCAGAAGACAACTCAGGCTTACGGGAACTGTCCACATCTCTGTGTTGGGGGGGAAGGGATAGCTCAGTGGTTCGAGCATTGGCCTACTAAACCCAGGGTTGTGAGTTCAATCCTTGCAGAGGCCATTTAGGGATTTTGGGGCAAAAATTCATCAGGGATGGTACTTGGTCCTGCTGTGAAGGCAGGGGACTGGACTTAATGACCTTGCAAGGTCCCTTCCAGCTCTAGGAGATAGGCAATCTCCATTATTAAAAACCTAGGAATTCAATATGCCAGGCTCTAGCACATCTGAACTGACAATGTCATGCATACTGAAATTTTAGAGAACAAGCCACCAGGATTCCCAATAGCAGTTCTGACATAACTCACTCATGAAAACCAGTCTTGAATGCCAAAAACAAGATGGCTAGAAGGAAGTTTTCACAAACAGTTGCACACAATACACAATAGCTAATATTTTACAGATACTCCACTTACATTCCTTTTAATTTTATTCTTGATTGTTTCTATAACTCCAGTTTCTTCACTCTCACACAGTTTTTCTGTGGCCTTTAAATCATCACAAGCCAACTGCATTTTCTCTTCTTCAAATGTCATCATGGCATTCTTCCAAATAAAACAAAATGGATTAGAAAGACAAAATAATAAAAACAATTAAATCAGCTATTGGTGCAGAAACTACAGAAAACCCCCACAAAATTTAAAAAAAAGTTAGGATTAAATTGCACTTGACTCATGTAGTATATACACATAGCTAGCTATTTATACACCCCTGCCCAATTGCATCCAAGCATGCCTCACTAAAATGTCAAGAAAGTGAAATCAGAAATTATTAGTCGATTCTCTCTCTCTCTCTCTCTCGAGAGCTGAATGTTTAATATACAAGTGAACAGAAAATACTGTCATATTACATTAGCTGAGAAACTAATTACATTATATAAATTCATTTTCTATTACTGTTATACAAGATGCAATTTGCGTCTGTGCACATACTATTTTCTATAATTTATCCACAGAAATACCATGCCTCAAAGTCAAGAACAAATAAAACCTAATGCATTATGAGCGATAATGAGCAGAATCCCTATACTTGTGGTTAACGTCAGTTCAGCTTCCATTAAACCTACCTAAAGAAAGTCACAGGACAACGGACTTCTTTTTCTGATGCTTTTGTCTAATGGAAATTCTGAATGACATAGGCATGCAAAGTGCTGTAGCTATCTTTAGAACAGTAACTAAGCAGAAGCTTTTCAAGGTGCAGTGATGCTGTACTGTGCTGTTACACTGGTTCCGTGAACCAGCTCAGATGAGCAAGCCTAAAAATTTCATCATGTTGGCCTAAGGCAAGAGGGAAAAAGCCTCCTACTTAATATGCCTTTCCAAGTTACATAGTCCACAGACTGAGATGTTTAAATTAATGTACAAAAATGCATTTCTGGAATAACGATAAATGAGATTTAGGAATTAACAGTTTATTATAGAAGAAAATTGTAATTATTTTTTTAAATGAAGTAAGATAATCTCTTTGGATTTTGCTTTTAATGGAACATTTAAATGATGTTTCATATATTTGAGATGCTGAATTTATAGAATCTTTTACTCCCAATTAAAACACAAAGAAGCAAAACAAGTTACGATTCTATATATACACACACAACATCATGAGTTATGCACACTTTAAAACTACATTAATATTCTGAAAGAGTTGAGCCTCACAGGAAAAAAATAAATTACAATATGTACCAATACATACAAGGAAATTAACAGTGAGATGAACACACTCCACCAATTTGTTCACCCACTTACCAAAAAACTAACGAAACTGGCACCAAAACTCATTAATGGACTGTGGTTTCTGTCAAAAAACAAAAATATAGTTATATGTAAACATACATGTTACCATAATAAGCACTGGGAATAAATCTGCTTCACTACATCAAATTCTGAAATCAAAATGGTTTTTAATCCGCCACTATATCTTCATGCAAACAAACAAACAAACAAAAAATCAGGAAGCCAAAAGCTAAGTCCATTGTATCAAGAGGTCAGCATACTTTTTCTAGGGATGTTAAATTTAGTTTAATCAACTAATTGACTAGTCGATGGATTTTCCATCAACTATTAGTGGATAAGCTGGGGAGCCATAGCGGGCTTAGCTCCCAGCCCCAGGAGCTAACCCCGTTGCAGCTCCGCCTTTTAAATGCATTATGAGCCAGCATACTCTTAATTAATTTAAAAGACTGGAGTGCAGCAGGGGTGAGAGGGACCTGGCATGAGCCAGTAATCAGCTGTCTTGGCTCGCGCCAGGTCCCTCCGCTGCACTTCTGATTTTAAAATTTATTGAGACAGCATGCTCTTAATACATTTACTTAATACATTTAAAAAGCAGAGGCGCAGCGTCTAAGACTGGGCTCAAGCTGGGAATCTGGAACTGGGTGTGTGCCCTACTAGTTGCTAGGGGAATGACTAGTTGGCTATTAGATAAGCCACTTACTTCCCTAATTTTTTCAAAAAATATATTGATTGCATTTTCAATTTACTCATCTAAAATATAACTAATCAATGATAAGATGTTTAAAAAAAAAAATCTATTGTTATTGCCAAAATATATCTAGTACTGATTAAATTACATGAAAAACTATACAAGTTTGATGCACTCAAACTGTTCATCTTTTTGGTGGTTGTGTGAAAAATATGCTTGTCCTCTCATATAAATGTTAACTGGTTCCATTTAAAAAGTTGTATTTGCTTTTAATTGAAATATCATAATTTGAAAGAAGTGGATACATGCTTTCTCAAGGACAAAAAGGCACAACATGGAAAGAATTCAATATAATTCTCTATGGT
Source organism: Pelodiscus sinensis (assembly GCF_052426305.1). Classification (NCBI taxonomy): domain Eukaryota; kingdom Metazoa; phylum Chordata; order Testudines; family Trionychidae; genus Pelodiscus; species Pelodiscus sinensis. The sequence continues at coordinate 79,299,264 of NC_143053.1, forward strand.
TATGTCTACACTGGCAGCTTCTTGCGGAAGAACAGCCATTTTTCCACAAAAACTTGCCGGCTGTCTACACTGTACGAGCATTCTTCCAGAAGTAAATTTACAGTATAGCGTTGTAAAACAGGGCTTCTTCCGGAAAAGTTATTCCTCTCCCCACGAGGAATAAGCCCTCTTACGCAAGAACTGTTCCAGAAGAGGGCAAGGTAGACAGGAAGCATGAATTTCTTGCGCAAGAAGCTCCTACAGTTAAAATGGCCATCAGAGCTTTCTTGTAGAAGAGTGCGTCTACACTGCCATGGATGCTCTTGCGCAAAAGCACATGGCAGTGTAGACACTCTCTTGTGGAAGAGTTTTTGCACAAGAACTCTTCTGCAAAAGAGTTCTTGTGCAAGAAGCTGCCAGTGTAGACATAGCCTATGGATTTGATTCATCCCTACCAGTACAAGAAGTGGCAACTGCAAATTTCTGTCTTTCAGGGTCTCTGCAGTGCCACTGATCCTCCATTTGGCTTTCGGCAAATCATTTATTTTCCCCATGTATAAAGTATGTAAATATATCAGTAAAGCTAGAATGGTTTGTGTTGCTCTCAGAAATCCAAGATGTCATTATGTCAATACAGGTTTTTCAAAGTTTACCCATGTTTTACTTTATGTATCTTATGTAACCCATAAAAATCAATAAGCTTAGGGGAAGCAAGAGAGGAAAAGGACAGAGGGAAATGCAAAGGAAACAAGAACTGAAAAACCTACACCTCAAATAAATATGATCGTGTGTTGATAAGTTTGTAAATATAAACTAGGAGTATTAAAAAACAGTTAATTAGGTAACGGTTAAAAATCTTAGCTGCTACATGCTGCAGGCTCTGCAGTATAAAGCTTATACTGCACAACCCACAACGTAGCCAGCTTCCCGGGAGTGGGGCCAGCAGCCAGTGCACACTGGGAGCCAGTTGCCTGTCATACTCCCAGGGACATGATTGTGCTGTGGTCCCTGCAGTAAAAGCTTTCTACTTCAGAGCTCACAGTGCGGGATGGCAGCCAGTTCCCAAAAGCTGGTGTGCACTGGAAGCTGACTTGTAAGCCAGTTCCCAGCATGCACAAGCTCCTGCCTGCTGCCACACTCCCAAGGAGCTCTCTGCTGCCCCGTGGTGCTAGCTCTGATACAGAACCAGCAGTGCTGGGTGACAGACGGCTCCCTGGGAGCGGGATCAGGAGCCAGTGTGTAACAGTAACCAATAAGTTCATACTTACCGATTAACCGTTTAAACTGTTACATGCTTACTACATACTCTCATTTTGAAAATCTAAATATCTTGCTGTAGGTTTCCTCAAATAAATATTCTAACACAGGTTGAACCTCTCTAGTCTGGCACCCTCAGGACCTGACAGAATTTGCCAAGCCACAGGAAGTCAATATTGTCTAGCAGCATTATCAACACTTCCACTGCTTACTGGGTTCTTAGAGCACATTTAGGGTAAATTAAAGCTAAGTAAGAGCACAGAACACTAAAGCCAGGATTAGTGGCTCTAAACAAACTTTATGGAACCATGCGAAACTGTCATACCCACGGTAAGTGGACATCCAGATAACTAAAATCATGTCAAACCATGGATGTTGCCAGACCAAAGAGTGCCAGACTAGAGAGGCTCAACCTGTATATAAAAATCAAGAAAGGAAAGCACACACTTCAGAACAAACTTTCTAGATATTTTAATTTGCCTCTCAATAACATTCAGGAAAAACAAAGAAGCAGCCACCAGAAATATTGTTATATAGTATCTAAACTTTTGTCTAAATAGAACCTGTGTTATGGACCTAGTATCAAGCCTGCCATCATCTTGTGACCCATCTGGACTCTCAGGCAGGCTCCCTGCCTGCTGAGCCCCCATATTCTGCTCAAAGCAACTGCTACAGGGGCCATGTGTGTCTCTGCATGGCAGGGGAGGGGGATGTTGTATGCTGTCCCCATCCCAGTATGATCTTGCAGTTCCCATTGGCTAGTTTCTGGCCAACAAGAGCTGCCTGAGCTGTCTTTGCGACACAAGCAGCACACAGAGGGCCCCCTCCCAAAAGGTGTGAGGTGCACAAAGTTGCAAATAGCTCCCGCAGCCAGCCGCTCTGAGCAACATGCAGGGGTGCAGCAGGCAGGGAGCCCACCCAAAGGTCCTGCTGGGCTGCTATCTGGGAGCCACTTTCCTTCCAACTCCTTGCACCAGGTCACAGCTCAAACTCCTGTACCCCACCTACACCTCTGCCTCAGGTCACAATCTCCTCCCAGACCCAGCACCCTCTCAATACGTTCCTCCTCCAGGTCAAAATCCTCTTCTGCACCCCAGTCTCCTGCCTCAGGTCACAACTTACTTTACCCAAACTTCCTCCCAGACCCCACATCCCCTCCTGCAACCCTAATCCCCTACCCTGAGCTTCCTTCTGCACCCAGCCTCCAGCCCATAACCCACACCTTCTCCATTAATATCACAGAAGAGTGTGATGCTTGACCACTTACCAAATTCTTAGAGTGGCCCCCCAATCAAAAATTACTGCCCACTCCTGGACTAGTAGAAATTAGTCACCCATGTTGTGTGTTTCCATTATGCTTCCACCTACAATTGATAAATTCCACTGAACTGCTTAAGTACTCTTCTGAATATAGAAGCATTCCTGAATTGGGGTCTTTATTGCATTATTAGTAACTATGCACTAACATAAAGCTGTTAAGAGGCGGGCAATTCATTGTTAGTCAACAGAATTTTTATCAACTACATGATTAATTGATAAGGGAAGAAACAACTCCTGTTGTGGCTCTGCAGTTTAAATGTAGTAAGAGCCGGGCGGGCAGGCAGCCCGGCTCTTACTACATTTAAACTGCAGAGTCGTGGCAGTGGTAGCTCTTGGATCCAGCGTGAGCCAGGACTGAGCCAGGCTACATGCCCAGCCAGAGCAGCCGTTGGCCATGGAGAGGGGCAGCTGCCAAAGCATGGCGGGAGGGGAGAGAGAGTAGGCAGCACCGCAGAGATGGTGCTGAGGGGGACCAACTTTTAAGCCAGCTTCCCTCAGCACCAGCTCTTGCTTTCCCCACTCCTTGATGCCTCTGATACAGAGGAAGCAAGCTGGAGGGAATGCAAGTAGTCAACTACTTGCTTACACCCCTACAATAACCTGCAAAATACTGAATTAGTTTCTCAATGAGCAACCAATACTTCTAGCCTCATGCCCCCTCTCCCCCCGCCGCATTAATCCTGCCTCTGATTATTCAGCATTCTATCCGCTGTCTCCAATTCTTTGCACTCACATAATTTCCACATTTTAATCTCATAATTTCTACCTTTTTCATTTGGGTGGGCATTTTTCCCACATCATTACCATGCCAATCCCTACAGCTGTTTACAAAAATATCATTACCCTGTGTAGTGGGTCTCTCTTTATTGCAACATATTCTCCTATGCATTGATGTCTATGCCTCCTAATCATTTTAATATTTCCTGTCATTTCATTTCATCACATCAGTTAGCTTGGTGTCCTAGCCAGAAACATAATTAAAACACTGTTATCCTCACCATTCCTTTTGAACAATAGAGAGCCATAAGAAATATAAACCACTAAAGTGTTGAAAAGATATTTACTGAATAAAAAAGAGTGCATCTCCTTTATTTGCTAATCTTCTGGAATTTAAGAGAACTAGAATGAAATGTGCATCCATAATTTATTATTTTTTTAAAAACAATGTTGGGGGAAGATTTTCTTAAACACTCAAAGGGAAATGAACTTTTATCATCTTTAAACAGTTTGCAGAATTGCAGAGGGAGGGTGCTACGATTGCTTACCCTATTGCCTTTTGCTTTTTTCCCTCCCAAACTACTCTTGTGAAGATCATGTTGCTGTATATTTTTCAAGTGAACATAAAAATTGCTTTTGTTCCATGTTTCTTAAAAAATTACTTACTTAAATTCCATGTTTTAAGATGACTATGTCAAGTAGTGAAAACAATCCAATAGCTGAATTGTCTTCAAGAACAATTACTGAAGTGAACTCATGTATTTAGTATGGTGGTGATCTTTCTAGGCGCTAAGCTGTCGATCAGTAAGTTTTTAGTTTCTTAGATCTCCTGTGCCACCTTTCTTGTGTGAAACAGTAGTATCACACCATTCTCATGCCCTTTATTTGCTCAACTGCATTCTTTGAACATTGCCAGTTATTTCTGAAGACTTCCCTATGCTTTAGAAAGATCTAAATCAATACATCCATGCTAGCTATTTTCTTTGTTCAGTGATTCTACGTAGGCAATTATTTTATTATGATAGATAACTAACTTAGAACATATTATAAAATCCTTAGCCAGCTTACTGAATAAGTGACAAAAAATTAGGTTGTACCTGTGCAGTACATTTGTTAAATAATATTTTGCAACATATTTTCAATGTTACATTAAAGTTTACATAACTATAAACCTCTACAATATGCTTTAACTTACGAAAGTACAGAAATATGTTTGAAAAAACCTGTTACTTTGGATATCTAGCTGCCAGACAGAAGGGCTATGTCTAGACTGGCATGATTTTCCGCAAATGCTTTTAACGGAAAAGTTTTTCCATTAAAAGCATTTGCGGAAAAGAGCGTCTAGATTGGCATGGACGCTTTTCCGCAAAAGCACTTTTTGCGGAAAAGTATCCATGCCAATCTAGACACGGTTATGCACAAGAAAGCCCCAATCGCCATTTTCACCATCGGGGCTTTTTTGCGCAAAACAGTTTTCAGTTGTCTATACTGGCCCTTTTGCGCAAAAGCATTTCCAGAAAAGGGCTTTTGCCCGAATGGGAGCAGCATAGTATTTGCAGAAGAACACTAATCTTACATTAGATTGTCAGTGTTCTTGCTCAAATTCAAGCGGTCAGTGTAGACAGCTGGCAGGTTTTCCGCAAAAGTGGCTGCTTTTGTGGAAAAACTTGCCAGTCTAGATGCAGCCAAGGTGTTTTGTGGTGAAATAATGTAAAAACAGGATTAACAAGTGCTTACAGGATCTTAATGACAGTACTGCTGCTAGATGCCACAATACAATTATGTCTATGTAGTTCCTTTCAATATGGCTCTTAATATGGCCTATTCTGTTCAGAGGAAAGGTGCTTGTCCTGCTCCTCCTTGATATATCCATTTAAATCCTATAATTAATGTTAATCAGAGTTTCAAGCATGGTTTGTGGAAAGACTACAGCATTTGTCATAGAAAAGTTGAAGTGTGAGGCAGAAGTGACAACCAATCTTTTCTTTCACAACTCTTCCTTTTCTACCCTTATTTTTCTTGAGTATATTCCACAAAATTTAGAAATACATTTGAGACTTTCCTTTCAATCTATTATCTTATATGTATATCGCCATCAAGAAGGAAAACAATGGCAGGCTTCATCAAATGCTACTTTCCTAGTTTACATGTCCAATGTAGCTATTTTCTATAGCCTATTGTAGGATACATTAAGGTATGTATTGCCATATTAAGGAATATGGCATAGTGTCAGAGAGCTACAAGCAACCAGCTCGCTGGTAAGCTAGAAATGGTTCAACTTCTATCTCCTGGAACTGAACTCTGAAAAGGAGAACTGACGAGTTGAGCATCAGAGGAAACCTGATTTAGAGGGCAGATGAATCTTAAATACTGAAAACATCTACATTACTGAGAACACATTTCTGAAGAATCCAAAAATACTTGCTCACTTCTGTAGCTAATTAGAGAAAGAAAATGTGCTTCTGATTTTCCCTCTACCTATTAGTTCTGCTTTTGTCTTAGAGGCACTGGCCACTGCCAGAAGACAGGATACTGGGCTAGATGGACCTTTGGTCTGACCTAGTATGACCATTCTTATGTTCTTATCCCTAATTAGTAGCCGGAAAACTCTTTTTACTATATCAACCTGTTTCAGCCTCAGTTCCAGGTGCCCTTCTTTTCTCCAATATGCTCTCACTGTTTAAAGAACTGTTGGCAACAATTTTAAAGCCAATAATTCTCCGACAACGACCCATATTTTAGGCAAGTGAAATAGAAGTCAGTGACCAGAACAAGAAAGTGTTAGCTTCACCGAATAATCATCTTAGGCTGCTGAAGTGCTGAGACTACCTTGTTTTATGCTAAAACAGTCTCATCATTTGTTTCTACTCTTGCCTGTATCCATCTGTTGTCTCTTATCTTAAGCTTACACTGTAAGCTCTTTGAGGCTGGTAAATTTTTTGTTCTGTCTTGCACAGCACCTAACACAGGGTGGGGCAAGATGTAGCCCAGGGGTTCAATCTGGCTTACATAACATTTTGATCTGTCTCGAGGACTGCATCTGACTTCTTTCTATTTACATCCTGCTGCCCGGGCCACCAAATTTCCAGGCGGTGGCTCAGGCAGCAAGCACCTATTTAAATGGCTCACGGCGCCCAGTCACAGTGCTGCCCCGGTAGTGGCCTGGAGCTGTGAGCCCTTTAAATATTCCAGGCGCCACCCCTAAAAGGACCACATACCAAAATTATTGCCCACCCCTAGCCTAACACAATGGAGTCTGGGTCTCAGACCCTGAATAGGGCTCCCAGTCACTAGAATACCAATAATTAATAATCTTTCCAATTTCACATTTAAATAATTCTTCCCACAGATGATGCTATATCAAGGGTGGACAATAATTGTTAATGGGGGTCCACTCCAAGATTTTGGCAAGTGATCAAGGGCTGCATTTCTACTGAGGGGCTGTGGGGTCTGGGACAGAGGTTGGGTGCAAAAGGGAGTTTGGGGAACGGTACTGGGGTGCAGGAGGGAGTGTGGAGTCTGAAAGGGAGTTTAGGTGAAGGAGGGGATTGTGAACTCGGGCAGAGGCTTGGGTGCAGAGTCCAGAAGGGGGTAAAGGTTCAGGAGAGGATTCTGGCCTGGGGGAGGGCCTCTAGGAGAGGGTGCAAAGTCTGGGAGGGACTTGTGACCTGGGTTAAGGAGTTGCAGAGGGTTTGGGTGGTGACCTGGGGCAGGGGACTGGGATGCCCGGTCAGGGAAAGGATGTACGTCCCGGTGTTGGAGGTAGCAGAGAAAGAGACTTGCAGCACAGCGGTGGCAACCTCGGTGGCGAAGAGGATGGTGCCGGCAAGAAGGCTGGTGATGGAGAAGAAGGACTGCAAGGTCTATCAGACTTTGCTCATGCCTTCCTCGGTGCCGATGGGTCCAGTGCCAGGGAGGGAAAGGGGGGCCCATGCCGGTGCAGATGGCAGTATCAGTGCCGAGGACTGCGGTGGCTGGGTCTTTGTAGAGGCAGCTGCTGGTGCCAATGATGCCTTCGGTGCTGGGTGCTGAGAGTCGGAATGGATTTTCAGGTCCAAGTGAGCCTTTGGGTGAGCGGAGATGGAGCCGGACGTACAAGGCTTGTCTGCACTGCTGACCCTAGTTATGGGCACCAATGGCAAGGAGCGTGCCAGACACATGAGCTTCTTTGACAAAGACTCTGTAGCTGGAAAAGAGGCCCTGCGTTTTTGGGGCCAAGAAGGATCAGAAGGAGCCACAGACAATGTAGAGTCTGAAGGCTGGAACGCTTTGTCAAACAGGAGCATGCGAAGTCGCATTTCTCTGTCTCGGCAAGCCCTGGCAGTGAGCTTTGAATAGCACAGGCCCTTTTGTGGTACATGTGCCTTTCCCAGGCATCTTATGCAAGAGGAGTGCCCATCTGATGCTGGCATGGGTTTGCAGCACGAATCATATATTTAAAAACTCAGTAAAGCTGTTACTGTGTGAAGGGGATGACCGCGTTCCCCTCAAAATAACAAATTGTCCTTTTCTTCTACCTTTCTCTTACTACTTCTCTTGCTCTCTGTTTTTTCTAAAACAAAACAAACAAACAAACGGATGCTTAATGGAAAAAAAAGAAGGCCTTAATTTAAAAAAAAAAAAAATGGAGAGTAACTATAACAAGAACTAACTAGGATTTTCTTATTCTGACTAAACAGGCTGAGGAGAGGAGTTCACTCCATCTGCAACCGAGAGTGGCAACAAAGGAACTGACGGGAGCCAGTCCACGTATATGAGGAAAATGGCACGAGACGGTAACTGTGCACGCGCAGTCCGGCTGACTACTGCTCTTCAAATCCTCAATCTGCAGAGCTGGGACAAGCCCGACACCTACAGTGGAGTACCCATGGTTACATCACTCAAAGAAGAAATGCTATTTATATCAGAAGTTCACTTTTAGTAATGAAATCTTAACTTTCAATATATATATTAATTTTGTCTAATGCTTTAGGAGAAAAGTTTCCCCTAAAGAATTATCCTTTCTGCTCCTATTTTAAACTATGTACAGTATTTTGGAAGGAATGGACGCTTTAGGTTAAAACGAATGCAACAATTAAGACATTTTAAGAAGCGATCATAAAAATTATACATAGGCTTAGTCAAATCCATGCCTATGTACATCTGTATATTCTATTGTTGTAAAAATATTTTGTTTTATAGCTCCTTACAGAAATTAAGTACATTTGTAACATGTAGGTTTAATGCATGATCGCCTCAGCAGAGTCTACACTGACTTTCAAACAGTATTTACATACAGTACCACATTATACGGAAGGAAGCTACCATTCAAGTTCCAGTTGCCTCTAAAGCAAGTGACAACTTGAATAGCTGTAAAATCTGAAAGCCATGGCAAGAAAGCACTGAAAATTCAGGCCAGTGACCGCCAGAATAACTAACAGTATATCAACAGTAAAGCGGTAGTACAGTAAAAAGATAACTCCACAGTTATGGAAGTTGAAAGACTGTAACTTTTAGTTTTAAGTCATGTCTTTTGTAATATGGATTTCAAGAGAATCGGACATACATTTAGGCTGTGTCTACATTGGCACCCTTTTCCGTAAAAGGGATGCTAATGAGACACTTCGGAATTGCAAATGCCACGGGGGATTTAAATATCCCCCGCGGCATTTGCATGAACATGGCTGCCGCTTTTTTCCGGCTCGGGGTTTTGCCGGAGAAAAGTGCCAGTTTAGACAGGATCTTGCGGAAAATAAACCCTTTTCCGGAAGATCCCTTATTCCTACTTGAAAGTAAGAATAAGGGATTTTCCGGAAAAGGGTTTATTTTCCGCAAGATCCCGTCTAGACTGGCGCTTTTCTCCGGCAAAACCCCGAGCCGGAAAAAAGCGGCAGCCATGTTCATGCAAATGCCGCGGGGGATATTTAAATCCCCCGTGGCATTTGCAATTCCGAAGTGTCTCATTAGCATCCCTTTTACGGAAAAGGGTGCCAATGTAGACACAGCCTTACTGAAACTACTGCATTATATGTGCAAAGTCTTAAAACAAGAGTCCCTAGAATCATTTTGATATGGCAAATTAAATGTGACATTTTCTCCAAAGAAGCTGATGGGAAGATATTAAATTGTGACACCTTACATGGGCTAAATGTGTATTCTCATTGATTTAAGGTTATTTTTTAAACCTGACTGACGGCTTCAAGTGTCTGGGTGAAAGATCCTGTATTCTCAAAACCTGAATTTATTTCTTGAGTGAGGTTGAAAGATCAGCTTCCCTTAGCTCCTAGTAAATTAAAAGGCCTGCTTTCCACCAGAATCTTTAAGGCACTTCTCTGGGTCTCTTCATGACAGAGGCTCATCTCTCATATTTCTGCAGGGGCATGAAGCTTCTCAGAGCACAGGTCCCTAACTTCCTTTCCCATTAAATTCTACATTTCTACTCCTCATCCCATTTTTATTGCTCAGAAAAAAAAAAAATCTTTCCTACTTTTCTCATGTCTGTACTTTCTGTTTCATACTTCCCCTAATTGTGGACTTCTCCTCTGTCTCTCTTCTTACTGCTACAAGAGAGGGATTACTTTTTGCTGGTCTGGATGTGGGTTACCAATGCCATCCAGAGCATGGGCAGAAACCATACCTTTTACACTGTTCTGATGCTGCTCAAAGTCAAAAAGACAAACACAAGGAAGGGGAAATGAATTTGGGTTAGTTTTAAGCTCAAGTCCCACTGATCAAGCCTATAAAACTCTGAACTCCCAACGAGAGCCACTAAGTTATCAGTTATTTCAACTGATTGCCCTCTTTTCCTCGAACTTAAGAAAGTCTTTCAACTTTTTCCACGACTAGTCAGGGGGCGCAGGGTGGGGGTGGGCAGCCCTCAGAGCTTCATCCTCCAACAGCCTACAGGGAGGGCACTGGAAGTGGGAGCAGCCTCTGGAGCCCGGACCCTCCCCAGAGAGCTCGGATGTGGTGTGCAGGGGAATCGCTAGAGAAAGGAAATCGCAGCACCCGGAGCCTCAAACCTCCCCCCAACAACCTGCAAAAGAGTCACTGGAGGCCAGGGGCAGCCCCCCAGAGCCTCACCCCACAGACAGCCTGCAGGCTGAGGGGGCCACTAGAGGGAGGCATCTGAAGGGGGCAGCCCCCAGAGCCTGGCACCTCTCCAGACAGCCTCTAGACTCCGGTGGGGGAGGGAGGGTGCACTGGAGGACGATGTAGCCCCCAGAGCGTCATCCCCCCCAGACAGTCTGCAGACCACAGAAGGGCATTGCAAAATGGGGCCCTCCTTGAGCCAGCTCCCCACCATAATCTGCAGGCCAGGGCAACCCCTGAAGCTGGACCCCTCAACCCTGACTGCCTACGGAGGGGCCTTTGGAGAGGGGAGAAGCCCTCAGAGCCTTCTCTCCCCACACATACAGCCTGCAGGAGGGGCACTAAATGCCAAGACCAGCCCCCACAGCCTAACACCCAGGCAGACAGCCTGCTGGCCACCAGGAGCCCTGAGGGATGAAGCAGTCCACTGAGCATTGCCAGCCCCCCAAAGTGCCCCCCCAAACAGGCTGTAGGAAGGAGGTGCCCACTGGGGGTAGCCCCTGACGTGCTGCCCCTCCCCCCCAGAACAGCTGGAGACCAAGGGGCATCCTGCAGAGCACCCCCCCCCCCCCAACAGGCTGCAGGACAGGGGGTCACTGCCCAAGCAACATCCACCTCAGAGAAATTGCTGTCCTCCCTTCCCAACCTGCAATTTCTCTGAGGCGGATGTTGCTTGGGCAGTGACCCCCTGTCCTGCAGCCTGTTGGGGGTGGGGACCAGCCCCTAGCCTGTAGCTGTCCTCCCTTCCCAACCTGCTATAGGCTAGGGGCTGGTCCCCACCCCCGACAGGCTGCAGGTGGGGATGGCAGCTGGAGGCCAAGGCCAGCTCACAGATTTCCCCCCCCCCCCCCACTCCTCCCTTGGGGAGGAACCACCCTCCAGGTAACACAGCCCTGGCCCCTCGGGAGGAGCCACCACCACAGCAGCTCACCCACTCCACAGGCAGCCCTGATAACCTCCCCCCACCTTGAGCCCTGCACCTCCCACCTGCCCTGACTTCTGTACCCCCTCTCTTTTCCTCTGCCCTGAGCCCCTCCACTCCTGCCTCTCCTTACCCCTGAAACTTCATTCCAGCATTTTTTTCCTTCATTTAAAAAAAAAATAGTCATAAAATGTAAAATGTACATGCTTTATTTTTAAAAAATTACTTCAGTTAAGCAACATCATGTACATCTGCTAGTCACATAATATATCTTACATATGCACAATTGCTACTTTTCATGACCAGTAGATACCAAGGTGATTTATTGTATAGTCAAAGCCATGTCCATCACCTGGAAAATTTTGTTCAGATGTTAGTATTACTGATTCCAGTGACAGTATTCAGGTACCACCAGTGTTCCCTGTAAGCTGAGCACTTGGACAGCCATCCAGAAGAGATTTAGGTGCTGCCCAGCTGATTAGCAGAGTGCCCACAGTTGATACCATGTGTTTCCACTGGTGGTACACATCTGTACTTGTCTTAGTGCACATTACAAAATGTATTTCTGGATGAAAAAAATAAAAGGAACACGGGATATCACTAGAACAGCGGTTTTCCAAGTGTGGTCAGCAGACCACTAGTGGTTCGTGGCTTGAATGCAGACCCCTCTCCCTATGCAGGCTTGGAGCACCAGCTCCAGCTTCCGGGCTCATGGGAGGTGAAGAACGCCCAGACCAGACCCAGCATCCAAGAGTTGCCCCGGCTCCCAACCTGCCATCCCTGGGCAACACAGGGACCCCCGTGCAGAGCCGAGGACCCCCTGCCACAGGATTGAGGCCCTGCTCCCATATGTGTGCCACTGCTGTTCCAACTGCCATGGCGGCATGCGGGTGGTCTGGGGAAGAAGGAAGCAGTGGGGTGGGGGAATCCGCCTCAAGTGCCCCTGAGAGCCACCCTGGCTCCCCACCCACTTCCACTGCGCAGAACAGGGACCCCACACAGAGCCACAGGACTGAGGTCCTACCCACACACTTCTTCTGCTCCACCTATCGGCAGGCGGGCATCCACAGGTGGGGGGGGGAGGAACAGGCTGCTCTGCCCCTAGGGCCTGGCCAGGAACGTCCCCACACAGAACCAGGACCCCACCTTGGGAGGGGTGGGGGAATGGGGATCAGAGGCGAGAGAAGCCAGGGCAAGGAGGCAATGGGGGAATTGGGGTCTGGGATGTGATGGGGTCAGGCTCAAAGATTGTAGGACCTGGGGGCACATGGTAAAGTGTGACCCCTCCCCACAGGCAAGACTGTGCAAGGAACAGACCACAGGAACTGCCCAAAACTCAACCCATGCCAAGGAACGGGGCACAGACAGAGCGCAAGCCCTGGACTAATACAGGGGGAGAGCAGGCCTGGCTTGCTTTTAGGGAGGACAAGGATGCCCGGGTCAGTCTGTTGCTCTGAAATCACCCCCTGCTCCAACAAACCTGACCCTCCCACTCCTAGCTGAGGACAGAACATCACCCTTTTAGCATCACATCAGAGAACTGAGGTCAGTGTCAACCAACAGTTCTTCCTGAAACTCACTGAATGACTGTGCAGTGCTGCTTTTACACAGTGCCATCCCAGAGGTAGCTGCATCTCAGCATTGAGCAGGGAATCCCTGCCTAAACAACTCCACTGCCCCACCCAAGGGACAGCTGCTTCTTTGCACCAGGTGAGAGATCCCAGCACTAGTGTCAATGCTGCACAGTCCCTGGCTTGCACTCTTACCCCCTCCTGCCCAGATCCTGCACCCCATCCCTATCCCACTCTGTGGAAGCCCTGTCCCACACATTGAACCCCTTTTTTGTCCCCTAGAGCCTAGGGGGTCCCCACAAATCCATTAACTCAGGAAACCCCACAAAGTAAATCTGGCCTATGGGAAGTCCTGAACCTCAATTCTCCCTATCCTTTTCCATTGCCTCATTGGGCTGGAGGGCCAAGAGTGAGATGTCTCACATCATTGAAGGTGAGGGGCTTTTGGGGGAGTGTTTTTGCTTCTCACTTGTGTGATCCCCAACTGATTTTTCTGTGGGTCAGTGGCCTCTGACCCAAAAAAAGTTCCCCATCCTTGCCATAAATAAAGAAAATATTGAAACCTTGTGTGTTGAACATAAATTAATATTTTACTTTATTTAAAATGAAGTTTGATAAAGTAACATGAGAAGGTTAAAATGCTTAACCTGTTTAATCATTTAAATTAAACCATTATCCTTAGCTGCAGCACTAGCAAAATGGCTCGGTCATACTTATGCAATTAATGGTGAGTTTCCATTAGCAACTGGTGGTCCGTGGAAAGGTTTGCATTGAACCAGGTGGTCCACAGACCAAACAATTTGAGAACCATTGCACTAGAACCTAGTTTCTGTAATATACATATGTGGTCCAGTTTCAATAAACAGCATTGAAAAGATACGTCTCTTAATTAACTTTGCAATGTATTGTGCATACTGCAGAAAATCAGCCTCCCACACATCGGCACTAGATGAAAGACACAGAGATCATTCTTCTAGTAAAAACCACCCATACAGAAAGAGAAAAACAGAAGGAATTAGTTTCCACTCAAGCTAAAAGTAGCTTTAAAAAATTAGAAGAAATGTTTTTTTTTTTTTTTTTTTTTTTTTGAAAACTGGTCCTGCGGCTTTGAAGTACTCCTTCCTCTTCCTCCCTCCCCCCACACTTGCTGCCTTTTTCTGGTAGAGGCAGCAAGAGGGGGGAGCAACTAGTCATTCACATCCCTATTCATTTCAATAAGGTTTTTCCCATTTCTAACTACATCGGAATAATTCATCCAGAGAGCACAAGCTCAAGGAATAAGCCAAAGAGCAAGAATGATTTCACTGCTCTTTGCCCAACTGGCCAGAAGTAAAGAGGTTGTTGCCTCTACAACGGCCTCCTCTGGAACTGGTGTCAATAAGGTAAGAAGGCAAAAGTGCTCCTGAACAGAGCAGAGAGGAACAGAGAGTGGCTGGACCAAATGGAGGACATTTTACGTCTAGATGACACTGCAGGGAAGGAGGTGGGGGGAGGGGGGGAAGGGAGAAGGAAGATTTATAGCTTGGTCAGTTTTGGAGAAGATCCCTCTGTGAGTGAGCTGTTAACATTCACACTCACACCCGTGGAATCAGAGCAGGACTGAGGTTTTTTTATGATCCTCTGTATTACACTAGTCAGCTTTTTCCTTCAGGGCAGGAAAGGAATTTTCCCCCTCACTACCAGATAAGCAGTGGTTAGAGACGGAGTTTTGCTTTCCCCACATCAGGTTCCAGACCCAACGGGATAGACATGGAGTTTAAGTTAAAATGTTGTAAGTCAGTAATTAAAAATAACAGCTGCCCAGAAATAGGTACTCCTTACAGAAGTGATAAAGTTATTAAAAATAAAAAGGAATGGAAAGGGATTTATAAGATAGCACCCCTTAATGTTAGGGTAGGGAGATTTGGGGCTCGGTGTCTGGTACAGCAGGGAATCAACTCCCCTCTTTTTTCCAGCCACTTAACACTCATCTGTACAGGTTGGGAAGAGCTGACAGCAGCTCCCCCCAGAAAGGGGAAACAAGTAAGGAATGATGACATGCACTATGTGATTTGTTGTTAGGTATTCCCAAATATTTTAAGTGAACAAAACTGCAGCCTAAGTAAACCATATCCATTGCCACCTAGCTTTCTTCCAGAGTGGCTAGGTCACAATGTTGCAACATCCTACTACAAAAGCAATGCCTTTGCAATTTAAAAGAATGAGATGGATACTATACTTCATTGTAACATTAGCAACTTTACTTTTTTTAAAATGTAATGAAGTAGAATTACAGTAGAATCTCAGAATTATGACACTAGGTATGAATTGACCAACTATACCTCATTTGTAATCAGAGGTATGCTATCAGACAACAGTGGAGACAAAAAACCCACCCCCACACTACATTACTGTGTTATACAAACTAAAAACAACAACAGGAAAGCAGCATTCTTCTTCTGCATAGCAAAGTTTCAAAGTTGTCTGAAATCAATGTTCAGTTGTAAACTTTTGAAAGAATGAGCGCAACATTTTATTCAGAGTTACAAACAACCTTCATTGATAGACTCATGGAGATTAGGTCCATCAATTAGCCAGAATGGGTAGGAATGGTGTCCCTAGCCTCTGTTTCTCAGGGGAAGGATCACGTGAGGACTACCTGTTGTGATCCCTCCCCTCTGGGACATCTGGTATTGGCCACTGTCGGCAGACAGGATACTAGGCTGGATGGACCGTTGGTCTGACTCAGTATGGCTGTTCTTATGTTACAACCACTTTGGGAATGAACTCTGAGGTTATACTGTACTCCTCTCACTTTTATTTTTAATCTTTTCACTTGTCTTTACCCTGCTTTTCACACAGATCATGGCGCTGTTTTCCTGTGTGTCTTCTCCTTTGTTGCCACTATCCCCTCAGACCTTCTCCTACGCTGTCTCCCCTATAATCTCTTTTCCCCACAAACTTTATTACATTTTCTTATGTTATATTTATCTTTCCTCACTTCTTCCCCAGGCACCCACCTACAGCTTGAAATTTTTATCTCATCTCTTAGCAAAACAATTAAGCAGGAACAACACCCAAGTAAGAAGCCAAACACCTTTTTTTTTGCTAAGAAAGGGAAGGTTGCTGGATTCTTAACAAGATGCTGTCCCTGGACCTACTTGGAAGCTTCATCTTTCACATTAGTTTCCAGTTAGGAGTCACATTTAAAGAACCTTCCTCTCTCCAGTGTGATTAGCAAAGGAGAAAAAAAATCACTAGCAGGTGTGTTGTGTGCAAGACACGAGAAGTCATTCTTCCGCTCTACTCTGCGCTGGTTAAGCCTCAATTGAAGTATTGTGTCCAGTTCTGGGCACCACATTTCAAGAAAGATGGAGAAATTGGAGAGGGTCCAGAGAATGATTAAAGGCTAGAGAACATGACCTATGAAGGAAGGCTGAAGGAATTGGGTTTGTTTAGTTTAGAAAAGAGAACATTAAGGGGGGACATGATAGCAGTTTTCAGATATCGAACAGGGTGTCATAAGGAGGAGGGAGAAAACTTGTTCATCTTGGCCTATGAGGATAAAACAAGAAGCAATGGGCTTAAACTGCAGCAAGGGAGGTTTAGGTTGGACATTAGAAAAAAGTTCCTGTCAGGGTGGTCAAACACTGGAATAAATTGCCCAGGGAGGTTGTGGAATCCCCATCTCTGGAGATATTTAAGAGTAGGTTAGATAAATGTCTATCAGGGATGGTCTAGACCCGTGGTCCCCAACACGGTGCCCACGGGAGCCATGGCGCCCGCGGGGGCATTTCCATGCGCCCGCCAGGTGCTTGGGGCTGGCCTGGCACCGGGCGCATGGCGGGGGGAGCGCCGGCCCCGGACGCGCGGCGCTGGGCGGGGGGAGCGCTGGCCCCGGGCATGCAGCTATGGGGGGGGCCGCCCCCCCTGGCGCCCGGCGTGCGAACGGCCACGCCCCCTGGCGCCCGGCGGGCGAATGGCCCCGCCCCCTGGCGCCCGACAACCTTGAAAGGTTGGGGACCACTGGTCTAGACAGTATTTGGTCCTGCCATGAGGGCAGGGGACTGGACTCGATGACCTCTCAAGGTCCCTTCCAGTCCTAGTATTCTACGATTCTCTCTGTGTGTAAAAGCCTATCTGATGCTACCAGGTTGGTACTCTGACACTCTCTCATCCCACAGCCTTTGATTCTGGTGCCCTTTTCCAATGACTAGATTTCCAGGTCTAATTCCATTTTGCTTTCACAAGTACAAGAATGAAGTTAACCTGTTTGTATTATTTTCAGTGTTGGTCAAAAACCTCTGAACAGCTTCAGTTAAATCTGAGTAAGTTTTTATTCAGGGGCAATCTTACAAAATTATAGTAGAACCTTAGAGTTATGAAAGCCTGAGGAATGGAAGTTGTTCATAACTCTGAAGAAAGCATTACTTTTTTTCTTTCAAAAGTTTACAACTGAACATTAACTTAATACAGCTTTGAAACTTTACTGAAAAAGTGAAGCAGCATTTTTTTTCTGCACAGTATTTTATGTTTAATGCAGAACTGTACTGTATGTATTTTAAATCTCTGCTACTGCCATTGCCTACTTCCAGTTCCAACAAGACGTGTGGTTGATTGGTCAGTTTGTAACTGAGGTTATACTGCACAAGTATCCAACAGAGGCACTGGAGCTGTCTAATGAATTAAGGCAACACGTAATCAGTTTATATTTGGTTCATGATTGTTTAAAATGTCACCATGGCAACCACTATTGCTAGAATTTAAGCTTTTATTTTAAAAAAAACTGCAGACATTGATTAAACTCATCCTGGAAAACTGTCTGCAAACTCCTTTTTCAAGCCTTGAGGGTCCCCCTCTGTCAGGTTTGCTTTAACATATGGCAAGTCACAAGTTTTGTCCTAACAAGATGCCAATAAGTTTACAAAAGCAGTCATTCCAGTTGCAATTATTTGCATGACCTGACATGTGGTACATTAGTTCAACTGCCTAGTTTGTTTGTTCTCCAAATAGATATATACAGATATACACAGAAACAAAAAAGTTCTTTCTTTAATAGCTATTCACAATACTGAGGAAAAATAAGCCTTCTTGTGAATCAGATCAGTGGTTCTCAATGAAGGGTAGGTGTACCCTTACTTGGAGGTCTTCTACGGGGGTACATCAATTCATCTAGATATTTGCCTAATTTTACTATAGCATATAGAAAAAGCTCTGGCAAAGTCAGTACAAACTACTATTTCATATAGACAATTACTTGTCCATACTACACTTACATGTAAGTACCATATTTATATTTCAATAAATTTATTTCACAATTACATAGTAAAAATTAGAGAGCAAGACATTTTTCAGTAAGTGTGCTGTGACTTGTATTTTTATGTCTGCTTGTGTAAGGAAGCAGTTTTTAAGGGGTAAAATTTAGGGGTAAATACAAGACAAATTATATTCCTGAAGGAGTTCAGCACAGTTGGGAAAGGCTGAGAGTCACTTAGTTCAAGGAAGTATTCATTGAGAGCCAACATAGTATTACTATGGTAATATGCAAGGAGGTCTAGTTAGGAAGGAAAATTGGTTTGGAACTGAAATCCTAACTGGGCTGTAGGTAGGAGGAAGGGAGCAAGAAAGATCCCAACTGATTTGGGATGATGTACTTAGTAGCACATTATGTTCCTAAAGACTGATTATAAATTCATAGGTTAGAGGCCTCAATTAATATGCTTCATGGGATCTTTCAGAAGCCAAGTGATGAAAGAAACTAAACAAAATAGTTTCATTTCTGAAGAGCAGTTTCAAATTAGTTAGTTAGGTCAAAGCATTTGCTGCATAATTCAATTTTCAAATAGGGAGTTTCCATAAGAAACACGGATTTCTGCTTCACTCTCTTTCTGAAACCAATTGAGAAGGGGGATGTCAATGTGTAGTCAAGTACATGATTAACCAATAAGCCTGGGCTTATCGACTACACACACTCTCTCCACCCCCCCAATAAAGGGGAGAAAGTGAGAGCTAGTGGTGTGGAGAGCTGGCTCCCCACAAGCATCAGATCCATGGAGCTGTCTACTCCCCCACCACCACCACGCACGTCCCAGGGCTACTGCCTCTGATAGAGGCAGCAGCGCAAAGGGTGAAGGGGGCAGGCAGGAGTTGGTGCATGCAGGAAGCTGGCTTTCAAGCCATCTCCCCATGCATATCAGCTCACAGGAGCTGCTTCCTTCCTCCCCGTGCTGCTGGCTCTTTATGCATGAATCTACACTGTAGAGCTGAACTAGAAATAAGATACAGTAATTCCTCATTTAACACGTGCCCACTTAACACGTTTTCGCGATAGCACGATTTTTTTTTTAGGGAATGTTTTTTGAATTATACAACTATCCCTGGAATAACATGATTTCTCCAACTGTCCTGTCGCTGGCAGCTGCAGGGGGCTTCCCCCACCTCTCTACAAAGCGGAAGAGGGTTCGCCGCTCACCACACCTTTCCCTGCTGACTCCCCGTCGCCGGACGCCTTGCCCCCCTCTCCTCCGCCCCCTCCTTGCAGGCCGGCAGCTGGGTTTCCCCAGCTGGCCCGTCACCGGCGGCTGTTCGGGGCTTCCCCCACCTCCGTGCAAAGTAGTGGAGGGTTTCCCCCCAACCTTATGTCCCGGTCCCAACAGACACCACCACTTGAAACGCAATCCCCACCTTTTTCATTATTGTCAATGAGAAAATTGACCCCACATAACACATTTTCACTTAACACGATCATTTTCTGAAACATATCTATAGTGTTAAATGAGGGATTACTATACACAATTGATGTAGCTGAGTTTGCATAGCTTATTTCAAAATAGCTTATTTTGAAATAGGGAGCGTCTACACAGCGCTTATTTCGAGCTAGAGCACACTTCCTCTGACTTGCCTTATTCTGCATACAATGAGGGTTTCAGGAGTTGGAGTAAGAAGTCCTCTAGCTTGACAGTATCTTGACACTATTTCAAAATAATTGCCTGCTGTGTAGACACGAACTAAGTTATTTGGGAATATCACTAGTTATTCTGAAATAGTGTTGCAGTGTAGACCTATCAGAGGCAGCAGCACAAGGGGGCAGGCACAAGCCAACATGCATGGGGAGCTGGCTTTTAAGTTGGCTCCATGGAGCCCCCACCTTCCATGCCCCGTTGCTGCCTCTAATAGAGGCAGCAGCAGAGCGGGCGGTGGAGCAGGGGAGGCTGCTCCATAGGATGCTGTCACAGACCCTGTCCACAGAGGCAGCATCACAGGACAGCAGGCAGGAGCCATTCTGCACAGAGAGCCGGTTTTTAAACTGGCTCCCCTCACAAGGTGGCAGGGTGTTCCCTGGAGTGGGGCCAGGAGTGCACTGGCTGCCAGCCCTGTACCAGGGACTAACAAATTGTAATGTAAACGATAATATTTTATGCGGTTACACAACTATTAAATTAATCACTATCTCTAATCCAGAAGCCATTTGAAAAATGACACAGACCTGTTTCTGAATCTTAAACTAGCTGGCTAGACAGCACTCTAAACAATTTCTATCATAGCTAAAATACTTATTTGAAGAAACACACATAAATAAATATGCAAAATGCACATGCTCCTTAACAGTTTTCTGAGTGACACTGATGTCAGTAAGATTAAGATCCATCTCTAAATTTGACAAACAGCAGGCTTGTCAATGCAGCAAAATGCTGTTCTTTGGAAATAGCACTCCCAATAGGAGTTAATTTAGAATTAGCTATGCATTTCAAGCACACAAGAACAAAAATATATTGCTTAATGACTAACAGGTACATGGAAGTTAATGATGTTTATTCAGTCCCAGTTAGTAAGAATATACCCAACACAAATGTACAAAAAAGGAAAATTGATAGAAAAACAGTCTAAAATTTTATTTTTATATATACACACACATTCCCCCCCGCCCCCAGCTAGAAATCTAAAGATTATGGTTAAAAAGTCAACCTTGAATATTCCCTTCCCTCCCATATTCATCTCTACATTCTGATCAGTTCTATTATTTAGGAACAAAATATTTAAAAGATATGGACTTCTGCAGTTAAAGTTGCAAGGCTAGAAATTCTTAACCTATGGATTCATAATATAAGCAAGAGTGATAAACCCTGATCCAGTCAAATGTAGTTTATCGAAGCAATCTGTGTAACTAAATTTTCCTTTGATGCTTAAATAGTAATAATTTATAACAATGAGAAAACTAAATCAACAGATTTTAATGAAAGACTTTAGAAACAAAATAGCCCTGTAACAAGATGAACAATCGGAACACACAACTTGAAACCGGAGCACAGTATAAACCAGTGGTCCCCAACGCAGTGCCTGCGGGTGCCATGGCGCCCGCCGGGGCATTTGTGTGCGCCAGCCGACAACCTGCGCCGGCCCCACCCACGGCGCACGGGAGGCGCCGGCCTCAGGCGCTCGACACACACCGGCGCCGGGTGCGCGGCACTCGGGCGGCCCTAACCCCAGGGCATATGCAGGCACTCGGGCGCGCGGCGCTCGAGCAGTGCCGGCCCCAGCCCCAGGCGCACGGCTCGGGCGGCAGCGCCGGCCCCGGGCACAAGGCACGCCCGGGGCCGAGGCCACCCCAAGCAAGGCGCTCGGGCGGCCCCAGCCCCGGCCCTAGGGCACATGCCGGCGCCGGGTGCAAGGGCATCCCAGTTCCCTGGCGTGCTCCCGGACGCGCGGCCCCGCCCCCAGGCGCCCGGCGCATGAGTGGCGCCCACCCCCGGGAGCCTCTAAAGGTTGGGGACCACTGGTATAAACTAATTTTAATGCCCCAGTTTTTTAGTGCTTAAGTTTTCATGCACCAGTCCACTCAAAAATTTGCATCAGATTTTAGTTTTTGTAAAGGAAAAAATAAGGATCACTATGATGTACTTGCAACACAGGCTTATTTTTAAAGTCTATTTAGGTCTCAAGTGAATTGTGCTGTACAGAGAATATACGTTTTGAAAACAAAGTCTATACGTTTTGTGCATATACGTTTTGAAAACAAAGTCTATCCAGTTGGATTTATTATGGAACTGGGTAATTTCTCTCACCTATGCAGGAAACATAACTATCTTAAGACTAGTGTAGTAAACATCCACTGTTATTATAGTCAAGGAATCTCCGAAAGAGACCTCTTTGTTAATCTAAATACAACACGTTGTACAGATTGTCTCGTTATTTTGTGGCTCATCGCAGTAGCATTCAAACACTTCTGTTTATATTCTTTCAGTCCAACTCACTCACACACATAGAAGCTTACAAGATAAAAACCGCAGGAGGTTCTCTTTGGAGACCGGGGCATATTAACCAAATCCTATTTATTCTGCTGTGCACATGCACAGCTAATCATCAGCATTTGTGAGAGTTAAAGTGCCCATGAAGGAAAGAAATTACCCTTATTTGTATATTTAAAAATGGTGGTTCGCCTCTGCCAGATGAGGAAACACAGACGAACCGTTTGCAAACGTCATATATTAAAATGCTTCCCTAGTGTGAAGATGCCATGTAGAGAAGCGTGCGACTCCTCACTTCTCACGCAATGCTGGCGCGGCACCTGTGCTGAACCAGTCAGAGGCGCAGAGGCGCAAAAACGAAACGCCAAGCGGCTACATCTGCCTCAAGGAAAAGCCTGACGGCGGCGGCATGGCACGAGGCACCTCCTGCAGGAGCCGCTCGCACGAGGAAGCGGCCCGGCCCGGCGTGGCTGTGCGCTCCCGCTCACTGGGGCTGGCTCCAGGCGGAGCCCGCAAGCTGCCGGCTGCGCGCGGTGGCCGCGTGGGAAGAGCGGCGCGCGCTTTGCACTGGGGGGGGCGGGGCACGAGCCAGGGCAGGTGTCGCGGGGGGAGAACGAAGGGCCTGGGCCGCTGCAGGAGGGGCCCGGTACCCGGGGGGGAGGGGCACGTTCGCTGCCCCAGGGGGCGGGACAGGCGGGGCCGGTACCGGTATTTCCTGAAGAGCTGGTCGGACTCGCGGAAGCCGTTGTTCAGCAGCATGTTGATCCCGGCCAGCGCCAGCTCCGCGTCCTCGATGGGCAGCGGCTCGTCCGCCGGCTGCGACCCGGCCATGACGACGAGACCGAGCCGGCTCCCCGGGCTCCTGTCACCTCCGCCGGGATGGAGGGGGAGGGGAGCCGGCCGGCAGCGCCGCCGCGTATGGGAGACCCCCCCAGGGGAGGGGGAGGAGCCGCAGCCGCGCTCTGGCTCTGGTGACTGGAGCCGGTTCACATTCTCCCCCTCCCGCTCTACAGCAAAGACTTAGATAACGCGCATGCGCTGAAATCCCGCGCGTGCGCACTGTGGGGCGGCTGCCCTTGGTGCCTGTCAGCTTCTGCTGCTGCAGCCGCCGGGACAAGGGTAGCACGAGGCTGGAGGGGTCGCGCGGCGGAGGCTGTGTGCGCGCGCGGGACAAAGCCGCGAGGGGCCGCGCACAGCAAGAAGCGCAGCAGGGCGCTGCGCGGGGGGGGCGGAACCTTGGTCCGAGCCACTCAGCCAACTCCTGTGTCCACCGCAAAGCCACCACCCACAACGTGTCCCCCGCCTGCAACTGGGTCCCGAGCCCGCAGTGATTCACCTCCAGCCTGGCCGGCTGAGCAGCAGGATTTAGGCTCCACTCCTACAGAGGGACCCGAAGAAGAGCTCTGTTGTATAGCTGGGACGCTTGACTCACCAACAGAGGTTGGTCCAATAAAAGCTACTGCCTCCCCCATCTTGTCCCTGCAGCGTCCCACAGACGCACAGCTAGGGTTGGCAGTCCTGTAGTCCATGAGGCTGCTTCCAGGTACCAAAGACCACACAGTGGTCTTTAAACATTTCCATCTTACAATGCACATGAGACTCTGTCTCAAGGACTCAGCCCCTTCCAAACTCAAATTCCTCCCCTTGCAAACGTCCTCCGAATTGGACTCCTGTGCACAAGCTGGTTGGCAGGGATGGCGCAGGAAGCCCATGTAGCATATGGGGATTTCTGCCTAAAGCTTTTCTAAGTTTCCTTCCTCACCCTTTGCATCTTCTCAGCACTCCCGCTCTTCGCTGCATTGGTACACAGAGCACATGAAGCAGCATGAGTTTTCTCCAGCTGCAGGGCCTGCAGAAGAGCTATAAATAGTTCTGAGTCCCTGTGCAGAATCCTCTGTTTCTCTCCAGGAGACATAGTGTCTCAGGCTGCAGCAGCTAAGCCCCCAAAGCTGTGTAACTGGGAAACTCAAGCCTTTCTCTGCATTGTAGCTTTCACTTTTCATTGCATTTTTTATTTCATTTTTAAAGTAATTTTAGTGCTAGTGAAAGGGTGAATTCATTGCTAGGCTTAGAGATGGAAGGTTTTGTTTTTTTACCTAGAGCAACGCCTTTGCAGATCTCTCTGTGCCACTCTGCCAATGATCAGCACTCATATGAGTTTACCTCTCCCCACCCTCACCAATGTACCTATTGCAGTGGTAATGGCAATTTTCCCCTGCAGTTGACTGTAAAACCTCATGTCTATGCCAGAGCATCCCTTTTTTAGTTTCATTTAAATCCAAATCATGCTGATCATTCAATTTACTATGGACAAGTGTACTACTATAAAGTTATCACTTAGCCCCAAAATTTAAATTTAACACACTTCTAAGTTCCCCCCACCCAAACAAGAGACTATTATTCTCACATTCAGTTTTAAGACACAAAACACCACCATCTTCATAATCCTGAACCCCTCTAAGAAGTATACGAGTGGAACAAAATACAAATCTGTTTATCGTTGGGATAGGTATAGGGTGAGGAAAAGGCTTTCCCTTGCATCTAAAAGGAATGGGGTTGAGGTCACATTACCATCACCGAACCTTTGCTCCAACCTAGTGCAAAAGAATACTGAGCAAATTAAAATTGCACTCAGGTGATTCTAGGGGCATCTGCTCATTGGAGCCATGTGATCATGGAGTCAAGTGAATCCAAGAAGCAATGTAGAAATTTGTGGCCTGTGGATTTCCTGAGCCTGAGAGCGACAGATGTTCAAGGCTAACCCATCCATCTCCCACCTCCATTGAGCAGCAAACAGCCACCGCTCTGTTCCCCAAAGTCATATAGTTTCCCAGCCATTGTGTGTGAATAACTTTAGCCCAGGGCTCTGTGTTAAGCACTATTGTTCTATGGATCCAGAGTGTAAGGAACTTGGAATCCTCACAGTTTTGTCTTCAGGCCTATCTGGACCATTTTGATAGAGCTGCTACTACTAATCTATGTCCTGAAACAAATGCTATTGTTACTACTTTGCAGCTAGTTATCCATTTTAGACTTAGGAAATTAATTACTTACTACTTCAGAAAAGAATAGGTATATGGAATAGTTTTGCAGCATAGGGCTGCAATTCACCTGTACAAGGAGAAATGTAATGTATTTAAACATCAGTGAACAGGCAATGTGACTTTTGCAGTGGGAGTTGCAGCCATAGTTTTATAGTGCCTTGGTTGTTATTAACTGCATTTTATTCTTTTAGTGCAGATCAGATCAGCTGTTGAGATCAGCAATGCTGCAAGTTTCATTGTGTGTTGCATAGTGATAAAGGCTTTAGCAGATCCGAGGATGGATTAAGGTTAGTACAATTTACACAGGGGATATGAAACTGCTGATTCAGTTTACAAGATGGGCTGTGGTAATGAGAAAACCAGAATGCACAGAGCAACATATGGGATTTGTACTGGTTAATCTCAGCTAATGTGTGCTTTCCACCCTACCAGCCTCATAAAGCACCATTCATTCTTAATGTCACTTTAGTAATTCAGAATCATATATAGTAGTATTCTTTTTAGAGAGTGTTTGATTACTAATTAATTTTTCCTCAACACATCTATTAGTAGCAATGTAGCACTATTATCCCCTTTTTCAAAAACAGAGATGGTAACATAACCACGTTACATAATTTTAACCCCACTTTGAAAACTTTTAATGCTATCATGCATTTGAAATACATTTTGTAAATACAGTAAAACTCCATTAGTCCGGCATCCAATGCTCTGGGACTCCTGATGGTCCGGCACCATCAGGAACCCGGAAGTGCTGGGGCAGCCGGACAGGCTTCCCCCATTCAGCTGCTGCTGAAACTGACCAGCAGCTGAATCGGGGAAGCCGGGAGCAGAGCAGCTGGGGTGCTGCTGGGGTGGTCTCGTAGTGCTGCCCCTCGGGGCTGCGGGACCAACCCGGCAGCACCCCAGCTGCTCTTGGGGACGCCTGGGGCAGAGCAGTTGGAGTGCTGCCGGGTTGGTCCCGCAGCGCCAAAGGACGGCGCTGCGGAACCAACCCAGCAGGACCCCAGCTGCTCTGCCCCAGAGGTCCCTGATTCAGCCGCTATTGAAACAGATCAGCGGCTGATTCCAGGAAGCCACGGGCAGAGCTGCTCTGCCCGGGGCTTCCTGGAGTCAGCCGCTGATCTGTTTCAGCAGCGGTTGACTTGGGGACCCCTGGGGCAGAGCAGCTGGGGTGCTGCCGGGTTGGTCCCGCAGCGCCGAGGGGCGGCACTACAGGACCAACCCGGCAGCACCCCAGCTGCTTTGCCCCAGGCCACGGGATTCAGCCGCTTCTGAAACTGACCAGCAGTGTCAGTTTCACCAGCAGGCTGAATCCGGACGCCTGGGGCAGAGCAGCCGGGGTGCTGCGGGGTTGGTCCCGCAGCCCCAAGGGGCAGCACTATGGGACCAACCGGGCAGTACCCCAGCTACTCTGTCCCAGGTATCCCCAAGAGCAGCTGGAGTGCTGCTGGGTTGGTGCCATAGCGCCGCCCCTCGGCGCTGCGGGACCAACCCGGCAGCACCCCAGCTGCTCTATTGCAGCCATCCCCGATTCAGCTGCTGCTGAAACTGACCAGCAGTGGCTGAATCAGGGACGCCTGGGGCAGAGCGAGACTATCGTAAGGGGGGGCTATGAGAGGTCTGGGGTGGCATCTCCTCCCACCCCACTCCAGACCCCTCATAGCCCCCCCTTCTGATAGTCCGGCATATCTGATAATCCGGCACCCCCTGGGTCCTAAAGGTGCCCGATTATCGGAAGTTTACTGTAATTGTCAATGAAACTTTGATTTTGGGAGAAAGGGTCTCAGAAAACTGGAAGAGAAATACATTTTGTTGGAAGTTGGATTTATTTTTGCATAGCTCAAGTCCTATGTATCCTTGTTTTTGAATCTTAAAATCAGTCTAATATTTTTTTAGTATATTCCAGTTCTTGATCACAAATTAACTCTAAAAAACCCTAAATCTTTGTACTGTGAATGGCTCACTAATGAGATAAAGGGATACTGGAAGTGCCTTTCACTTCTAAGTCACAAATTCAGATTTGCCCCAGTTTGGTAATGGCTGAAAACTATTACCGTATGATGGCTCTTCAGAAGTCTATATGAAATGATTTTATGTTTCCAGTCCAGTTTTTAGTGGCTAGAGACCCAAACTGCAAAGCCACCATCACAGTTGGCTCTCATTAACATGTATGTTGACAGTCTCAACAGTAGAGAGGCCAACAGTCCATTACAATTAAATTACCCTCCAATGCATTATGAAGAAGCCTGCAATGCTGCTGTCTGTCCTATATTTTGTTAGGGATAGACAGAGATCTTCTGCCTCCCAACTGTCAGACTAACATTTTTCAAGATCAATAAAATTCATGGGGCAAACAAGAATTGAACTCTTTCATTTACTAGCCTAAATGTTCTCTGTAGCTTCCAGGATACCTTTTTTTTTAAAAAGGATGACAGCTACATTATTCATATCCTTTAAGAACTACGAGACATTCACAACTACTAAGCGTAGTAAAGGAAATTAGAGTCGAAGTTCATTACACTCACTTTGTAAATGTCCACTGTCACACTTTAGGTGACCTGTATCTTAGTCTAAAGAGGAGTCAATCTGTGGAGACACCTTTAAAGTAACATGCCTGCTCTTGTGGAATCTATCCTTCGGCAAGATTTTGACATCAAGAGAAAGGTCTGGGTTCATTATCTAGGGCCTTTTAGCTAATGCCAGCTTGAGTCACCATCCAGAAACCTAGGAAATTACATTTACTACCATAGGTGTCCCCTCCAGTTGCCAGGAGAACTGAGTTTGGGACTACTATTAAAGCCTGCCACAGGGTTGGAATCTTGCCTCAAATAATTTGATTTATTATTTCTGGCTTTTCCAAATTTATTCTATCTAGCCCGCTTTCTCTCCCTACTAAAGTTATCTTTGTTTTAACCCTTAAGTGCCTGCAAGTTGGGAAGTATATTGCTGTTGGTACCATGTGGCTGGTACATTCTACCCATGTCACTCCTCTCCCATTCCCCTCCTCCTCAATTAGTTGACCAGATGTGGAAATGTCCAAGAATGCTGGCAGACCAGGGTTGCCTGGACTACACTGGAGACTCTACCATCTAACCCAGCTAGAATATTTCAGCTTTAACTGAATGGCAGGGCGGGCCACACCAGTGTCTCTTGGGTAGGCTGCTCTTGTCTCTGCAGTCTTGGCCCGAACTACCTCATCTCTGCCCCATCTATCACTTTGAAAGTGCCTTGGCTACTCTGCATTATCTGTTGCCTCAGAGCTGCCACCACGGGA
This sequence comes from Pelodiscus sinensis, assembly GCF_052426305.1. Classification (NCBI taxonomy): domain Eukaryota; kingdom Metazoa; phylum Chordata; order Testudines; family Trionychidae; genus Pelodiscus; species Pelodiscus sinensis. The sequence goes on from NC_143053.1 coordinate 79,327,643, forward strand.
CAGTACCATCAGAGAGAAACAGGTTAAAACCACAGACCTCTATACATACTATCTCATCTAAGCCTTAGCCTTGCAAATTTAGAAAGTCACAGTTGTCCCAGGCACTCCCTAGCACTGAGGTTGGTGAGTAGATCTGCATCCCTACAGTTGCTGCTTCCCTCTGACAGACTCTGTCACTATCTCCACCTCTGCATTCCCCTGGCCATTTTTATCCATTTCAAAGCTCCTTTGTCTGTCCTGGGTCACTCCAACTTGGGGTATCCAGTTTATGTATCTCATCCCCAATTTCCAGCAGTGGTTTTGCTGTTTTTGTCCATTTGAATACCAGCAATTGAGTTAGAGTCATTGTCTTCTTGGAGATGTGAAAAACCACTCATGATTGAGTAAATTCCCCCCCCCCCCCATGTAGCAGAAAACATGATGATAATCATATAAAACAGAAGTACACACAATATTTATAAAAAGAATGCAGATGTCTCCTGTGATCTTCACAACTGCTAAGGTGCAAGAGTGTTAGAATCAGGCCCCCATTACTTTACAGTCCTTCCAAGTACTTGCCATTCTAGTTTAAGATTAAATATAATTCCATTGTTAATTTTGAAAAGGGGTTAGAATTCAGCATGCTAATGTCACTTTCAGACTGGCCTGTCTGGAATGTTTTAGCTGTCAGTAATAGCCAGTGAATGTATAACTTTCAACATTTTCCTCTTTTATTTATAAATTCTGTTTTTTAAGAGTGATATGACAAGCCCAGGTAAATTCTAAGGAGCCATCATTTGTAAATATCTAAAAATCACTTTGTCTTTGTGCCTCATAATATACCACCAACCAGTGGATGCAATAATGTAAGTCACTGCCTATTGTGTATTATCACTTAAATATTTATGAGGTGAGCTTTACATTTGTTATCATGTGTTGTTTATAAAGCACAGCAGCCAAATGAAAGTACATAATCACACTAATCTTCATAGCTTGCATGCCACAATTTCCTTTTAATGTGATTTGTCATTTTTAGGCTAAATCCTGACATTTGGTGAATACATGTGCCAGCTGGTGAAGTGCTTTTCCACTCAAGCATTCCTCGCCTGTTTTTCAGTGGCCTTCTCAAAGCTCGTAGTGAGGAAGATAGATAAGCCAAAGATGATCCACAGGAAATGGCTATACTTTCAGAGTTGCCAGGCTGCTCATAGATGTCTCAAAACTCCACTAGTGGCAAGTTGGCAATTGATTCTTTTCTTTTTTACTGCTATAGAGCTAACAAAATTCAGGCTTTTTCCAGGTTTACTTTTGCTCTGGACCCAACATTTACTCAGTCATTCAACTAGAGGAATTTATGGGTTTACTTGTTACTGCTTCTGGCCTTTCTGGTACTGTCAGCTTAAATCAAAAAATAATATTTTTAAAAATCTGTAATATAAAACAAAATTCACTGTCATATGCACAGTCACACAGCTACTATTTTGTATTGTGACATATGGTGTGTTATTTAAGGAACACAAAATAACATTTTTTTTTTTAGAACAGACACCAAACATAGGTCCATAATTCCAGAGAAAACAAAGGAAAAACAAGTACTAAAAACAGCTCTGTTCATGCAGCAGCTACATGCTGTCCTGGTTTACCAAAATTACTTGGGAAAACTTCTGTCCACACAACAATCTTATCTGAGGTACCATCACAATATTAGAATTTTTAAAAGACAAATTTAAAATGTTACTTTCAGAAGGCTAACATCTTAGCAAGAAAAATATACCTACTTAGGTTGCTTCTATTACAAATAGTGATAGAAATGTAGCCGTGTTAGTCCTGTATTTTGTTTCTTCTATTACAAAGGAACCTAAATGCTTACATCCAGTTAACAGACTGGCTTTATGGATAAAGTGCTCTCTCTTTCTCTTATCATTTGCAAATAAATGGTAAAACCATTTTTATAAGTGCCATTATGCTTCACGCTTGTGGGGGGAAATTAATGATCTGTAAAGCTGTAGATAATTACGACAAACATTTCAGCCTTAGTAAACTCAGTCTAAATTAGTGTCTCGAAAATGTTCATGTAGTTTAAAATGAAAAAAAATGCTGGTAGGTCATGATCACAACATAATAAATAACCCAGAACAGCACACTCCAGCTAAGGGTTATTATGTTTCCACTATTTTAGCAATACTTTTTCAGTACACTTTCACATTTGTCACACTGCATGATGTATTAATATGATTTGGTAGGGAATTATTTAAAGATTATTCACACCACTTCTATCTCACTTTGGGGCTTTAGACATATGTAATATCTTAAATATTCCAATTCTTTCATCATTTTGTCCTCTAACTCTGCTCTACAAAAGTAGAAAGTCTGCAAGGTATGAAACGTCACTGGGTGAGAGAGATTGTTTCAAGGATTTTGGTATCATTTATGTGGTAGAATTTTGAGGTCAAATTTTGGTATTCATCTCACTTGCTATTCTTCCTGGTTAGAGAAAAGGGCTGGGGGAGTTTTGTTGAAAATGCCTGTCAGAAAACCAGTTAACAAACACAGCAACAGTTATGCAGTCTTGGTAGGCTTGGAACACTATTACCTGCTTGCTTAATTTTTTACATTCAGATTACTCCTTTGTAGACCCAGTTGGGAGAAGGCGCGTGACAAACCTACCTTTTATTTAAGAGAGGAAAGTCAAAAATCAATGCTGTCAATAGCAGAGGTACATAGAAGGGGGTAGCTATATGGGTTCACAGAGCAGACCCTCCTAAGGAGAGTGGGTCTTGAATCCTCTGTAATAGAACTATGGACTTCATTTTCATTTCCCTAAGACCCCTCAAGCAATAGTTCCTCTCCTGGCAGTACCAAAAGCACATAATTCTTCTTTGAGTGCTCCCCATGGGTGCTCCACTCAAGGTGTCGGGTCCCAACCTGGCACCGCTAGTCGGAGATTTCCAGAGCCATAGCCAGGCCGGACCGCGCATGCGCGAGAGCAGCACGTGGCGTTCGTGCCTTTGCAACGTCTCGCGGTCCCGCCCCCCCTCGCCAGTTCCTCTCAAACGCCTATGGTTGCTGGCGGAGCGCCGTTTATCTCCTCAGAGAAAGCGTTCTGTTAAAAAAAACCACACAAATAGTTTAATTCTAGTACTTATAGGTAGTTAGTTAGTAGTTAGTTGTTAGTTCTTTCCTCAGAAAAGCAAAAAAAAAAAATTTTTTTCTACTCACTGTTTCTTAGTTTTATTAGATTAGTCACTGTAAATAGTTACGCTGATCAAGCATAATGCCTGGGTCACCTGGGTTTAAACGGTGTACTCAGTGTAAGGACACGATGCCCGCATCTAATGGGCATGCAACATGCATCAGATGTCTAGGGGAATAGCATGTCCCACGGAAATGCTCCCATTGTGCGAAATTGACTCCGAGAGCATGCAGGGAGAGAGACATGTGGTTAAAACTCCTGCTGTGCGATAAAGCTTTACAGCCTTCTGATGACCATGGCTCAGAACCTCCTGCAGGGCAGAAAAGGAGAGCGCAATTGGTGACAAAAAGGAAAAGAGCCTCTCCTACGCGCTCTCTTCTAGCCAGTTCACTGTCCCGGATTAGTCATGGGGACAAGCCGGAGTGATGGGACAAGCCAGAGAGACACACTGGGCGCTGTCAGTTATGCCTGCACCTCCGAGCTGGTCGGCATCGGCACCGGCACCAGAACCAGCTCTTCAGCCCTGTAAGCGCTCGGCGTCTCACCGCGAGCGATCGGCACCGCCAGAGGTGCTTGAACCAGCAGCGTCCGCGCAGCTGCAGACTCTAGCGGCACCAGAAGCGGCACCAATGAGCCGCGAGAAGCCGGCACCGGAGCCAACACCAAAGTTGGCACTGAGGGACAGGCCCGGAGAGGAGCATGAACGGGCCCGACGGCTGAGCGCCCCGCAGTGTGCCGAGTCGGCACCGGTAGGTCGCTCTCTGTCAACAGTCTCGGCAGAGACAGAGCTGCCCACGGTGCCATGTGGGATCCCAGCACAGCAGCAGTGTAGCACAGTGCACCTGATGGAGGGTCAATCCCCTCCTCTCTCCTCCCGTTCTTTACCATCAGAAGAACGTGAATATGCCCATACAACTAAGGTCCATACTAAAGCGGCCAAGGCACTCAATTTCGCCCTCACCAGTTTTTTCCCCAGAATCTTCACTTTCGCCGCATCATTCAGCGATGGTCAGAGATTATTCAGCGTCTCACAGTCGTACAATGCGCTCTCCGTGATGGAGATCAGTGTCTCGTCACTCTGATTATTACGACCGGTATTCCTATTATTACCAGGGATCATCATATAGGTCTTGCTCACCGAGCTACTCCCCTCCGAGATCTTATCACAGGAGGTATGCTAGCAGATATTCCTCACGACGATCGTCCCCTGAGCACATTGACCACAGGAGTCACCATTCATCCTGTGGGCATGGTAGATATCAGTCCTGTTCCCATCTGTGCTGCTGCCATACCTTTTATGGGTCACGACAGTAACCTCCGATCCAGGATTGTCAAAGGGTGAAATCTCATCTAGAGACCCCCTCGGCCCCAGCTCAACTGTCGGAGCCTGAGGAAGGGCAAATTTCTGATACGGACGATCGCCCACATCCTATATCTCTGGAGGATATTTCGTCATCCTCCCCAGATGATGCTGTATTTGAGGGGGATTCCTTACCTCCTGATGACACAAAAGAATTTCAGGATCTTTTTAGGAGGGTGGCTCAGTCGCAGAACGTCCAATTATCAGATGTCCCGATGAAGCAATTCAAGCTCTGGAGAAATTTACACCCAAGCAACAATCTAAGGTCGCTCTCCCTATTGATGAGGCAATCCTCCAATTGGCAGCAGAAATCTGGCATACCCCAGCTTCGACCACTCCAACTTCGAAACCAGCGGAAAAGTGTTATTTTGTCTCATCTAAAGACTCAGAATTTCTTTTTACCCATCCTCAACCAAACTCTTTGGTCGTCGATGCAGCTCTACAAAGGGCTAAGAACCCGCAGCTAAAAAATATAGGGGCAGATAAGGAGGCCAAGAAATTGGATATATTTGGCCGCAAAGTATACTCATCGGCCATGTTACTTCTCTGCATTGCAAATTATGCAGCCCTATTGGCAAACCATAGTTTCGATAATATCGCGAAGCTTACAGAGTTGGCCCAAAGAACATCAGAGGCCGATAAAGAGCTCTTACGGACAATCCTCAAGGAAGGCTACGCGTGCTCAAAAGCAAATCCCCAGATAGCTATGGATGTGGCAGACACAGCGGCTCGAGGAGTAGCAACAGCAGTGTCTATGAGACACTCGTCCTGGCTTGCCAGAGCGGCGGTATCCAAGGAGCTACACTCCAAAGTCGAAGACCTCCCGTTTGACAGGATAAAACTGTTTGTGGAAAAGACTGATGAGGTACTTCATACTGGCAAAGATTCAAGAATGACACTCCTTATGCTAGGAATGTACGTCCCACCATTCCATCGTCATCGTTATTTTCCGTACCAGAGACGGTATGATTATCATCTCATAGACAGCAAAACCGCATGTTTGACCAATCCCGCCCTAGACAGCAGACTCAGCGAAGGTGCCCACAACCACCTAGAGCATCCGGCATGTCCGCCTCAAAACAGCAAGTTTGACTTCTTTGTCGAGAGCATGCAAACTCCGCCAATTGTTATTGCGCACACAGATCCCATTTTCCATCATCGTCTACGACCCTATTATCACCAATGAGTCAAAATAACATTGGACAAATGGGTGCTGGAAGTCATAAAGGTTGGCTTCACCATCCCCTTCACTTCCATTCCCCACACCACCCCACCTTCCCCGTCCCTTTTCAGGGACCCATCTCATGAAGGCCTCCTGCGACAGGAAGCCTATCGTCTCCTTACCCTCGGAGCGATAGAGAGGGTCCCAGATCAGTTCAAGGGAAGAGGGTTCTATTCAAGGTACTTCGTAATGGAAAAGAAAACAGGGTGTTGGAGACCCATTCTCGATCTACGTCACCTAAATCGTTATCTCCGGAAGTAGCGCTTCAAAATGATAACCTTGAATTCCATAATCCCGTCCCTCGAATACAACGATTGGTTCGCTGCCCTTGACTTACAAGATGCGTACTTTCACATAGCCATACATCCCGCGCACAGGCGTTTTCTCCAATTTGTGATAAACGATGATCATTTTCAGTATCGAGTTCTGCCTTTCGGTCTCACCTCAGTGCCCAGAGCTTTCTCGAAGACCCTGGCTGTCGTAGAAGCTCATCTGCGTCGGCTACGAGTGGTAATATTCCCGTGCCTGGACGATTGCTTAATAAAAGGTTCCACGGAGCAAGAAGCATCACAGATGGTGGCGACGTTCGAACGCACATTCGAATCCTTCGGTCTTCTCTTGAACAAACAAAAATCAACACTTATCCCGACGCAAATTATAAAGTTCATAGGGGCGAACCTGGATTCCCTCACGGTGAGGGCATACTTACCGCAGGAAAGGTTTCAGGTGATCAAAGATCTCGTCATCATACTCAACGGGAATGTGAGTGTCTCTGTTCACAATTGCCTCCATATCCTGGGACACATGGCTGCTGCCACCATTGTAGTTCCTCACGCATGACACTATCTGAGGAACCTCCAGCACTGGTTGTCGATGATTTCTGTTCCTGTGAAACATGACATTCACAAGACAGTATGGCTACCCTTGCATGTTCAAAGGTCTCTGCGTTGGTGGACAAAAGCCCGAAATCTTTTGTTGTGGATTCCATTCCACTGACAACAACCATCGGTACAAATAATGTTGGATGCCTTATTCATCGGCTGGGGTGCTCACATGGCCAACGAACGAATCCAGGGCAAATGGTCTCTCATCGAGAGGCATCTTCATATCAATCGACTAGAGCACCGAGCAATTTTCTGTGCATGCAAACATTTTTCTCCCACGTATCAAAGGTCTCACAGTAAGAATACTGATGGACAGCATAGCAACGATGTATTATGTGAACAGGCAGGGAGGAGCACAATCATGCTCCCTATGCGCCGAGGCAGTATGGTGTTGGAATTGGTGCATACAGAACAACGTAACCTTAATAGCATTGTACTTACCTGGCACTGCCAATGTAATTGTGGACTCCCTCAGCAGGCGTTTTCCCATGGACCATGAGTGGGAAATAAGGACAGATGTGATTCGGGTGATATTTCGCAAATGGGCTACGTCTAGACTGGCATGATTTTCCACAAATGCTTTTAAAGGAAAAGTTTTTCCGTTAAAAGCATTTGCAGAAAAGAGCGTCTAGATTGGCACAGACGCTAATCAGTGCATCTCAATAATCCTGATCAAGGTGACAAAGATGGTGAGTTTGCTCCTATGCATATGCAGGAATCTGAACTACGGAAATCCTAAATCTTGTCTGACTTAGTTACTTACATTTTAAGATTGTGATCCTGCCCTCTAGTAAGTGGCGTTCTGTGCCTGCTTGAGTATATATAAAAATTAGTTCTGGGGCTTGCATACATAAACACAGTAGTTGACTTTTCCAAGAACAACAGTATTGTTGCATACCTCAGAAGGCAGAACAAAATCCTAAAATACTCTAAGGAGCAGGAGAGGTCTCTGACTGTCAAAATTAGTCTTTCTAGCTGCTGGGTGGTTATCTGTGAAATAGTGCTGTGGTCTGAAAAGTTTTGCCACGTCCTCAGTCAAACTGCTGGCGGTGCTATATTTAAAGGAAGTGAGGAGAATTCTTTCTCTTTCTTAAGTCCAAAGTGAAGGGCTCTTCCTCTGTTAAATCTGTTAAATGTGTGCATTCAAGCAGGATAATTTTCATGCACAATCAAGAGATAATCTCCAGTGGCAATAGCTGTGCAGTGTTTATCATGATTAGATAATATTTATACCAGTGCTTTTCATTCTTTCATCTGCTCTTCTAATATAAAAAAACTAAGTGTTTTGATAAGAGTATTTCACCTAACAGGCCCTGAATTTTGACTGTAACTATACAGCAGAGAAAGTGGCGAGGAGTCCTGTGGCACCTTATAGACTAACTGAAGTGTAGGAGCATAAGCTTTCGTGGGCAAAGACCCACTTCATCAAATGCAGGGTGCCAAGCCAGGTAAGCCTCCCCCTCATGCCCAGACCCCGCATATCCTCTTTAATCTCCTCCCACTGCCAAGAGCCCGCATTCTCAGCTTGCTCTGACACCCTGCCCCAAATCCCCTCTTCTACCCTCCCTTCTAACCTAGTGCGCCCCCCCCCCAAGGTCGGCCGGAGAGCACCCTCTGCAGTGTCCTTTTATAGACAGGTACAAACAACTTACATCATTTCTTTACGTACCAGGTTACCACCCTCTGTTGCCTAGTTACCACCCCTCACCTTATGGAAGGGGAGCTTACTTACTATCCTTCATGCTGTCAATCTCGACCTGGTCCCGAACCTAGGTTGATATGTGCATTAGTTTTTAGGGAGTTTATGTTCCAAGACATTTCTTATTAAGATGTTCCAATACTCCCCTTTGGCTTACAGTCTGTACCCAGTACCTCCCTGTGTCCTTCCATGCTCGACCTAACTTACACAATCACACAATTTATCAATAGGGCCTCTTTCTTGGCTCCTGTTACTGAACCAAAGTCTTGCACACTAGATTGCAGGTCTGTTGCTGTTTTTATGTTATAGGCCTCTATTTAGGCCTGCTGACTCGTTACTGACCTCAACTTATTACAGCACCTACTTGTGTGAAACTGGGTTCTCGAATTATGCAGCAACAAAAACAAAATACATAAATTGACTGAATGCAGCACCAGATATGCAAATCCAACTTTTTAGTATTAAAAAAATGTAAAAATAATTTGCCAAGAAAAGAAGAAAAAACACTCTTCACATTTAAAACTGCTAATTCATATTAGTTTTTGAGCTTTATTTTTTTGTACACATTAAATGTGATTTTTGTTTTTAAATATGTGCAATTAAACTAAATGTTGATCTCATGACCTTATTTAGCATTTGTTCATTATTATTATCCTTACTTATTTGTGGTCTACTTTTTCAGCTCCATATACCAGACTGTCTTCCTAGGAGGGGATGGGGCATGGTGTTTCGTGGCGCTTAGGTCTGGCGGCTCCTTTTTTTTTTTTTTTTTTGTATTATTATTATTATTTTGCTCAACAAATTTTCCTTACGGGTTCCTCGAAATTCTTCCAAGTTTAAAAGGGTTCCATGGCCAAATAAAATTGGAAAACACTGCTATAAGGTATTCTAAACATCCCTTTACTTTAAAAAAGACCTCTAATTTTGAGCCCTCAATGAACTCTGGCTTGCAAGTGACAGAACTGATACACCAGACTACTTATACACACACCATTTAATTCTGTGCAGTGTTGTTATAGCCATGTCAGTTCCAGATATTACACCTAAAGAAGAGCTCTGTGTCCGTTTGAAAGCTTGTCTCTCTCACAAACCAATAAAAGATATCACTTCTCCCACCTGTGATCTCACTTCTAAATTCTGTTGTTAGAACCACAGATGAAATCCTTGCTTTGTGGAATCAATGGCAAACCCCTTATTGACCTTAATGGGGGGTCAGGATTTCAAGCACAGCCTGTAGCACCTGCAAAATGTAAAGCAGTCAGGTTGAAGCTCCTTTGAAAAATAGCCCAAAATAAATTCTGTCACCTATGAACGGAAGTGATAGTGTGTCAGAATGAGTAACAGTTTATGCTCCAACCCACACTGTTTTAAAAATGTTGCCCTGTGTATTTATTCTCCTTCTGGTCATATGAACCTTCCCTACTAGATTTAGCACTTGACTTTTCAAATGAAACTTGGCATTTATAGACATCCTTTTAACATGTTTTCTGAGCTTAGGGCAAAAATTTCCAACATGTCCCTTGATTCCGACTATCTCAATTGATAGATGCACATCTTAGCACTCTAATGGGTCAGCTTCTGCCCTCCACAGACAGATAGCACATCCCAAAATGGGCACTCATCAGACAAGGGACTCAGATTAGTGGACACTTGATAACATTTATCTTTGCTATCAAAAAACATCAGGACCAATTCATAACTATGGACTGAGGAGAGATTAGACCACAGCTTATATTTTGCAAAAGAAACAGCTTATATTTTGCAATTAAAGTGAAATTACAAACTCAAAATTGCACGTGTAATGATAATTAAAGGTGAAACTAAGAACATTTATTATTTTATTATCTTAATTAATATACAATATGATCCATATTCAAATATGGCAGAACCAATATTAACAACCCTAATCTTTTTTAATGTCCTTGGATCCTAAATGCTCACAACAGCGCCTGATACAGAATATTGCCTTTTTACACCATATGCTGGGTGAGTTGTTCAGTATTAATTCATTAGGTGCTCCATGTTATTTCACCACTATCTGCCCAAGAGGCTTAGTGCCCTATACCATGAAAGCTTCCTTCAGTGGTTAGTGAACTGTACCACATATAGTGTGGTAGCACTTTATAGACAAACAAAACATGTAGATGGTATCATGAGATTTTGAGCCTACTTCTTCAGATGACCGGAGTTATGAGTAGGGGATATGAAAACTCGAAATAAACAGGAGAAGGGAAAGGGGGTTATTTCGAGTTTTCATATCCCCTACTCATAGCTCCGGTCATCTGAAGAAGTGGGCTGTGCCCACGAAAGCTCATGATACCATCTACATGTTTTGTTAGTCTATAAAATGCTACCGATCATTTGTTTTTTTCTGTAACAGACTAACTCGGCTACCCCCTAAAGCTCCTGTACCACATATGTGTAACACACAACAATAATCATGATACTAGAGTCGGGAAATGTATTGAAGACCATTGTTTTGTAAGTATCTCTTCTATACATAACACAGGAAAATCATCTCTTCCTCCCCATGAGGGCTCTTCATTTTTTATTCCATTAACATTTTTCCACATGAATTTTTTTTCTTTTTATCAGAAATCATTTTACTCAGTTGCACTTCCTTCAGAAAGCAGTCTTCTCTCTCTTTTTTCCCCCTCTCTTTCTCCCTTCCTTTCTTTCATCGGGTTGTTTTTTTAAAGAGTTGTAGCCACACACATCCACATCTTATAGTCACACCTTTTTTTAATCTCTCTCATGGTGTTTGGGTTACATTTCCCCTTAGAGTGCCATATCCTATATATCACATAGCAGTATCATTCTGTGTTTGCAGGGGAGGGAGTGTGTGTACACACTCATCTCTCCAACCCTTCAAATATCATTCAATACAGAAGATAATACCGAGGTGCTGAGAGAAGGATGCTGGAATGATGGGGAAATACTAGTGTGGTCTATGAAAGCCATTTCACCTGCACCCGGGGCTCATATTAACATCATGATGAACTGTTGTATCATCAGCACAGAGATGCACGCAGCTAACCACACTACACTTAAGTAAATCAGTTAAAAAAAACACTTGAGTAACCAAAGCATTAATAATAGGGAGTTTCCCTTGTAATTGGAAACAGGATTGCTTTCACTCTTGTGAGCCTCTTCCTTTATTGAGCTCTACTGATAGCAATGTGGGCTAATTATTTATTGTGACTGAATTTTATACAAAGGCTGCATCCACCTTCAAAGGGTTAGCAAAGTGACTTTCCTGGCAAGTGCATTGGGAGCTCAGTGGTGCTGGAGCCATGTGGATAGCCCCCTCATTTTGCTTTCTTCTTGCTCTAATTAGGTGGAGGCGGAGGAGGGCAGCTGGTGGTGGAACTAGAGTCAGGGGAGAGGAGATTAATTGGCTAGATCAGAGGCAGGAAAAAGCAGAACAAGAGAGGAGTAAAAGCAGAGGGACAGAACTGGAGGAGACTGGATGAGGTTGGAGACAGAGGTAGTGGAGGTAGGAGAAAAACTAGGTGAAACAGAGTGGGTAGATGAGGGCTTCTATGTAGATTCATGGTAGGATTTCGTTACATTAGTGCTAAGTGTTATTATAAAGGGCACTACGGACATATGCTGTGGACTTTCACGATAGTAGGAGAAACAAGTCCTGTGGCATGTTAAAGACTGACAGATTTATTTGGGCATAAACTTTTCATGGGTACAAACCACTTCATCAGATGCACATCTGACAAAGTGTTTTATACTCACGAGGCTAGGTCTACACTAGGAGATAAGTACAAATTAAGATACACAATTCCAGCTATGTTAATTGTGTAGCTTGAGTCTAAGTATCTTAAATTGAATTTTGGTGCCATTCATACTGCAGGAGGTTGATGGGAGCACTCTCCCTTCGACTTCCCTTACTCTGCTTAGGAGCAGGACTACCAGCATCAATAGGAGCACCCTTCTCAGTTAAAAATTAATGTCTTCCCTCAACTCACTAATTCAAACCCCAGAAGATCAACTGCAGCTGCATCAATCTTCTCTATAGGGTAGACATGGTCTTAGTCTTTATGGTGCTACAGGACTTCTCGTTTTTGCAGATCCAGACTAACATAGCTACCCCTCTGAGACTTGATATTAGAGTTAGCATGATGGGGGAACATCACATAGTAGTTCCTCCCTTATAGTTGAAGCCCATCACATTCAGGCTTTATTGAGTTCTGTAGACATTGTCTAACATGTTCTACAAATGCTATGAATTCTACTGAGCACACTTGTGGTATGATGTTGATCAGCAGCCATATACTCTCAAGCAGGCACAGATCTACATGTACTGTATGGGTAAGTCTACACTGGCGCATTCTCACGCAAAAACTCTTTCGCGGAAGAGTTCTTCTGCAAAAACTCTTCTAGAAGAGAGCGTCTACACTGGCATGTGCTTTTGTGCAAGAGATATGCTTTTGCGCAAGAGCATCCATGCCAGTGTAGATGCTGTCTTGCACAAGAAAGCTCTGATGGCCATTTTAACCATAGGGCTTTATTGTGCAAGAAATTCATGTTGCCTGTCTAACCTGGCCTCTTCTGAAAGAGCTCTTGCACAAAAGAGCTTATTCCTGAGCAGGAGTGTCAAGAGTTCTAGCGCAAGAAGCCCTGATTTTATACATTAGAATGTCAGTTTACTTGCACAAGAACACGCAGCCAGTGTAGACAGGCAGCAAGTTTTTGCGCAAGAGCAGTTGCTTTTGCGCGAGATCGTGCCTGTGTAGACACAGCTTATCTGTATAGTTTGCCTTCATTCAGTTATATCATCATATTCCTGAACTTTCAAAGAGTTCCAAAGAAAGAATTGATTCACGTCTTCTAGAAGTTTGTCTTAACATTTTTGCCTGGATATGTTTTGTTCAGTCTATCTCCACTCAAACGATCCACACACATGTAATAACACCACAGTGCTTGTTAGTGCCAGCCAGGCTCCATGGTGAGGATTTGTTCATAATTGTTAAAGGACAGTGATTCTTCCAAAGAACCATACATTGAATTTGCATTAGCTATTGATCTCCCCACAGACTTTTTGGCACTTGTAACAAACATACAACTATTTTCATACAGGTTTTCAAAAATAAGTTTTTTCCTGGTTTTTTAAATTTTCTTTAGGGTTTTTGTACCCAAGTTATTATGAGAAATGGTGGTGATACCAATAAAACCAAATTGATGATAAGCTATAGCAATTGGAAGTTATAAATTAGTTAACTTTCAGATTAGTAATACAGTAATTATCTAAAACATTTTAAATAGTGGCTCTCATGCATATTTTTAAATGCTTCAACACACGGTGAAAACCTCCATGATTTTCTTTACTGTAACTGTTTGGCTTTAATTTAATTACTTGAATTATTTTTATCTTCATCTACTAAAGTTTGCTGGCAAAGTTATGGTTCGGTGTGGCGTATGTAATTTGTGTTTGTTCAGTTGTCATAATTTAAAGGGCCTACCTACTAGAACAAGAGAGGCACAAAAAAAATCAATAAAATACATAAATAAGTCATATGGAAATGTTACTAAATATACCAAAGAATCTCTTTCAAACATATAAGGATTGTTTATCAAAGATGCTTGCATAATTGTCAGACCCTCAGTTGAAGGCAAATCCATTGCCCACCTCAGCTCAAGAAGACAGAGCTGTAGCAGATAGGAGGTGGATGGGATGGCTAATCCCCATCTTTAAAGTTAAGTAGCCATTTCATGGAATCTATCCCATTCCAATGGCTATAGTTGCCCTATAACTTCATTTAGGCCTGCCCTTCTCTAGCTTGTCCCTATCCCTCCCCCCTGCTTGCCCTGACCTCTGTTGCAGGAGAGATTTATTGATAGAGGTTCCAGTTCCACTAAATGGCACTCACGAATCCACTACACAGTACTGTACCTGGATTGTGTAGGACTAATCAAACTTGTTGTACATGGCCAGTGGTAGCTTATATGTAGTTCTTCACCTGGAGCTGCTAACACCCATCCCCCCTGTCCAAAGTACTGGGCTCTGTCATAAAAGGGATGAGAATCTCCCTTATGTTTCCCACAACAGTATGTGCAGCAAACCATACCCCAGGTTCCATTGCTAGTAGTCTGCACAACATTGAAAGCAATGGTAGGATCTGTGAATTTCCCAGGTGTGATTGTGATCCAGTTTAGTTATATGTCTCCTAAGCTGAGATGGATCTGAGGTGCTGAATTCAGATCCAGAGCCAAACTTTCCTACAGTTTAAAAGGTGCTTGGATTCAGGTTTTTGTTTTGGCCAGATGCCGGGAGACAGTTTCTGACACAAAGTTCTGAGCCAGAAATGAATCTTCTCAAGAGGCCAGAGGACAGGATTGGGAACTGAACTAAAGGCCCTGATTCTATCTTTTCTTTCAATGGAAGTATTGGATTTGGATGAGGTTACAGTACTTGGGCGGAGGTTGATTAGCTCACTTGTTACACACAAAGTACTGTTGTTCTCAGAATGGATCAAAGAAGCAAAGATTCAGTCTGATCAAAGCTGCACAAAGGGGTTTAAGCTCAGTCACACAACATTCTTCATAAACATAAGGAGCCCAGTTTTCAGTGTGCCACAGAAGAGACGTGCTTCAGCTGGCATTCTTAATGGGGCCAGCAAAATAGGCAGGAAGAGGTGTGGAAAGCTTTAGGGATGACTAATTGCTATTTGCTGCTGTAAACAGACGTGTTTAATTAGCTGGTAGCTGCATGCATTTAAATTTGTTTATCTGTCATTAGAAGCCAGATGTTTTCTTGCACCACACACATTGGAGCAAAGAGGAGAAAGAAGAGTCTGAAAGGAGAAAAGAAATATGTGTGTGTGGCAGCCTCACATCATCTTTCTTCCTCTTTCCATCCCTGTTCCCTCAGATCTCCTTGGTGTGAACACACTGAGAGTTTGCAGGGGAATGCCTGGCCTCAGAAGAGATGGAGCCACAAAGAACCTGACAGCCTGCTGCTGGGCAAACCGGCAGGAATGAATGCTGCTCAGTAACAGGGAGCCAGGCTATACGGGCACATGGGAAGCAGGTTAGATGCTCAGGATCAGAGCCTGATTTTTGCACAGACTGTGTATGTTGCCAGGTTTAATGGCTGGACCACTTGCTGCCTTCATGGAGCTTGAATGGATTGCCTCTGGACAGGACCATGTTCAGTCACAGAGTTTGTTCATGGGAGGCCATGAGAGCCTGCCTGCCTCCTAGGCAGGTGCTTATTGAGGATCTTTCCTCAACCCTCTTTTTGTCTCTACTTTGCCTATAACCACTTTTTACTTGTTTTGGCAGTGCACGTGTAACACCAACAGGTGAAACCGAACCAGGGACTTCTGGAGCTTAGTACATGAGCTTCCACTGCAGGAGCCAAAAGCCAGCTGGCTCTCACCTATGGCTGAAGAGTAGGCTCATTCTCTCTGTAAGTGGTCTCACTACCAGTAGATGGGGCAGCACAGCATACCCAGATGATGTGTGGGGGTTACACACGGATTTTACCTTTTTCTCCTGTCAGTTTTTTAGGCAATGTAAGAATTATGTTTCTGTAAGAATAGACATATTTGTTGTGGCTTAGCTATATGAAGACTGTTTCACACTTGTATATACTTACATAGCTTTTCCCCCCCTCAATATTGCATATTTAACTGGAAGGAGGATGGGTGAATATCAGAGAATATGTATTGAGAAAATGGTCTCAAGTTGCAGTGGGGAAAGTCTAGGTTGGATATTAGGAAAAACTGTTTCGCTAGGAGGGTGGAGAAGTACTGGAATGGGTTACCTAGGGAGGAGGTGGAATCGCCATCCCTAGAGGTTTTTAAATCTTGGCCTGACAAAGCCCCTGGCTGGGTTAATTTAGTTGGGATCGGTCCTGCTTTGGGAAGGGGGCTGGACTTGATGACCTCCTTAGATCTCTTCCAGCTTATGATTCTATGATTTTTTTTAAATGTTCATAAAGAGCCTGATTCAGCAGCTCTTTCCATGGTCTTCAGAAGACTTTGGATCGAGCCCACATACATTCTTGGAGAACAGAAGAGAGCTTACTTTGCCCCTTGCATGTACTATTTTGATTACTGTATTCTTGAATAATGTTTCAGTGCTCTGATTTCAGTAAAGGGATAGTTAAAAATTATGAATTATTGTACATCCTTATTCCACAAATGGGATTGTTTCACCACAAAGTGTGTTAGTGTAGTCTCTGAGAAAAGAGTTGGTGTCCATATATCTTACATATTCCATAAGCTATAGGGTCTGCTTGATAATATGATCATTCAATCTTACAGAAAGTCATCAGAATGCTTCCCACTTAGGATTAATGGTAAATGCTGTTACTGAAGATAAATGCTAGAAACACAGGCAAGATGTTTCCGAGTGCCTTTGTCCTCCTAAATTATTTTTTCATATTTATTTGGTCCTCAGAAACAGCAATTGGTTGCATGGCAAAGTAATATTAGTCAAGTATTAACATTTCCCTTTTAGCTGTAGTCATAGACTCACAAAAATGTACAGCTGTAAGGACCTTAAGAACTGAAGTCCAGTTCCTGTGCTGAGGCAGGACCAAGTAAACCTAGACCATCCCTGGCATGTGTTTGTCCAATCTACAGTAATTCCTCATTTAACACGTGCCCGCTTAACATTTTGCGACAATATTCCCTTAAAAAAAAATCGTGCTTTTTGAATTACATGACTGTCCCACGATTTCCCCAGCCAGCCCATTGCTGGCGGCTGCACAGGGCTTCCCCCGCCTCCCTGCAAAGCGGCAGAGGGTTCGCCGCTCACCACGCCGTTCCTTGCTGCCTCACCGGCTGCTTTGCCCCCGCTTGCAGGCTAGTGGCTGGATTTCCCCAGCCGGACCATCACCAGTGGCAGAGGGTTTGCAAAGCGGCAGAGGGTTTGCTGCTCACCACTCTGTTCCCCAGCGACCCCCCCACTCACCAGACGCAGTGCGGGTCCCGGCAGACCAGTCACAGGGACATACTCCCAACCCAATCCCCCTCCTCTCTCCTCCCTTTCCCCAGAGCTAAACACCTCTCCTCCCTGCTGTAACCCAATCCCCTTTCTCCCCCAACCTTATGTCCCGGTTCCAACAGACACCACCCCTGGAAACACAACCCCCACCTTTTCCATTATTTTCAATGGGAAAATTGACCCCACATAACACTTTCACTTAACACAATCATTTTCTGAAATAGAGCTATAGTTTTAAATGAGGAATTACTGTATTCTTAAAAACCTCCAATAATCCAGCTTCCTCAACTTCCTTTGGAAGTCTGTTCTGGAGCATAACTACATTTAGCTGTTTGGAATGGAAATCCATCAACCATAACACCAGACTTTATGGCAGGGTCACTCCCACTCCTGGGTCCCAGAACCCTGTCTCACTCGCCTTGTTTCAGCATTTGGCTTTCTGTCCCTGGCAAACCAGTGGTGTGTTGGGGCCAATGCCCTGGGCCAGTCCTCCTCTGGCCACTTGAGGAAAAGGAATCTCCAAACACTCCCTGCCCGAGTCCCTCCCCTCCTACCTTTAGGGGCCCCTTATCAGTTGTTTGCTCCACTCCCCCAGTATCCTCCCCCACAGGGAAGGCTTTTAAAGAGGTCCCGTGGCAGCCTGGATCAACTCACCTGGCCCTTAATTGTGTTATAGCAGCCCTGTCTCAGCTGCCCCTGCTTAGCTAGGGCTGTTGCTGGTTTTTTTAAGAGCTGCCTCTCTCCTCTTCTATCAAGCCCTTTAAGTGGTCCGGTCACACCTTAAAGTCAGAAAGTTTTCCCTATTTTCACACCTACATCTTTTTTTGCTACAGATTAAGACCGTTACTTCTCATCCTGCCTTTCGTGGACATGGAGAACAAGTAGGCACAGCCTTCTTTATAACAGCCCTTAATGTATTTGAAGACTGTTATCAGGTAATACTATGTATCAGCTGGAAACAAGGCACTCCAGCTCAGCATGACCAGCCCCTTCCCCACCTCTGCCTGCAAATATGATGCCCGAGTCAGCAGTTGTGAGAAGGAGATTAGTACTCATGTCTTGTAGAGTTAGTGCCTAGAGTAATGCTATCCAATTAGTTTGCAAATCTATCCATTTTAAAATCAAGTGGTTTCTTCTGCAAAGGGTCCTACTTAATGTCCTTTTAGGAGACACATGGGGTGCGTCTAGATTGGTAAGATTTTGCGCAAAAGCAGCTGCCAGCTGTCTACACTGGCCACTTGAATTTGCGCAAGAGCACTGACTTTGTAATGTACAAAATCAGTGCTTCTTGCACAAATACTTTCACGCTCCTGCTCGGGAAAAAGTCCTCTTGCGCAAGAGTGCCAGTGTAGACAGGGAAGAACTGTTTTGCACAAAAAAGCCCCGATGGCTAAAATGGCGATAGGGGCTTTCTTGCGCAAAATCGCATCTAGACTGGCCACGGATGCTTTTGCCCAAAAGCACTTTTTGCACAAAAGCATCCATGCCAATCTAGACACGCTTTTGCGGAAATACTTTTAACGGAAAAACTATTTCCGCAAAATCATAGAATCATAGGACTGGAAGGGACCTCGAGAGGTCATCGAGTCCAGCCCCCCGCCCTCAAGGCAGGACCAAGCTCCGTCTACACCATCCCTCACAGATGTCTATCTAACCTGTTCTTAAATATCTCCAGAGAGGGAGATTCCACCACCTCCCTTGGCAATTTATTCCAATATTTGACCACCCTGACAGTTAGGAATTTTTTCCTAATGTCCAATCTAAACCTCCCTTGCTGCACTTTAAGCCCATTACTCCTTGTCCTGTCCTCAGAAACCAAGAGGAACAAATTTTCTCCTTCCTCCTTGTGACACCCTTTTAGATATTTGAAAACCGCTATCATGTCCCCCCTTAATCTTCTTTTTTCCAAACTAAACAAGCCCAGTTCATGAAGCCTGGCTTCATAGGTCATGTTCTCTAGACCTTTAATCATTCTTGTCGCTCTTCTCTGTACCCTTTCCAATTTCTCCACATCTTTCTTGAAATGTGGCGCCCAGAACTGGACACAGTACTCCAGCTGAGGCATAACTAGTGCAGAGTAGAGCGGCAGAATGACTTCACGAGTTTTGCTTACAACACACCTGTTGATACAACCTAGAATCATATTTGCTTTTTTTGCAACAGCATCACACTGTTGACTCATATTCAACTTGTGGTCCACTATGACCCCTAGATCCCTTTCCGCCATGCTCCTTCCTAGACAGTCGCTTCCCATCTTGTATGTATGGAACTGATTGTTCCTTCCTAAGTGGAGCACTGTGCCAGTCTAGACACAGCCATGGAGATTGATAGAAAATTGTACCTGTTTGTTTTATTTCTGACATGAGCTAAAGAAAGAAGTAGACATTTTTAAAAATTACACTCTCTCCCCCCCCCCCCCCCACACACACACACAATTAAACAGGCCAAGAGCACAGCAAGGAATGCATTGTGAAGCCATAATATAATGCAGGATCTGCTCAGGGAGGCAGGGCCATTGTGTGTATGGTTATGCAGCCATTGTGTGTATGGGGGAGAGATGTACTTCATAGGAGGCAGCAGGATAAACAAAGCTTTGATGTTCCCAGCAGGGGGAGAACAATATGAAATAAAACTGCTCATTGCTGACTGGGGAAAAAGGATACAAATACAGTAGAAAATAAAGACAGGAGAGAGCCACCACACTTGTTCTTTTGTTGGAGGTGGAACAGTTGGGTAGCAGATGAAAGGGCCATGGATTGGCTGAAGGATTTATTAGCCAATTGTAGATCTGTGTGTGTCTAGGTGCATATATATCCAAGTTCTTGATTGTTTTACTTGTTGGCACAAGTTGCTGAGACGAGCTGATGTTATGGAACAATCAGTTGACTATGGGACTGACAGAAATGATGAAAAACAGAACTGACTTTGCAACACAATTACAGTACATATTAGAGTTTGTTAGCTTTTAAGTAATACCAATCACTAAAGATTATTCAATATAACTGTCTAAATATATTTCCAGTCAGCACTAGAACGAGCTCTGGTTAAATGAAAGGGTCTGGAATCTGAGATCTGCCTAGGGCTGTGATACAAAATCTTAGCTATTGCAAAATTAGAAATTATTTTTGGGGTTGTTCTATGGCCTGTGCTATACAGAAGGTCAGACTAGATCAGGGGTGGTCAACCCATTTAACAGAAAGAGCCAAAACAGCGGTGGAAAAAATGCGAACAGCCGCACCAGAATTGTCCAAAAAAAAAAAAAAAGAAGCTCCCCCCCGGAACAGAATTGTCAAGCAAAAACAACAAATTTTTTTTTAAAGGTGGCTGCTCCTTTAAGATGGCCACCATCTTGGCCTCCATTTTTAAAACCCCGCAGCTCTGACCCAGTAAGCACAGGGAAGCCGAAGGCCCAGGTGGGAGCCAGCAGAAGCCATTGTGGGGGCGCAGGAGCAGCTTCACAAGCCACACTTTTGGGGGGCAAGAGCCGCATGCGGCTCAGGAGCCGCATGCTGGCCACGGCTGGACTAGATTATCACAGTACATCCTTCTGGCCTTCGAATTCAAGAGCTTTCTGGGTTGTGGGGAGGAGGACTAGACTGACTGACACTACTTTGGGAGGCAGGAAGAATCTGCTGCAGAGAGCGGTTTGGCATGCAGGAATTATGGGAATACTGCTGGGCAATTGCTGGAGAATTTATCATTGTCTTGTGCAAGAGGGGACTCCAGGCTGGTGCAAAGTGATAGGGTGCAGAAGGGGATGAGGGGTGTGGCCTCTGGAAGGAAGTTTGGTGCAGAAGGGGGCTCTGGGCTGGGCCAAAGGACTTGGGTGTTGGGTCTGGGAGTCTGAATGCAGGAGAGGGGGTGAGGTGCGGGAAGGAGATGTGAGGTGTAGGCTCTGACAGCATAGCAGGCCTGAGGCAGGCTGCCTACCTGCCATGGCCCCACGTTGCTCCTGGAAGCATCTGGCTGCTGGCATGTCTCTGCATGCTCCTTAGGGGAAGGGGGGCATCTGGTCTCTGTGTGCACCTGCACCACCTGTAGCTCCTATTGGCTGCTTCCCGGCCACTAGGATTTGTGAGGACAGTGCTGGGGTCAACAGCAGTAGATGGACCTGCCTCCGTCCCCACCATGGGCGTGCAGAGACATTTCAGCAGCCATCTCCTTCCAGCCAGCCAGCGGGTAGCCTGCCTGAGTCCTGTTGAACCACTAGACTTTTAGCAGCCAGGAGATTGCAATTGAGTGGCAAAGGCTACAGCTGTGGTCACCAACCAGTAGATCACAATCTACCGGTAGATCTCGGAGGCTCTAAGAGTAGCTCTTGAGCCCTCTCTGAACTGCGCGCCTGCACAATACATTTACATTAGATTTCCTCATTTGAGGAGCAGCTACTCACCGAGCAACAGCACAGGTGAGTAGCTGCGAGGAATGGTGGGAATTTTTTTTTAAAGTAGCAGTATAAGGATTGGGGATAGCAAGTGATGGAGAGGAGGAGAAGAGAGAGGGCGGGGCTTCAGGGAAGGGGCGGGGCGGTAGATCTTGGCTTGGTCTGTCATTTAAAAAGTGATCTTGGGTGTAAAAAGATTGGAGACCACTGGGCTACAGGATCAACCAGTTGGTCATGATCAATGGGTTGCAGACCACTGTTGAGTATAAAGAAGCAAATAAAGTAAATTTAGTGGGGGGTTTTTTTCCAAAAAATAGCTGCCCGCAAGGGCACAGCCAAAGAGCCACATGCTCTAGTCTCCGTCACAGTTCATCCTCTGTGCAGTTTCTTCACACCCTGTCTGCCCCTCACCCCCCACTAGAATTAGACTGATGACATGCAGTGTTCTGTGGCAGCATAGCCAAAGAGGGACTGGCTTTGCCCATCACAGAATCACCATCCAAAAAGGAGCAAGTTTCAACACAGATCTGGTATAATGGAGGGTTTTTTGTTTGATTAACAAATTAAAGCATTGAAGCCACAAGATAATGTATGCAAGTCATGCTCAAATCTATCTAGCTAGGCAGCATGTGTTATACCCATTCTACATGTCCTGTAAACTCTCACAGGTAGGAAGGGCTTCTGAATCTTTGGCTGGAAGGCATTGGAGGTGAAACTCACAGACTTGTTTATACTGCCACCTAATGGCTAACTTTAGGAACAATGTTAGAGCTTCCAAAGAGACTTGCCTAGCTAAGCCTTGGAAGGGAGTGAGTGGAGTTGTCAAAGATGGGGACTACAGCCCTGCTGAGGAGTGAACTAAAGCTTAAATACGTAGAAAATGCTGGGCTTGAATGAGGCTGGCGATTGAAGCCCCACAACATCTACTCAGTCCAGCCCCATATGCATAACAAGGTAAACAGGGTTCTGGAGGGATTATAGACAAAAAATGAAAATTTGAACATCAGATTAAATATTTTCCTGATTTTAATGTTGCACAGGCCTGCTGAAGGGGGTGGGAAAAGGAGGCAGAGGCCCCAGGGCCTGGCGATTCAACTGGTGTTGCAGCTTGTGCTGTGTAAGTGTGTGAGGTACCTCTGTGTTAATGTATCTGCCTTGTCTTCATTTCATCGCAAAAAGAAACAGAGCATCTATCCTGGCTCTGAGGTCCATAGGGAAAATTATCTTAATCAGAAGTGTTTCAGATCTAAATTCTGTTGAAGAGAAATATGGCACCAGTCCTGCTTACTCAAGTTGTCTCCTTGAAGTCAATGGCTATGGGTGAACAAGTTAAGGGAAAAAATACATATTTGAAGAATTTAGTCTTCTTACCCAAATAAGAATATAGAAGACTTAAAAAGAGCACACTGCATTTATTTGGCTCCAGAACTTTTAGCACACCAACAATCTTCCAGCGTTCTACTCTTTAAAGTGCTTCAAAAATAATAATATTTATATTATTGTTTTTAACATTAATATACGCTTCAGTATAAATGCTGTTCATCAACCCAAAGACATGTATATTTTTAAAATAAAATTATTTATATTAGGCCAGATTCTGCAATCACTTACACTAACATAAAACCAAAATAACTCCAGTTAAGTCAATAGAGTTATTCTAATTCTACATCAAGGATGCTGAATTCAGTGTGTGGCCCACAACGTGTATATACAACACTAGTTTATATTTTATGTATATGTCACACACCCAATGAATTACCATGTGAAGCAATACAATTTAATAAAAAGTCCAACAAAACCAAGACTTTTAATTAGCTCTAGCACAGGCCGCCATTCCAGAAGATGCATCAACTTGTAAGTCATTTTGAACATCATAATTGATGAGTGAAACAGTGCTCAGGGAAGAGAAAACCATACTTCAGTAATTCTCTCAGTACATCAGGTGATCCAAATCAATGAGTGTACAAATAATTTCCTTAATATGTAATGGCAAAGTTAATTGGCAGGGCACCCATGCAAGCTGACTACTCCGTGGACCTCTGAAATTTTGCTGTTGGAGACAGGCTTATCATTTATTTTAATGTTTTGCAGACAGCCAAGGAACGAGTCCCGAACAGGAAGCCATGGTGTTTCCAAATTCGCTGTAAAGACAAAAATGAAAGAGCAGCTCAATAATATGACCTATTTTCACTGGCTACAGCACGCAGGTGGCTTTAGGAGTAAGAGGATTGGAGAGACTTTATTTTCAGATGCCAACATTTGATGCCAACATTTCAAGTTGAACTTTACTACGGTAAATACAATAATTTCAGTGATATTGATGGGTGTGAATGCACCCTTCAGTTAATACAACTGGAAGGATAAATTCATCTCAAGCCCCCACCTAAGACAAAAGGAGTATGAGAACCTGCCAAGGAGTTGGGACTATATGGGCAGAGGGCCTTCTTTGTTTTGGTGGGAGGATGGGGGAACACAACCAGGCAGTAGAGACACATGCGACTAGTCGACTACCCAATAAGCATATGCTTATCGTTTAGTCGAGTAGTGACCCAACTCATCACTCCCCCCATCCACTTGCTGCCTCTATCAGAGAGAGGCAGCAACGGGTGGGGAGAGCAGGAGCTGTTGCTAGGGGGAGCCAGCTTAAAAGCCAATTCTCCCCAGCACCGTCTCTGCAGGGGGGAGGAAAGGCAGGGGAACACAGGGTGAGCGGGGACTCAAGCAGTGGAGCTCTTGCTACATTTCAAAGGCAGAAGTGCAACAGGAGAACACTAGGGCTGTGTCTACACTGGGCCACTTATTCCGGAAAATCAGCCGCTTTTCCGTAATAAGCTGTGAGCTGTCTACACTGGCCCTTGAATTTCTGGAAAAGCAACGACGATCTACTGTACAAAATCAGCCGCTATTCCAGAAAAGCTACGCTGCTCCCGCTCGGGCATAAGTCCTTATTCCAGAACACTGTTCCGGAAAAGGGCCAGTGTAGACAGCCCAGTAGTCTTTTCCGGAAAAAAGCCCCGATCGCAAAAATGACGATCGGGGCTCTTTTCCGGAAAAGCGCGTCTACATTGGCCACGGATGCTTTTCCGGAAAAGCAGCCTGCTAATGTAGACACTCTTTTTCCGGAAATACTTATAACGAAAACTACTCTGTTTTAAGCATTTCCGGAAATTCATGCCAGTGTAGACACAGCCTAGGTGAGCGGGGACTGCTTGAGTACCCGCTTGTCCCGTGTTCTGACTGCTGCTCGTCTGCCTTCAGTTCTGACTACATTTAAAAGGAAGAAGAGCAGCCGGGATAGCGTGCACCCCACCTCCCCCTTATCAACTAATCGAGTAGTCGATGGAAGTTCCATCGACTACTCAATTAGCTGATTAATCGAAATTTAACATCCCTACCAGGCAGGTGTCTGAGACAGCATGATGTGACCCGGAAAGATGCTTAGAGAAAAATGCTGTTTGGGAAGTTTTGGTCAAAAGAAGCGTGGGCATGTAAGCTAAGAAACTCCTTTTTGCTTTTGCTTCCCTCCTGCATTCAGAAAAGCAGGACTTTGGGTGAATGAAACTCCATCATCGGTTTTTACTCTGAACTGAAGCATCCCGAGGATCCCTAATTTAGATGGGGTGAAAACAGAAGAAGGGCCATCAGACTCAGTATAAATACTGAAATGTTCATAGTATTGCCCCTTTTTGATCAGAGGCCTAGCTTGGATTGCAGAAAAGAGCAAGTGTCAGATCTGAGGCTCTCTCTGCCTTCCTCACTGCACCCGTTCATTTTTACACTAGCATTTTTTACCTCCCTCTTGGCTCAAATTTCACATAACAGAATTGTGACCCCTGTAGCACAGAAAAAACCAAACTCTGAGGCTACGTCTACACTGGCAAAAACTCTTCCAGAAGAGAGCGTCTACACTGGCATGTGCCTTTGCGCAAGAGATGTGCTTTTGCGCAAGAGCATTCATGCCAGTGTAGACGCTCTCTTCCGCAAGAAAGCGACGATGGCCATTTTAATCATAGGGCTTTCTTGCGCAAGAAATTCATGTTGCCTGTCTACACTGGGCTCTTGCGCAAGAACAGTTGCTCAAAAGGGCTTATTCCTGAGCAGGAGCATCATAGTTCTGGCACAAGAAGCCCTGATTTCATACATCAGTACGTCAGTGTTCTTGCGCAAGAACTCACGGTCAGTGTAGACAGGCAGCAAGTTTTGGTGCAAAAGCAGCCGTTTTTGCGCAAGATCGCACCAAGGTAGACACAGCCTGATTGTGGGGCTAGGACAGTGAGGAGGTATTGACAGCACAGACCCTGATAGAGCCAGGCAGACTTCGGAGCGATGGGAAAGTTGGGATACAGTGCAAATCCATAGGGTTCCCAATGGATGGCACTGACCTCTAAAGATAACAGATGTGTGGGTTTACAGCAGTGGGTCTGCTCCCGATGCCAGGTTTGGTTGACACATGAAAGTTATATCAGTATAACTATGTAAGTTGAGGTATGCAAAAACTATTCCCCTGACTGATGTAGCTTTGCCAACTTAACTCACAGAGTAGACATAGCTATGTCTACTGAAGAGTGCTTCTGTTCCTAATGGATGAAAATGATGAAATAATACAAGCTAAGTCTCCTGTCATGTGTTTTTTCCCTTATAGGGGATGATATGGTTCATAGCATGTTTATTGTTTTTTTCTGAAAGGAAAAAAGTCAAAACACCAGGAGGAGCAATGAAAGATTAATTTTAAGTAATATTACCTGGAATGCTTCCAAAATAAAGTGAATGAGCCACATTAGCAGAAAGTGTGGCAGAGAAGCCAATGGTAGAGTTGCTCTTTGTATCCACATCCAGCTGCACAAGGTGTTGTTTCTTAGTTACTGTAAGAAATTTGGTAAATCAGTAACTTTGCACTAGTTAAGCATCCACTGGCCCTAACTTACTATTTTAAGAAGCATTTGTCTTTCAGGAATGTGATTTACAGGGGAAGTTTTAGTTCACTATTATTCCAAAGTCAAACTGACATATCAAAAACTCTGGGACTGAAAAACGATTCAACATGAAAGCCCAGATGTTTTCTCCCCTATATGCAATCTTAGAATAATAACAGGTGTTCTCAGAAGAAACAACAATGGAATTACTTAAAATTTGGGGCTACGACAGTCTTTGTTGTTTTCCCCACCCTTTCCAGTTTCAGAAGCGCAGGCAAGAGGATACTGTACCTGCTATCGAGTGCCACTGTCCATCACACAGTGACTGCTGAGGTGTGACAGTTGTCTGGAACTCTCTAGCACCATTATTTCCAGAGACAGCAACCTGTAATACAGTCATCTCTCAAATTATTAGGGAAAAGAGAGACAAAAGAATATCCTGCCCTAAACAATTTACTGAACTTGCTGACTGGTGCATTCTCCCAACACTTTAAAAGGCAGAGTCAAAATATTTGGACTCCCAGACTTCCTTAAAGGAAGGTAGATTCTACAGTATCCTCAGAGAGCACTGTTTATACTCTATAAACACATCCCTCCATCCCCTTGCCTTGACTCCTTCGTTTCCTCCAACCTTTCTGACACATCCTTCAGCTGCCACAAAAGATACTAAAATAGAGCTGCTGAGATTCTGCGCTGGGTATGTGCAGAAAGCTAAGGAGAAACTACACAGGGGTTTGCACAGAGCAGTGCTCCATGGATGTGCTCTTCCTAGCAGCTTTGCAAAGGGCGCATCTAATGGTTCCACGATCCACTGTCCTAAACCCTTTTAGATTTTTGCTCTTTGTCCTGAGGAGTGGAGGATTCTCTGCACGGTTATGGAGCTGCCCCTTGCAAGCCTGTGTGCATATAATGGAAGCTGGTCATACTGGTTTAGTAACAGATTTAGGGTCCAAGCTCCCAAGAGGTGATTATAAGACACCACCATGATGGGGTTTTTTTGTATAAAGTTAGTGTGGTTTTCAAAGTAAGGTCTCTCTCTTCTAAGTTATGGTAAAAAAATGCAAATGCAAATGAATCATATACTCACCCTTCCTGCCTCCATGTAAACAGTAAAATAGTTGCCTTGTTTGTTTCCGGTATGGAGTAAGACACCAGTGAGGCTTCTGACACGGATGTTAAATATGATTTTAAATTCCAAACCCATCACAAAAGAATTATCTGCAGGTATAAAAGGGGGAGGAGGGAGAATAATTAGAACAGCACATTAAAAAGGGAAACATATCATACATACACACAAGTATCAGTTTGTTATACAATACAGATACACACACACACACACACAAATATCAGTTTGTGATACAATACAGATATAGCTCCATTATCTAGCTAGCTAGGATTATTATATAATAAAGACATATCTTCCTGTAGTGATTGCTGCACTACTTACCAATGATGATATATCCCCCTTCATTAAAGAAATATACCCCAGTCTCCAAAGAACCATCCAAACATGGAGGGACACCAATGTTCTGGTGAGGAGTATTAATGACCTTTCCATTCATTTTGAAATTTCTCAGGCAACCCACAAAACTCTTTCTTGGTATATTCTGAAAACATATTTAAAACATGAACAACAACAACATGGTTTATTTTATTTTTTATTTTAGCAATGGATCAGCCAAGCAGTTCTTCAGCATTGTTTGATGGTGGAAAACCCACCTAAAGACTCTTCCTGATACAGTGAAAATGGGTACTATGTCATGAAACAATGCCAATGAATTATTAAAAAGTCAAGCATTCTAGAAAATGTTGAAATATTGGAAGGGTTATTACTAGGATCCTATCAATTACATAGCCATGAAAAACATGTCACACACTGTGAGAAAAGCCCTTTTTCTGTGAAATCTTATTTGTAGAACAGATGTCTTCCAATGAGACATCAAAGTACTGACAACATACTGTCCACGCACCCACCCACCCTAACAGGTCATTTTTAAAGGTGACAGAAGCAATGCATACCTAAGATTAGAATCAGGTTCTACATCTATAATTAATCACTGTGATTTGAGGAGGGATAAGTGGGAATCCCTCCCTCCTGTACTGAATATTACTAAATCTAGTATAGCTGGAAACACCTGAAGTATCTACTGAAGTAAACATTCTAAGGGAAAGGGATGTTCATGGAGAAAAGAGAAATTTGACTTTTGGAGGCAAAGGGGAATTGGGGCAGCACATGGCTGCAATCAGTTTATAGACTGAAATGCTGATAATCTGTGTCAAATTGAGGACTGAGCATACAGGTGGGGATTGAAGGAGCCTATAATTAGGAATTTGCGGACACCATATATAGATGACCGTAGTAATCTAAATCTCATCATTATGATCTCCCTTTACAACACTTCAGTGTCTTCATCTGCAGTGCATGAAAAGCCAAACAAACAAAATCTCCATTATTTACCTGTACTTTCAGGGATGGAAGTCCACCCAGATAGACTGGTGGCTTAATGCTGAAGGTGGAATTACTTGCCAATTTTCCTTCCTTGACCCTCAGACCATCAATAACAAGACGGCCATTTTTCCCATCTATACTGAATACCACCTTTAAGGAGAAAAGCATAATTAACATTAGACGCATTGGGTGGGATTTCAAATCACATATGTGAGGTAGAAGCACAAGTCCCAATGAAAGTCAGTGGAACTTGTGCTCCTAAATTATATTGGTACTTTTGAAAATCCTATCCACCAAGTTATAGACTGGATAGTTCTAAAATCAATGCACATTTTTGAAAGCTCACTTGAAACTAACAAAAATATAAAGAAAGTTGGTGCACAACACGCTATTTCAAATGCCTTATAGTTGAAAACTAAGGGTATGTCTACACTACCCCGCTAGTTCGAACTAGCGGGGTAATGTAGGCATACCGCACTTGCAAATGAAGCCCGGGATTTGAATTTCCCGGGCTTCATTTGCATAAGCGGGGAGCCGCCATTTTTAAAACCCCGCTGGTTCGAACCCCGTGCAGCGCGGCTACACGGGGCTCGAACTAGGTAGTTCGGACTAGGCTTCCTATTCCGAACTACCGGTACACCACGAGGTGTACTGGTAGTTCGGAATAGGAAGCCTAGTCCGAACTACCTAGTTCGAGCCCCGTGTAGCCGCGCTGCGCGGAGTTTTAAAAATGGCGGCTCCCCGCTTATGCAAATGAAGCCCGGGAAATTCAAATCCCGGGCTTCATTTGCAAGTGCGGTATGCCTACATTACCCTCCTAGTTCGAACTAGGGGGTAGTGTAGACATACCCTAAAAGACTATTTTGCACATCCAGCAATGCATCAGTTACCCAAGTTCATTGTTTTTCATTGCTCCATTATATAACCAGTGTAATTCCATTGACTTTCTAGATATACATCACTGGGCATCAGAATAATGCCTTATACCAAAATGTCTCCTCCCCACAGATACATAATCACTACTTTAATGTTCTCTTTTGTGGGGGGGAGGCAAAGTTTCCTCAAATAATACCAGTATTGTTACAATACTAATTCCCTTAGAACTACGACACTACCATAAGCTCTCTGACAACTAAGACCTGTCATCCACATGAACCTTCAACCTCAAGAACTCACTCCTCAAGATGAACATATTCCTGGCATATTACAATTCTGAGCATTTATGGCTTTGCATGTTAAGTGCTATGCATATTTTTCAATGGTTCATACAGTTAACTTTGTCCCAAATGTCATAATACTTACAGTATGCCACTGCCCATCATTGTATTTTGCTTTGCTTTTGATTTTAATTTTCCTTCCTCCAGCACCAAATGAAAAGACAAAACGTCCCTTTGAAACATAAAGAGCCATATAAGAGCTCTCAGGCTTACTTCCCACAAAAAATATCATTCCTCCCGTAGATGCAGTCCGTACATCGACTGAAAAATGTGACCTTTAGTGGAAAGAGAGTAGCAAAGAAGACATTAGAATGTGGCCTTGTTTTGCTTATTGTCATACCTTTTCCACATCCTTTAGAAAAATGCAAGGTGGCCTGAATCTGCTCTGACTTATACCAGTGTAAATAAGGAATCACTCCACTGAAGTTGTTGGCATTATCAATATAAGACTGGATGCATATGTGATCCCAAATGTTACACTTACTGTCATGCTGTGCAGGAAGTTGTATGTGAATTAAGGATGCTAAATATAGATTAATTTACTAGTCAAGTAGTCGATGGAACTTCCATCGACTACTCTAGAGACACTTCCGCATTCCTCCTTTGAAATGTACAAGAGCCCCAGCGGCATCTCTTGTGCATTTCAAAGTTGGAACTCTTCATGGATCAACTTCCTGCTGGCCCTGGGCTGCACGCAGCGTGCCGGCTTTGAAATGTACAAGAGTCCCCAGTGGGAGCTCTTGTGCATTTCAAAGCAGAAGTGCCCGCCTGGAGCATGGGGTCAGTGGGGGACTCAGAGGCCCCACTGACTCCGGGCTCCATGCGGCGCTGCCACTTTGAAATGCCGCACGGAGCCCAGGATCAGCTGGGAACTCCCCAGCTGACCCCGGTTCTGTGGAAATGCCACACAGAGCCCAGGGTTCCATGCGGTGTTGCCACTTTGAAGTACTCCCCTTTTCTCCCTCCCCTTGCTGCCTCTATCTGATTGAGGCAGTAAGGGGGGGAGCAATTAATAGACTATGCTGTCGACTATCCAATAAGCATTTGCTTATTGGATAGTTGACTAGTCCTTTACATCCCTAATGTGAATTCAGTGGAACAAATATATATAGTCATGTATGACCAGTGCTTTAAAATGAGAGGATTTATTAAGTATTTGAATGCTGATGAGGCATTCAGTACTGTAGTAAATTTAAAGTAGTGGATATCTTCACTGTTTGGTAGCCACTGAATTAAATATCCTCTCTGAACAGAGAAGCCATATAGTGTGACCTGAATTCTAGTCTTGGCAAACTAACAGAAGCAACAACTTTGACATAAAAGGACACTGTTCTGAAAAATCTAGTCATTGGTCTCAGATAGTTCCACCTCAGAAATCAATAATGGAAGCAGTCTCGTCTTAACTGTTCGATGGAATGTAGCAAGAGATTTTTTTATATATAAACACAAATCAAATAGTTTGCTAACAAAATAGTGCCTTTTGGTTGGAATCATAATTATGTTTTATACCATTCATGTTTCTGAATGTGGACTGAAGTTGCCAGGTTTAGACTCAATGGCTGTGTCTAGACTGGTAAGTTTTTCCGCAAAAGCTACTGCTTTTGCGGAAAAACTTGCCAGCTGTCTACACTGGCCGCTTGAATTTCCTCGAGAACACTGACGATCTCATGTAAGAAATCAGTGCTTCTTGCGGAAATACTATGCTGCTCCTGTTCGGGCAAAAGTCCTTTTGCGCAAAAGAGCCAGTGTAGACAGCTCAGGTTTGTTTTGCGCAAAAGCGTGTCTAGATTGGCATGGACGCTTTTCTTCAAAAGCACTTTTTGTGGAAAAACGTCCGTGCCAACCTAGACGCTCTTTTCCGCAAATGCTTTTAACGGAAAACTTTTCCGTTAAAAGCATTTGCGGAAAATCATGCCAATCTAGACGTAGCCAATGTGCACTAAATTCAAGCATCTCACTCCAGGCAACCTGTTCAGCTTTGTTTTGTAGAAACAAAGATTGGGAGAAAATGTTCTCTGTCAAGCCCTTAAGAGAACAATCAAAGTGCATCCCATTACTCCAGAAGAGAGAGACATTGCGAAATCATAATCCTTAGCACCTACAGGTTCATTGAAGAATACAGCATTGGAAGTTGAATGGAGAATAATCACATTACCTGTCTGTCAAGGATGTCTGGG
This sequence comes from Pelodiscus sinensis, assembly GCF_052426305.1. Lineage (NCBI taxonomy): Eukaryota > Metazoa > Chordata > Testudines > Trionychidae > Pelodiscus > Pelodiscus sinensis. The sequence goes on from NC_143053.1 coordinate 79,360,087, forward strand.
AAAGTGTATATAGCAAATGACTGTTAGGAGTGTTGCCAAACTGATAAGATCCATTGATGAAATTTAGCTGAGTAGATAAAACACAGCTTTTCTGGTCTAGCTGCACTTCAGCACCTCTCAGATAAGCAAGGTGCTTTTCCTTCTGTAATCACAAGAGAATTTAAATCTATAATACAGAGAACTATAATAAAATAATTCAGTATACCTATTTCATAGTTCACAACAGAATCACTGAGCATCCCCTTTGAGTGGCTAATGAACTGTTACCATTCTGGAGAGTTGGTATGTTGAGTATGGGATATGGAGAAAGGAGAGCTGTTCTCGATGCTAGATGGAAAAGGAGTAACACAGCCCTGGCAGCCCATGATGGTGGAGCCTAAGCCTGAGAATCAATGTAGATTGGAGTTTATTATAAAGATAAACAAACCTTAGAGACATTAGAATCTGCTAATTCTTTCAGCAGCATTGGCTGGGGTGGCTTGTATATCCTGCAGGCTCCCACAGAGACACCAGTCTTCTCAGTATAATTGATTAGATTTTGAACTTGAGGGAGCTGATCTGTCCTAGAATGAGGAATAAACATGAGGAATGAGAATGAACAAAGAGTACTCCAGGAGACCACCCTTTATCATCCCTATTCGTTAATGAAAACCACCAGCTGTATTGTTGAAACTTTATTCTAAAGCAGGATTGTTTGGACACACAGTCTTACAAGTTGATCTACTTTCAATGACAGTGTGTTCTAGGGACATCTGCCAATTTTCACCTGTCACAACAGCATGATTTATATTAGTGATCCTAAACTCTTGGCACAGGCATATCCAGAATCACTATAAGAAGAACTCATATATTTTGCCTTAGCATGTGATGTTACTAGGAAATCATCTGGTGCTGTAACACTGGCAGCTTGTGCAGGCCAAGCCTAATTAAAGATCTCAGCTGCTCCCTTGGGGGGAAAAAATCCTTGAAGATATTGTATGATCTACTGAGTGGGAAAACTGCACCAAATGAAAGGAGCTCTTGCCTGATTAATCCCACTTCTGCTATATTCATACCGCTAAGGAACTGAGGTACCCTGTTGCCAGAAATATTTTAAAAACCAATTTTTTTGGTGCAAAGGTCAAATCAATGAGAATACATGTACATATATGTAGGTTGTAAGGTTGAAAGAATCTCTCCGGAATTGGCCTTTGTAGATCACAGATGCACAACGCTAAGGCAAAGATTTAATGAAGATATATATAAACTAGGGATGTAAGTGACTAGTTAAGTCACTACTTGACTAGTTGCTTCTCCTCCCCACTGCCTCTATCAGAGGCAGCAAGGAAGGAGGGAGCAGGAGCCACTGCTTAAAAGTCTCTGTAGGGGGAGGGGGAGGGGGAGGTAGAGGCACAGCAGGGGACTGGGCGTGAGCTGGGAATCGGATGTCCCAGCTCGTGTATGGTCCCAGAAGCTGTGCCTCTGCTTTTGAAATGTAGCAAGAGCATTTCAAAGGCAGAAGTGCAGCAGGGATAGTGAGCACCTCTGCTCTCTCTTTATCAACTAATTGATTCCATCGACTACTTGATTAGCTGATTAATAAAAATTTAACATCCTTAATACAAACCAAAAATACATCATAGTTTTTGGGACACCACACACACTCATGTACATTGAAACACTCAATAGTCAGCAGAAAGAAGCAGGCTCCAGTTGGGATAATACCTGTGACAGGAATTAATCTGATGATTGAAAACACTTTAGGTGAAATTTCTTTTTTAAATTGGCCTGCAAAAATACATCTGTGTGGAGGGAAAAAACTGGGTAACATAAATCAGCAATCAGATCTTTTTACAAATACCCCTAGTTGTTGATGTAATTATTCATTTTGCAAATACAAATGTGGTTTGCTCATTCAGCTTATCTGGCTGCACATGTATTTGTGGTGAGTACAACTTAGGCATACATGTTTGAAAATTTTGGGCTTTGCAATATATGTATCTCAATATAATGATGCCTTTAAAACAAACTTCTAATGAAGGAATAAATTCATATTGCTCAATGCATCAAAAGATCAAAATCCATTAATTCTTACAAAAGTAATGAATTGGACAAACACAAGAATTTGCTATGCAACAAGGTATGCATTAGCAAGATTTTATATTTCTAGAAGAAATGCAGATTAGTAAGAAACAATTCCAATTATTCATAAAGGAAAAGAGGATTTTTTTTCTTTACCCCAATGTCTTCAACTAAAGAGATTCCCAAGTTAAGTACCTTTGTATAAAAACATTTGAGACGCAACCTTCAAAATTATTCCCACCCAATTGTATAGGTTGACTCAGTCTTATTTCTTGAAGTTCAGCAGTCATTGACAAAGGCAGATCATCAACCAGCAGCCTTGCCCTGAAAGACAAATAAAAATAAGAGTGAAAAATGTAGGAAAAACTAGTCAAGTAAATGAATATATATTTTTAAAGAAAGATCTGACACACATATGCCTTTCTCTTCCATTTTAATTCTGAATGGAGTTTACAGGCCTGGTCTCCTATCACTTCCATGGGTTTTATACCAGCACTGGTTCATTGGTTTAAATGCATTTAAAATGAGCAGTGCAGCTAGTGACAGTCCAATGTAGCCTTACATTCTTTGGGGAGATCTTCGCTTCACTGAAGTCAACTTCTGTAGACTTCAGTGGGACCAGGATTTCACCCCTTATGCCAAAAGGAAACAGTTCTTGGCAAGTCAGACACTGCGAGTACAGAAAACTCTGAAAGTTATCATTAGCCCACAGTTTTAATACAGCCACAGGCTATTTTTCAACCCATTCTTTTTATCTCGCACAAGTTTTATGTTATATAACCCCTACAGAGATCAGCATGTTTTAGAAGTCATCTAATTTCCAGTAAGTTAGATACATTTCTATAAATCATATCATCTGTTAGATCACTATTGAGAAACTTAGGAGAGATATTACCCTTCCTTCTCAGGCCTGTAAAAAGAGCTACATTAAGTAGGTTTGCAATTTACATTCAAAGATGTGAAGACAATGAGTATGAGAAGCTTTCCAAAGCTACAACTTGCCTAAGAACATAAGAACAGCCATACTGGGTCAGACCAAAGGTCCATCTAGCCCAGTGTCCTGTCTGCCGACAGTGACCTGTACCAGATACCCCAGAGGGAGGGATCACAACAGGTACGTCTCATGTGATCCCGCCCCTGTCACCCACTCCAGAGAAACAGAGGCTTGGAATACCATTTCTATCTATCCTGGCTGAAAGCCATTGATGGACCTGACCTCCATGAATCTATCTAGCTCTATTTTGAACCCTGTTAAAATTCTAGCCTTCACCACATCCTCTGGCAAGGAGTTCCACAGGTTGACTGTGCGCTGAGTGAAGAAAAACTTCCTTTTGTTTGTTTTAAACCTGCTGCTTATAAATTTCATTTGGTGACTCCTAGTTCCTTTATTGAGGGAATAAGTACCACAGAAAAAAGACGTTTAGTGCACAGAAAAGCAAGTTCTAGCCTTTTGGTTTGAAACCTCAGACTATCAGTGTTGCTGCTAAGTTCAGGAGCTAAACTGGAACTCACTTGGTACTGACATGCAAATATGCAGACCAAGAATCTTCCAGTGCTTCAGAACATCCGTATCCAGGGCTAGCACATAATTTAGTTTTAACTATGTTCCATTTTATAGCTCAGGGGTAGGCAATAATTTTTGATGGGGGGGGTCACACTTTTCTATGGAAGGGGTGTAGGATCTGGGATGGAGGTTGGGTGTAGAATGGAGCTTGGATAGCAAACGGGTGCAGGAGAGGGCGCGGGGTCTGAGAGGGAGTTTGAGTGAAGGAGGGGATTGTGACCTAGGGCAATATATTGGGGTGAAGGGTCTAAGAGGGGGCATGGGTGCAGGAGAGGATTCTGACCTGGGGGAGGGTGCAGAATGGGATGGAGAGAATTTGGGTTATGACTTGGGGTAGGAGATTGGGATGCAGTAGGATGTGTAGGGTTTTGGAGAGGGTATTGGTGGAGGACAGGATTCAGGCCTGGGGGAAGGGCGTAAGAGGGGGTGCAGAGACTGGGAGGGAGTTGTGAACTGGGGTGAGGGGACCTGTGAGTCATTTCGCTCACCCCTGTTATAACCAAACATCTGGTAAAGCAAAAATTCTACAATTTTCTTTTTCTAACCAAAGCTTTCATTCCATGCAAAAACCAAATAAAAAGCTGGACTTACATGTTGCCCTCTTTGATTACTGACACATAATGCATCAAACCATCTTCGTATTTCTTGCTGGATTGTTTTTCCTCTTCTCTCATCTTTACAACTACAAAGCCATCTCTCAGGAATATGGTAAGAATATTAGGCTAAAAATAATCATATAAAGTTATCATTAAATATAGGCAGCTTCAGGTTTTCCTGATATCATCATGAACCTAATTCCAAATGGAAAGAACAGAGTGGCAGCGTGCATTTTTCCTAAGAGTTCCTCTAATACAACATGACTTCCTGGGTAGAAAGCTTCCTTCCTACAAAACTGTTCTGGGCCAACTGTACTCCTTCCAGAGTGATTTCTCATAACATACTTTTCCATCCAGAGCTCTGCAACTAACACAGCTCCCGGAAAAGGGAAGAGACTGCCCAGCCATCCCCACACCCAGACTTTGGGATACAAAAACTAAAAAAGATAAAATGTTATTTAAATATTTTTAAACTGACTTTTGCTAGAGGAAAGTATTGTTCTATCTACGCCTACATTCCAATGTGTCCTCCCAAAGCTCAAGCTCATAGGAGCTTCTTCCAAACTCTGTGTTCTAGTGGAATTACTTCTCTCTGCCACCATGTATTAGCAAACAAGTAATTTAATCTCTATGTACCTAAATGTACCCACACTACAGGAGTGCTGTGAATAGTCATCATTGGAAAATGGGAACATAGTAAGGGACAGTTTCCATCAAGAAATGTTTATTCTTTTCAATGAAAAAATTCAAAACTCATTTTTTTTTACCAGTCCTAATGGAAGTACAGTAGGGCTGGAAACAACCTTCCTGTTTTACAAAAATCTGAGATTTTGAAAAAAAAAATTCTGTCCCAAACAGACATTCATTTTCTTATCCAGAAACAACAATGGACATTTCATACCCCTATATTGTAATTTAATAACGTTCCACTGAGTGCCAATGAACGAAAGCCAAATCCAATTTGGAAATTGTCGTGAAACGGGAAACTGTCAGCGTTCAAACCCAGGATTCCATTCTTGGAGAAAGTTGCAGATCTCACAAGCTAAAAGGAAAAGACATGAGGATTTAGTTTTTCATTTATCACTTTTTTGCTGCCGAAGGTAAGTTATGAAATTGGACTCTCATTCTTTTACGCGGGCTAATGTACCCATGCATGGACTCTAATTGAAAACATACACTAGACAAACTGAACAACATTTTATTGACATCCATGGAGTTACTCTTGATTTGAACCAGTATAATTAGTTGAGGCCTGCTTAGTGTAGGTTGGACCTCCCTGATCCGGCACCCTCAGGAACGGGTTGGTCCCAGACAAGGGAGTTTGCTAGACATGGGGAGGTCAGGGCTCTTCCAGGAGGCCTCCAGCCTGAAGCTCATGAACCAGAGAGTGGCTTCCAGGCTATGCTCCCAGTCACTTACCCCACCAGCCGGGCTCTGCTCCCTGCCCCCTCAGCTGCTGACTGGGGTCCGCTCCCTGCCTCAGGGACTGCTGGCCACCAGTCCCTCTCCCAGCTGACAGCCACTGTGGCTCTCTGGTTCATGAGCTCTTAGGTCCAGCAACATTTGTAGTCCTGCTGGATGTTGCTGGACCAGTAAGTCCTAGATCAAAGAGGTTCAACCTGTATAATACATTACTCTGTTCTATTTAGTGTCTACATTATCGAAAGAGGCCATATGATTTTATATTCAAAAGGAAAAATATAGGCAGGCAAGATCGGTGTGCACATGAATGAGCTTTGGACTGGAATGAGTGCATTTAGATTTGAATCCCTTTCATTCATCCATTAGGCGAAGAAGTAAAGAATGCTGTAGTACAGTGGCAGCAGACTCAGCTTCAGTGGGAAGGAAAGAGAAGGAGAAACAAGAGTCTTCCATGAGCAGACCAAGTGGCATTCAGGCTACATCTAGACTATGGAGTTTTATCAGAAAAAGATAAGCAAATTGCGCTCCACAATTTGCTTATCTTTTTCCGATAATTTTTTTGGAAGAGGCGTTTCCAAAATTTGGCCTGTCTGTACTGGGCCAAATTTTGGAAAAACCTCCTCTTTCGGAAGAACCCTTATTCCTTGTGAAACGAGAAATACAGGAGCTTCCAAAAGAGCATATCTGCTCTTCTGCAAAAAATAGCGGATGAGCTGATGCGTTCCCTGGACGTGGCAGAGTTTTTCCAGGATACCGCCGGAAAAACTCTGTAATCTAGACACATAGCCTCAGAGTCGAAAGGGAGTCCCATCCCGTTGGCTGCAGCAAGAATAATAGAGAGGGGAGCAAAAGTCTCTGGAGATGGATTTGCACATTTGAAGTTGTGACAGCCATGGGATGCAGAGAAAAAGTCAGAGGATCCATCAGAGGTAGGAAAAGTAAGAGATGGCAAACTATATCATCACCCCATACACACATATCATCACCCAATAAATTCCTTAAAGTAGAGACTGGCCCACTAGTCACCATTTTTCAAGATTATTTCAGAATGTCAATTCATAACTCGAAACTCTAGAGAAATTCTGGAAGAGTAGATGAGGCTGTCTCTACACTGACTTTTTTTCCATCAGAAGATATGCAAATTGTGCTCTCATTTGCATATCTTCTGCCAGTCCTTTTTGTGGAAGAGGTTTTGCCGCGAAAAAGCCCCGTGTAGACAGAGCCATTTGTTGGGAAAAAAAACCCTTTCGTGCAAGATTCTGTAAAACTCGATTTTTGAGGAATAAGGGATCTTGCACAAAAGGGTTTTTTTTCTGACAAATGGCCCTGTCTACACAGGGCTTTTTAGCAGCATAACCTCTTCCACTAAAAGGATCAGCAGAAGATATGCAAATGAGAGCATGATTTGCATATCTTCTGCCAAAAAAAACCCTGCAGTGTAGACATAGCCTGAGTGCTAATGCTGTGCCAATATTCAAAAACAGCAAGCAGTATGACCTGAGTAACTTGAGACTGGTGAGCCTGACATCAGTCCTAGGCAGAACCATGGAAAAACTGATACAGGATACAACGGATAAATAACAGAAGTACAGGAATACAATTAAGGACAATCAATATGATTTTATGGAAACAAAAGTCTCAAACAAACCTGACTCCATGCTTTGAAGAGATTACACATTTGGTTGATAACAAGGTTCCCTCTCTGCTGCGTTGCACCACGGCCCCACAGCTACTTAATGAGCCCCACCCAGACAGAGGCTCAGGGCTCTGCACAGGGAGCTGCCTAACTGGGCGGGACTGATTAAGCAGCTGTGGGACCGTGCTGCCGCACAGCTTAGAGGGAACCATGGCCGATAAAGATGACTGCACAGATGTAATGTATTTAGACTTTTGTAAGGCATTTGACTTAGTATATCTGACATTCTTACTGAAAAATCAGAACAACTCAGTATCAAAACATAGGATAAATGGATTAAGAACTGGCTGATATCTCATAAAATTGTTGTCAAAGGAGAATCATCACTGAGCGGTGGTGTTTTTAGTGGGGTTCCATTAGTTTCAATACTAGTAGGCCCAATATCTGGAAGCAGATATATAGCTGATAGTATTTGCAGATGACACAAGATTGGCAGAGTGGTAAATAGTGAGGACAGAACAGTTCTATAAAGTGACCTGCATGGCTTGGTAAGCCGGGTCCATTCATACAAGATGTGTCTTATTACCCACCCAAATGCAAAGCGAGACACTCAGGAACACATGAGTAAAACCAGAGGGCTGTATCTTGTAAAGCAGTGACTCTAAAAAGGATTTAGGGGTCACAGCAGACAAACAAATGAGCATGACCTCTCAATCTGCTGCTGTGGGCAAAGGGGCTAATGTGATCCTGGATTTACAGGGAGGGAAACAGAAGGGGATGGGGAGAATGAGGAGGGGTAAGAAGGTGTCCACATTTTAAAGAAGATGCTGAAATATCACAGGAAAGAACTGTAAAGATTTGAGATCTTGAGAAAATGCCTTACCGCAAGAGAATTAAAGAGCTCAATCTGTTCAAGTTATCAAAAAGAAGACTGAGAAAAGTACCTTCACAGAGAGAAAACAGTGGATACTTTAGAGCTCTTTAGAGCTCTTTAATCTAGCAGAGAATGGCATAACAAGAACCAATGAATGGAACCTGAAGCCTGCCAAATTGAAATTACAAATACAGTGCACATATTTATCAGTGAAGATGGTCAGTCACTGCTGGAACAAACTACCAAGGGAAGTGGTGGATTCTCCATTTCTTGATGTCTTCAAATCAAGAGTAGATGTCTTTCTGAAAGTTATGCTTTAGCCAAACACAAGGCTGGATGAAAGTTAATTGCCTATCTATACAAGAGGTCAGACCAGATGATTTAATGCAGGGGGTGGGAGAACCTTTTTTGAGTTGGGGGCCACTGAGCCAGAGGAAATTCAGGTGGGGGCCACACATTAGTAAGAAGCAAAACAAACCAACCAACCAACCCACCCTCACTGAGGTGACCCCTGACTGAGAAGAAGAAAGACACTTCCCACATTTCCCTTGCACACCAGAACCTAGGGGAGCTCAGGCTAGTAGATTTTGTGTTCTCCAGCCCTGCATGGGAAGGGGAGACTGGTGCACCAGTGTCGGCTCCACGATGCTGGGGAGGGGGAGGAGCTCCGAGTCTCAGGGATCAGATCCAGGCAAGCCGGGGCCTCCACCCAACCCCCAGGCCTTAGGTCCCCCTCCCGATTTAATGGTTTCTTCTAGCCATCTGCGAATAACACTCATATTAAAAGCATCTTTGTAACTTACCTTCCAGTCATCGGAACACTTCCTACTGACACCAATAGTCTCATTAAAATGTATAGGTCCATTTGGATGTTTCACATTCTTCATGCAGCCTCGAAATGGAGATGTGGAGATATTAAAGCTGGTTTTAGAGAGTGAAAAAAAAGGGAATGTGTCACCTTAATCACTCAATAGTACAACAGGTCAGCCAGCACTGGCAATAGTCTGATATGAAATTAAAAAAAATTTAAAAAGTCCAAGATGAATCCTTACTGCCCACAAATTTTCACTGTCATGTTTTGTCTCCAGAGCACATCCTAATGAATGAAGGGCCAGATGATTTTCTACAACTCACGGATGTTGAAATATATTTTACACATCACATATGACATACAGACTCTGCACCCAGTCCTCTAATAGGATATACTGCACACCAAAATCTTCCACTAATCACAGTGGGAGGTTTAAAGTGGGTACCCTACAGGAAGATTGAGCCTGCTGAAATTTTTAACAGTAACTCACCGTTCCCGGAGAAAAGATGGAATTCCACCCAGATAGTATGTGGTGAACTTGAAGATCTTAATATTGGGGACGTTAAGCCAGGAACCAATACGAACAATGTTTCTCGAACCCACAATGTGTAATTTAATCTGAAATAGACAGATAGTGAGAATTAACACACACAAAACAAACAAAAATAAATAAGCACAGCAAAATGTGCAAACACAGCATAACACAAAAAGTCTGTTTTGCTCTGATTTATACCAATTAAAATACAGAGAAACTGCATTGCTTCAACATTTTTTAAGTAACAAATGCTTAAATGAAGCATGTATGCAGATTTTTGTGCATGAGTGGCCTAGCAAAGAAGAAATATAATCACTCAGTGTCAGATTATGCATTTTCCCTCAAAACACTTTTGGAAGAAGAGTAAGTATCATTAAGTTTATTTTACAACAAAAGAGACTGAGGTGATATGACTTGTCTAAGTTCATACAATGAAGCAGTGCCAGAAAAGGAACAGAATACAGATCTTATAACTTCCAGTCCTAACTACTGGAACCCACTGCCTTCTAGTGAATATGGCATACCAAGTTGAGTAGCAAAGCTGAACACCCACATGGTGTGGAATCAGTCTGACTCATGAAGCTCTGTGTGTGCATGGCTAGCACCACTGAAAATCAGGTACTAAATTTCTTCATTAGCCAATTACAGTATACAAGTTATTCCTCAAATTTCACCTTCTTGTTTGTAAGCAAATTGTCTGTGAACAGGCTGTGGTTTCCACAAATTAATATGGTGTTTGAAATTCCATTTGTTTTCCATGCAAATATATCTCTGCTTACCAAGTGCTTATAGAGGGTTCACTGGGAGTACTGCTTTTGGTTTTTGTATTTGTAAGTCAAAATTGAGCTGTTTTGATTGGACACACGGTCTCATCTTGATTGGATGGGTATGACTTTTAGAATGAGGCTTCTGGTGCAAACATTCATGTGTGTGAATTTAAGATGTGCCTGTTGTGAATGATCAGCAATATTCTCCTAAAATTTGCTGTTGAGGCCTATGATCCTACCAGTAAACATACTTGCTAAAACATCCAAGGAAAGAGGAACAAAAAAAGGGACATAGCCATGCAAAGTCTTTTTAACTGATGTTTACATACAACTATTTGTAATGTTTTCCCAGCTCTAATTTATACATCCATAAATACACACGCCATTGTTATTTTTATTTTTAAGCCACGTTTTCTTATTGTTGAAAAATCTGTCTATTTTCAAGAGTATAGTTCGACTATGATTTTGGACAAAATAATGGCCAATAAAGGGATTTGATTATGTATTTCATAGAAGACTTCAGACAAATAGCTCCACAAAATAATTGGACTGCTTTTAATCAGATGAGCTAAAAAAAATGAGGTGGTTGTATAAAGGTCAGCTAAAAGTTTTTTCTTAAAACTGATAAAAATACCAAATGAATATGAAATTAATGGCATTTAAAAGAATATTACAATCCTTAAATAAAGCAATACACTCTCAAGAGGGCAAGTAGTTTGAGTGGTTATTCTGCCAGTAATAGTTTGCCCACAGGAATATATGATATTGGGCAGTTAAAGATAAATTTTCATATGAGATTCACACATAAACTAATTTTTTTTTTCTAACCTAATCATGAAAAAAATAAAGGCAAAACTTGTTAGTCAGAAGATTCTGAAACAGGATTTAGCTTCAGCCATTATGATTTACACATTTTCAAAAGACTGTGGTATTTTTAACATGGAGCTAGATCTCATAGAGCTGGAAAGGACCTTGAAGGTCATGTCATTGAGTCCAGTCACCTGCCCCCATAGCAGGACCAAGTACCATCCCTGACAAATTTGCCCCAGATCCCTAAATAGCCCCCTCAAGGATTGAACTCACAACCCTGGGTTTTAGCAGGCCAATACTCAAACCACTGAACTAACCCTCCCTCTGAAAAAAGTCTGTGCCAGTGAACTTCAAAGTCCAGGACAGTTGACCCAGGTTCAAAGGACATGTTGGCTGTCCAGCTGTTCCCAAGCTGGGCAGGACTTGAATCTATCACCCTCTGTTCCCCAGGTGAGCACTAGCCCTAGTCCACTCCAGAACCTACCCCCCGGTATCTTTAATACATGAGATCATTTGTTTAAATGACATACTTGCTGATAGGTTCCATCGTTTACTGCTACATTGCTTACTACATCCTTTGCAGGTTCTGAGTCAAGTTTGTATTTGAAAACCAGACGGCCATTGTCAATGCTCACACTAATGAAGTGATCCTGCAATAAGAAAAACAAACCAAAACTCTATGTAAAAAATCACATGTGTTTTTATTCTCTTGTGAATTATTTGAATAAAGTTAATAATAATACTACAGGTTGAACCTTTCTGGACTCTCTGGTCAGGCAACATCTGTGGTCTAGCAAGACCACAGAGACCCTGCACCAGAGAACCAACCCCAGGATCTGTAGGCTGGGAGTCTGGCACTGACAGCATCAGGGCCAGGATTGCAGTCCAGCCGGCTGTCACTGGGGGCTGGCAGCAGAACACACCTCAGTAACTGCTTAGGTCTGAGATCACAGCCTAGCCAGCCCAGTAGTGCACCCTAAACAGCCAAGCAGACCCAGACGTGGCAGCTTCCAGGGCTGGGAGCAGGACCAGTGGCCAGGAGGGGAGCTGGCTGAGAGGTTGGTGCCCCCTAGAGAACTCTGACCTGCACTGGTCTGGCAAACTCCCTTGTCCAGAACCAGACAGGTCCCAATAGTGCCAGACCAAGGAGGTCTGCTTTTCTAGCGCTTCTCATCTACTGAAGCATAGGGCAGTTAAGTGACTTGCGCAAGGTCATCCAGCTGGTTTGTGGCACAGCTGGAAATGGAACCTAGGTCTCCTGAATCCCAGCCCAGTGCTCTATCCACTTGGCCACACTGTCTCCCATGCCAATAATTAATAAGAAAGTTTTTGGCAAAAAAGAAAAGAACATGAAACATTCCTGAATTTACTCTTAAGATAAATATAAAAAACGCAAGCTCATGAAAATCAGTCAATTCAGAAAAAAATCACTATATCTTATTATAAAATTTCAATAGCATTCTTTTTATTTCAGAATGTTTACTGAGCTTTATTATAGCAATAAGGCAATTATTTATTAAATTAACAACCATACCTAATATATCACCAGCATTCTTCTTAGATAAATAATAGAGCAGATGTTGTTATGATCAGTTTTACAGGTTGGACCTCCCAAAACCAAGACTCCCGCTTCTGGCAACACGGGTGTTCCTGTACCAGGCAGTCCTGGCTGTGAACCCCAGTGGCAAGAGGGCTGGTGGCTCAGAGCCCAGTGGGGTTGGGGCTGGGACCAACGCTGGATCCCCGGTAGAGCAGCAGGGGCTGGGGATATGGCAGTTGCAGCAGCTGTGGTAGCGGGGCTGGGGGCAGAGAAACGGCAGCCCTGATAGCAGGGCCAGGGATGCTGGGACAGTCTGGGCTACCAGGGCAGAAGCAGCCCAGCAGCTCGACAGGTGGGGCGGCTGGGGCTGACAGCAGAAAGGGAAGGTGGTTTGGGGAGTCGGTTATGGATGTGAACGACTCGTCGACTATCCAATAAGCAAATGCCTATCGGACAGTCAACAGGATATTCAACTAGTCATTTCTCTCCCCTTGCTCTATTAAATAGAGGCAGCAAGTGGGAGGAGAAGTGGGGGTACTTCAAAGCAGCAGCGCCGCTTGAAGCCTGGGGCCAGACCCCAGGCTCCACGCAGTGCTGCCGCTTTGAAAAGCCACATGCAGCCCAAGGCCAGCTGGGGTGTACCCAGGCTGCACGCAGCGTTTCAAAGTGGCACTGCTTTCTGGAGCCTGGGATCAGCTGGGGACTCCCCAGCTGACCCTGGGCTCCGTGTGGTGCTGCCGCTTTGAAACGCCATGGGGAGCCTGGCACCGGCTGCACACAGCATTTCAAAGCGGCAGCACCGTGCGGAGCTCGGGATCAGCAGGGGAATCCCCAACTGACCATGGGCTCCATGCCGTGCTTTCGCCTTTGAAGTAGCTGTTGCTACACTTCAAAGGCAGAGGGGTCCTACTAACTAATCAAATAGTCAATGTAAAATGCATTGACTATTTGATTAGTCAGTTACCCGACATCCTTAGAGCCAGTAGCAGGGGACCTCCTATGGTCGGGCAAATTCCGTTATTTGGGAGCAGTCAGGTCCTGAGAATGCCGGACAAGAGAGATCTAACCTGTAGTACCTAACACATTACCTTAAGCCTTCAAATTTATAGGAAGCATCACCTATACTTTTAAGTTTCTCCTTGCATTGTCATCTACTACAACTAGAGCCAGGCAGAGATAGGTAATTCCATCTGGTATGGAATTTCAATATTTTGAGATTAGGTTTTGTTCCAGATGGAGAAAAATGGGGCATTTCTTCACCATAAAATATCTCACACTGTCTGTTCAGTGTTATAATCATCATCTGTTCTTTCATTGTACGCATTTTAGAAACAGCCATTTAAAATTCAATAGCAATAAAACATGACAGAATTTACTAATCCATTTCACAGATGACTACGGTAGTTTTTAGAGCTTTTACTCCAAGCACCTTCTTGATTAATTTCAATAGTTTAATTATTATAAGTATCATATATATATATAAAATCATTCAACCAGTTACCTTGTTTACTGCAAAAAACACCACACCTTCATCTGCAGTAGTTTGAATTGCCTGCTCATAGATTAAAGAAAGAGCATTTACTTCATTAGATGCAACAAGTGCATAGCCTGTGCCTTCAAAATAGTATTGATCAGACTCCGCTTTATATCTGTAACAATGAAATATCACAAATCAGAATATGTGGGAGCAAATAATTGCTACCACATGGACATAACAAGAACCACAATACATCTGATTTTTTAAAAAGCCTAAAACAAAATATTCAGTAACAGTGGTGACCAGATTCTATTTATTGCAAATCCTGACCCCATTAAAGTCAATTTCCCATTAACTCTTGTGGGATTAAGATATGGTTTCTAGAGAAGAAAACCTTATTTAAAATCTTTTAGTAACCAGATTGTTCTTTTTAATGCGATTTTAGGCTATGTAAGAAACCAAATACTATATGCTTTGGAGCTCAGCAGTTTTGTGTGTGTGTCTGGTTATTAGAATATTTGGGTGGCAGGACACAGGAACTGAAGTTGTTGTAGGTGTGAATGCTTTATTAAGTGGCAATCTGCTCTGATTTTAAATGGTCACATCGACAGGAAATATAGTTAATCTTAATTTATCAGTGACTAGTTTTATCCAGCATTGCTCGGGTCCTTAACTCAAATAAGTTTTGTTTTATTTCATTTATATCTTTGTTATGGGGTAACGCTGGGGATGAGGGAATCAGTATGCAGGCTGCCCCATGGAGAGAGGACTACCCCAGTTCTCTCTCACCACAGCAGCTGAGGACCAGCTGAGAAGTGTCTGTCCATGTTCACTGCAGGTGTAGCAGTCACAGCCGGTGGAGGGGTGCTTGACAGCAGTGACTTAGCGAGGATGTTATGTGCCTGGGGGCAAAGGCAAAATTTGTGCCCCCCAATCATTTGTTGTAAGAGCATTTGGCAATCGCTAATTTCACTCTTACTCCTCCCCCAGTCCTCTCCACTCCGGTGCCTGTTATGCTCGCAGTGACACTTCGCAGCCCACCCGCTTAGGGGGAGGGGAGGAGTATTGGTGTCTAGGTCCCATCCCCAGAGTCTCTTCTGCAACTTCTCTCCCCTGATATGGGCCAAGCCCCTCCTGCCATTGGCTCCCAGCATGCACCAGTCCCACACACTCCATTGGCTGAGCCACCACACGACCGGTGCGAGGAGGGCAGAGGGTAGGACAGAAGGCAGGCGGGGGAGGGACCCCAGCGCATGCCACTTTTTAAAGGGGGTGCAACCCATCCCTAACCAAAAAAGGGCTGGTTGCATGTGAGCGGTTCATGCGCACAAGGTCCTGGGAGCCAGGGTGTAAAAGTGAAAGGAAGAGGACGGGCGTGTGCAGCAGAACTCGCCAGGGCTGTTCTGCCCCAGCTTGCGCTTCCTGCTTCCCACTCCCCTCCCGCCTCTTTTCGGTCTGCAGTACGCGGCACAATGAGCCACTTGCAGGCAGCCACGCTGAGTGGGTGGAAGGTGGCAGAAACTTGGGGGCCTAGCAGCTGGAGCAAACTCAACAACATAACTTTTGGCAGCTAAATTGGCACCTCCCCCTAGTGTGGTGCCCATGGACAACTGCTCCTCTCCCCCTCTCCCCCCCCCCCCCCCCGCTCCTCCCTCATTGTGCCACTGCTTGAGAGACGCACAGACAGACACACTCTCTGAAATATATAGATAGTAGCCATGTCAACGTGTAGTCGAGTACATGATCAACCAATAAGCCTGGACTGATACAGAGGCAGCGAGGGAGGGGGGAAGGGACGGGAGCTGGTTCCATGGGCAGTCGGCTTTTAAGCTGGCTTTCCACGAGCACTGAATCCCACACTGAATCCCCATCCCCCCACTGGGCTGTCTCTGCTAGAGAGACAACAGTGCAGACAGCGAGGGGGGGGGGGGCAGGGAAGAACATAGAATCATAGAACTGGAAGAGACCTCAGAAGGTCATCAAGTCCAGCCCCCTGCTCTAGGCAGGACCAATTCCAACTAAATCAACCCGGCCAGGGCTTTGTCAAGCTGAGACTTAAACACCTCTAGCAATGGAGACTCCACTACTTCCCTAGGTAATCCATTCCAGAGCTTGTGGCACAACAAAGCCCTGACCTTGCTTTAAGTGAGGGCTACTCAATTTTGGAAGCCCCGGGAGCCACAATGATACTCACAGCACGTGCCGCGGGAAGCAACTTAAGTGTGGTTGCATATACATGCATATATATATGCAAATAGCTTCTCACACACTGATGGGCATGAATACAGCGGGGGAAGTCTAGGTTGGATATTAGGAAAAACTATTTTACTAGGAGGGTGGCGAAGTACTGCAATGTGTTACCAAGAGAGGTGGTGGAATCTCCATCCCTAGAGGTTTTTAAGTCTCGGCTTGACAAAGCCCTGGCCAGGTTGATTTAGTTGGGATTGGTCCTGCTTTGGACAGAGGGCTGGACTCAATGACCCTCTGAAGTCTCTTCCAGCCCTATGATTCTATGAATACAAAGATTAAGGCAGGACTACACAACACGCAGGCCCTATGTAAGTCAGTTCTGCTGATATTAATAAAATGCAATATTTACCCGATTTCCACCCTAATGACAGCACTTTTAATGAGCAATGACAGTCCAGGAATTTAGCTACTAAAACTGATATCAACAGAAGACCATTATATTGACTACTTTTTTGTTTTGGCTCCCACCCGTAGGCTGCAAACGAACAGGCTGCGTGTTGAGTTGCCCTGCTTTAAGTTATGATAAGAGGAAGCTGCATACCAAATTTAGCAACCCTAGTTCTTGCCATTTAGGAGGAGTTCTTGAACAAATAAATGGACACACAGACAGATGGTCACACAAACAGATGCACAAACTCTCTCAAATATATAGTACATAACGTTTTTCAATTTCTTAATGTACAACACTTGCTGTATTTATTTCTTACCTACTGCATGGTTTCACTTCAGTAGTATCAAGATTAAATGTTCTCTTAAAGTTGTACAGGCTTATAACATTCTCATTTAGGTTGTCTAATTCAATGCAGCCTTGGTAACGAGGATAGTCCAGTGCACTAGGAGGCTGTAAAAAGTAAAAAAGCCATAAGAAAACAATCAAAACATCAATATGCATTTAATAATATTTACATAGACATGAAAATAGTAATGTTGTAATTATTATAATATATTGTAAATAAATGATATTGTTTAAGCTATGTGTTGCCATCTAGCAAGCACTGTAACATGGTATAAATAATCAAAAGTGTTAACTATAGAATACTCAATGTTTAAAAAGCCCTAGTTTTGATGATTAAACATCATTGTAACCCAGAATGATATTTCTATTTACCCTAAAATCTGGCGGGTATCCTCCCACATAAAAGACAACACTGTCGGGATTCAGATTTAGGAGTGTGTGACTGCTCCCACTGTTACTATGAAAAGTTTTTTTGTCTGATGTGGCTGCTGTAACATAGTTCATCGTTGCATACTGGTAAATCCTAAAAGCAAAGAGAAAAGACAAAGGAATAGCACATTTTCCAATAAAGTAAAATCTAAATAGGATACGGAAAAAAGGGATAGACTGGGTTTTATTTTAAGAGTTTTGTACCTTTCAAACTTCACCCGATCTAAACGAGCTTCCTCAGTGTCACTCTCAGTTACCGATGAGCCCACGTCTATTTCAGCTTCATCACCTCCAAGGTTATAAACACAAATGAGACGACTATTTCTCACGGCCATACCAATGTAGTCTTTGGAAGCCTAAAAACAGAACAGCAAATTATTGATCAATGATTGATGTTAGAGCCGATAAAATACATTTCAGGGACACTACAATGCTTTGAAAACTAGAAATCTACCTTCCTAATGTAGTGATCCCTGTGTTCAGTAACTTTTTTCAGTTTACTAATTTTGAGATGGATGTTTTGTAATTTCATTGGCTATACTGTTTCAATAATAATAATAATTTCAAATCAGTTTAAGAGTCCTACACACTTGTGTTGAAAGAGGTCATAATACAACTCCTTTACTTATTTTTGTAGTGCCTTCCATCTAAGGGTTATCAAAACACTATATACATACTATTTTAATCTCTCAATGCCTCAGAGAGAACTAAAATGAAAGAAAAAACATTAAATTGCTCCTATTGCAATCTCTGGAAGCAATAATCTACTATACAATTACTATTTTACTTCTCCCATACACAATATTTCAATAAAGTAAAACATAATGAAAGCCATCATGGGTCAAATGCGACGAGGAGTCCTGTGGCACCTTATAGACTAACTGAAGTGTAGGAGCATAAGCTTTCGTGGGCAAAGACCCACTTCGTCAGATGCATGTGATACATGGGTCAAATGTTCGGAAAGACTAGAACAACAGAGCCACAGGTTTAGAAGGTATCTAAAGGGTCAGCAAATCTAATCCCCTGCCAACATGAAGGATTTAAGTCTAACCATACCAAACAAATGGCTATCCAGATCCGTTTTGGAAGCCTCCAGTGAAATGTCCATGACCTCTAGGCAATCTATTCCACTGTTCTACTGTTCTTAATGTTAGGAAGTTTTTCCTAATCAGGAAAGTAAAATTCAGTGTGGAATAACTGCACTTAAACATGTATCTGCATATGACCCATATTTTACAGTGAAAGCATATACAAGTGGGTAATTGAACATTCAAACTGATATTTGTTATCTACATACATGGAAAAATTGGAAACCTATAGTAGGTGCTTGTGCAAATGGGAATGCATGCATAAGAATGTACTCTTTTGCTTCTGGAGAGAGAAAATAAGGAGTTAATGGACTAAATTTTATATAAGTGGACCACTTATAAGCCTAATTAATAAAAGGGTTGTCACTAGAAATACAGTGGTAACACTCAGAGGTCTGAATCTGGATCAGGATTTCACAATGCAAGGGACAATACAAACACACAAGAAGCATGAAGCAAACATTTTTATGCTAAAGTCCATGGTTACAAGTTAGGGTCATTACCAAGATTAAATGGTGGTATCTATTACTGGGAAATAACTTTTGAGGCAGAACAACAGGACAGGAGAAATAGACAAGAACGTAACAACGGCCATGCAGGGTCAGACCAAAGGTCCATCTAGTCCAGTATCCTGTCTTTCGACAGTGACCAATGCCAGATGCCCCAGAGGGAGTGAACAGGACAGGTAATCATCATGTGATTCCTCTCTTGTCATACCTTGCTAGCCTCTGAGAGAGGCTAGGGACACCATTCCTACCCATCCTGGCTGGTAAGTATTGATGGACCTAACCTCCATGAATTTATCTAATTCTTTTTTGAACCCTGTTAAAGTCCTCCTCTACATAACATCCTCTGGCAAGGAGTTCCACAGGCCAACTGTGGGCTGGGTGAAGAAAAACTCGCTTTTGTTTATTTTAAACTTGCTACCTATTAATTTCATTTGGTGACCCTTAGTTCTTATATTGATTGAAATCTCTTGTTGCCGAATATGATCATCTTTCATGGGAGCTGTGGCCCATGAGGTGGCTGATAAGGCTGATCCTTGAGCCACAAATTCTATTACAGTGAGGACAGATGTTTCCTGGTACAGCAGGAGGCTGTTGACTATGACTAGAAACCAGTCTCTCCTTCCTCCTGCGCCTCTTCTCCTCCTCAGTTTGTTGGCAGGCAAATTCAAAATGCAAGGAACAATTGCCTAGGACTTGTCTCCATTTTCAGCATCCCTGGGTGAGTGTCTCCCAAGTGTCAATGTCAATGTTGCACTTCTTTAAGTTATTCTCTAGCAAGTCCTTATAATGCTTCCATTGTCCTCCCACGTTACGGTATCCTTTCAGATCAGGAAACAGGACCTGTTTTGGGAGGTCTGGCATCCGAACAACATGACCAGTCCAGACCAATTGCTGTCTGATGATCATTGTCTTGATACTGGTAGTCTTTGCCTCTTCCTCAACACTGATGTCAGTGCGCCTGTCTTCCCATTTGATCTTCAAGATTTTGCAGAAGCAGCATTGGTGATACCTCTCAAAGACTTTCAAGTGATGTCTGTAGGTTGACCAGGTTTCAGATACATACAATAGTGTTGGGAGAATGACAGTTTGATAGACAAGGAGTTTGGTATCTGTTCAAATGATCTTCAAAACCCCTGTGCCATAAATGAGCAAAGGCTGCACTGGCGCAGCTCAGATGATATTGGATTTCTACATAAATAGTTGCCTTGGATAAAGACAAATTCCAAGGCAGAGAAAATGATCAACATTCTCCAGTGCCTCTCCACTGATTTTAATAGATGGGATGCATGGTACCTCATTTGGAGAAGGATGATGGAGCACTTTGGTCTTCCTGATTTTAAGGATGAAACCAAGACATGAGTAAGCATCAGCAAACACATTCAAAATGGTTTGAAGATCTTTCTCAGAGTGGGCAAAAACTGCATTGTCATCAGCATACTGAAGTTCCACAATAGACGTGGTGGAAATCTTACTCTTAGCTTCCAGCCTGCTACGCCTAAATAGCTTTCCATTCACTCTATAGATGATTTCAACGCCAGCTGAAAGTTTCCCAGCAATTAGGTTGAAAATGACGGCAATAAAGACTAGGGACATGGTTGGCGGTGATGATACAGCCCTGTTTGACTCCTGTTTGTACTTTGAAAGGTTCACTCTAGGAACCAGTTCTGCTCAGAATAGTCACTTTCATGTTGTCATGAAGCAACTTTAGGACACTGAGGGTATGTCTACATTGAATTCCTCCTTCAAAAGAGGAATTCAAATGCAGACAAGTGAAATTGCAAATGAAGGGCAGATTTGAATTTCCCATGTTTCATTTGCATAATCACGGATGTCCACTTTTCCAAAATAGCGTATTTTGAGAAAACAAACATGGCCCACGCGGGGTTATTTCGAAAAGAAGCCCTTCCTTTGAAATAACCCTTACTCCTCATTTTTGGGAGTAACGGTTATTTCGAAGGACGGTTTCTTTTCAAAATAACCCTGTTGTTTTGTTTTTTTTGAAATACGCTATTTCAGAAAAGCAGCCAGCCGCCATTATGCAAATGAAACATGGGAAATTCAAATCCACACTTCATTTGCAGTTTTGTTTGTCTGCATTTGCATTCCTCTCTCGAAGGAGGAATGCAATGTAGACATATCCTGAGATATTTCTCAGGACATCCATTCTTCGAAAGTACAGTACAAAGGGCACAGCAATTCACTGTGTCAAAGGCTTTAGTTAGATCAATAAAAGCCATGTACAACGGGTGGTTTTGCTCCTGACACTTTTCTTGCAGCTGCCATGCAAAGGAAGATCATATCCACAGTTCCACAACATGGTCGAAAGCCACTCTGACTCCAGTAAAATTTCTTCTGACAGAGGCAGAAGATGTGTTGCAAGACCCTGTGCCAGAACTTTTCCTACAACAGCAAGGAGAGACACTCCACAATAGTTTCCACAGTCTACTTTGTCCCCTTTCCTAAATCAAAGCGTCCCTCATTTCTCTGGGTATCTCTTCCTTTATCCAGATTTTAAAGGTGAGCAGGCTAAGATGCTGAACTAACTCTGGTCCACCATCTTTAAAGATTTCAGTGGGGATCCCATCTGAGCCTGCAGCCTTGTTCTTCTTCATCTGCTTGATGTCACTGTATATCTCTTGAAAATTGGGAGGGTCTCCGAGCTCATCCCTAGAATGTCATTGGGGGATTTGCTCAGGAACTTCATCTGCAACCATGGAGTTATGATTAAGATCTTCAAAATGTTCTTTCCAGAGAAAATTAATGGGTTCATTGTCCTTCAAAAGTGTGTTTCCATCCTTAGAGTGAAGGGGCTACATGCCATCACAAGCTGGCCCATAAATAGCCTTAATGGCACTAAAAAAACCAAGTGTATTATGAGTGTCCACAAATGTTGGAGTTCTTGCACTGTCTCAGTCCACCATTTGTTCTTGAATTCTCTGGTTTTACATTGGACTTCCACCCTCACCTTAGCATGGGCTTCTCTCTTTGTCTTGCAATTTATATCATTCTGCCAAACACAGAATGCCATTCTCTTCTCACAGATGAGCTGCTCGATTTCAACATTATTCTTATCAACCAATCCTGATGCTGTCTGGTGTGGTAGCCAATGTTTTCCTCACAGGTATTGATGATTGCTGCTTTCAGCTGACTCCAATGTTCCCCAATTTCTTCCAGAAACTCTGATGGAAACTTTTCTTCTAAGGCTGATTGGAAGTGGTCACGTTTAATGGGGTCCTTCAGATCTTGAACCTTTAATTTGTGCCTGGTCTGTTTCTTTTGCAGCCTCCATTTGGGGATGATCTGAATTTTCATTGTGGATCAAATGAGGCGATGATCAGTCCAACAGTCATCAGCACTTGTCATTGTTCTTGTGAAAAGTATGTCACTACGAGCTTGAGCACGAACTATGACAGAGTCGTGAAGATGCCAGAGCTTTAAACGTGGGAGTGTTCACGATGTCTGGAACTTGTCCTTTTGTCCAAAAAGGGTGATCGTGATAAGTTCATGTTCACGATTCCATCTGCGTTGCTTTGGCCAACTCCTCCTTTCCCAGTTGTTCCTTTCCATAAGAGTGAGTCTCATCCAACACATGCATTGAAATTCCCCAGAAGAATTATCGTATCTTTTTTAGGGGTCTCTGATAAAATGGTTTCCAGGTAAGAGTAGAAATCGTCCTTTACATCCTCATCGGTGTCCATTTTGGTTTTTGGTGAGCCTCAATTGGCGTGACATAAGCTGCTCCTTGATGCCTACTGGCAGCTCAGAGAGGCACCTTATGAGCTTGTTCTTAATAGCAAAGTTTACTGCATACAATCGAGGTTCATCTAAAGATTTTCCTTTCCAGAATGAAGTGTATCTTCCTTTCTCGTCCTTCATCCACCCTTTCATCAGCTCTTCTAGTTTTGGACAAGGCAGAAATATTGATGTTAAAACAATTCAATTCACAATCAATGACAGCTGTACCTTGCTCTGGTCAGTCACTGTCTGAGTTGTCCATCAGGGTATGTATGTTCCAGGTTCCAAAGTTAAAAAGGGTAATGTATTTTTTGAGGAGAGGTGACCACATCTGTATGCAGTATTCAAGATGTCAGCAAACCGTGGATTTATACTGTGGACAGGCGAACCCATTCACAAACTTTTGGCAGACTGGTAACATTTAATTTGCATATTTGCATATCCAGTATGTAATTAATTAATATGCAAATAAAATGTTATCTGTCACTAAAATACGTACCTTGGCCCCCAGAGCTGCTGCACAACAACTGGCTTTAGTTCCGGCAGCTGCCATGTGATGGGTGATGACTCAGGGGGCCAGAGTTGGGGTACATCCTGGCCCCCGAGCCACCACACAGCAGCTGGCTTCAGCTCCAGCAGCAGCTGCCACTCAGCAGTCAGCAGTTCACAGCCCTGCACCAGTTTGCAGATGGGTGATTGAGAACCACTGATATAGAGGCAAAATGATATTCCCTATCCCTTTTTTAATAATTCCTAACATTGTTTGCTTTTTTAACTGCCACTGCATACTGCGTGGATGTTTTCAGAGAACTATCCACAGTCACTCCAAGATCTCTCTTTTGAGCAGTTATAGTTAAATTAGTCCTCATCATTTTGTATGTATAGTTGGGATTATTTTTTCCCCAATGTGCATTACTTTGCATTTATCAACATTAATATGAATTTGCCATTTTGTTGCCCAATCACCAATTTTGTGAGACAGCTACTTGTTCCATGGAGGAAAGGACTCATTTTTTTTCACAATAAATGTATTCCTACACATAAAAATTAAGCTGGTGGAAGTTATCTGCAGTGACATCCCTTTGTGCTCCAAAATGTATTTTCTGTTCTAATTATTGGAGAAAATCACAAAGAAATACGTACATCCTTATTACCCAGGTACATTACAAACATATTTGAAGTCTGCTGGAAGCCATCTAGTCTTTGTAGAGGTCTTTGTAGAAAAAAAGAAAGGGAAGTATAGCCGCTCAAATCTTCAAGGTCACTTGGCGGTCGAACCTCTACTCCAGAACGACCATTGAACCTCATGGGAATAGCAACCTACCAAGAAAAAAGAAATACAGTAGGTTGGACATTTCTACATTTAAATTAAAAAAGGCATCATCTCCCTTATGCCACTGGTTTGTGTCAGTGCTGAGTGACTTATGACACATAACATGTATGTGGTCATAATGTACCACTGAGCCATGGATTGCCACAATGCCACGCTCATTCAGACTGTAAATCAACACAATTGTACAGACGTGTAGGTACTACTCTACTATTACTATTACTTAGTACTTATATCAGCACTTTATGTCTTCAGACATTAATTAATCAGTCCCTACAAAGCCTCTGTATTGCAATTATTATTCTCATTTTACAGATGAGGCAACAAACAAAGAGTCCTGGTCAAATGGAACTGTCACTTTTCAACTTCTCTGATAATCAGGCATCTTATTCAGATGCCTATGCGTAAATATAAATGCCTCACATTAGACACCTGGGTTAAAAGTTTGGTCTTAATGCTTTACTCAAGTCCCAGAACTTAGGACCAGTGCTTAGTCCCTTAGTTTCACTGCCTGTCAGATACTTCCACATGTCACTGATAAAGATTTATAGTAACAATAGTCGTGAGAAGTTCTCTTTAGGCCATGGTTTGGGCAAAATATTTTTCTGTGTGTATCCCATCTGAAAGGAGAGTGTCTTGTGGACATTTCCCCTGCTATTTGTGATCACATCATCCCATGGCAGTGAATGGAAAAAATTATACTATGAACGCAGCATATATTTAGCAGCCTTTTAGTGAAATATAGCGGTTAGGAACAAAGACCAGCTGCACCATGTGACCTGTGAGCTCTCTGTGGATTGCCAGTGAATTACAGACCAGTTTGAGAATTTCTGTTCTGATCAACATTGATTACCTTCAAAGAACATCATCCAGCCCTCCTGCATGGGACGGAGGGTCACCCACAACAAGGGGCCTTTGAAAGAAGAGGGAATACCAAAATGGCAATTGTAGGAATGATCTTGGCTAGGAGACAAACCTTGGCGTGAGGCAGGAGGAAAGGTATACTACACTGTTGTATAGAGCTGTGGCTTTAGTCTGGTGTCCATCATCACAGTTTCTAAAGTGCTCACTAAAACTAGTGGATTAATTTTTATGTCGAATCCTTCACGCGTATTACAACAAAATATTTTACAGATGGGATTGAAAACATCTTTGTGTGCAAAAAATCTCTACTGTCAATTAAACACAGACGTTTTTGTGACAGACCTTGTTGGCAGCATCTCTGGCTTGCTGAATGAGCTCTCTAACGCGGTTTACATTCTCAGATATGTTACTTATTGGCATCAGCTGTTGGTTGATGCGCTCAATCTTGTTAAACAGATCTGGGAGCCTGCTTGTTAATTTCTTTACTGTTATTGGGATGAGAGAGAAAATTATTGTGGGTTTGAAAAGGAGGAGAGATATAGATGCAAAAAATAAGACATATAAGACTCAGTATTGCCAAATTTGACACTTTTATCACACGTCTCATAATATTTGGTATTTTATTAAAGGTCCAGCTCTTGGAGGAAGCAGACTGCATGAGAATCTTAATGTTCATTTACAAAAGTTCATTTACATTCCAAGTTTCTAACACTCATGGTTGTGGAAAAAATCCTGAAAAGATAATATTAGTGCCTACAAGCTTAAAAGCCAAATACAAAGAACTGAATTTCAGATTTATTGTTTTTAAAAATCTCATGATTTTGAAGCCAATCTCATAATTTTTGGATGCTAGACACTGCATAAATTTGCTGTACATATGATCGGCTACATTGGTGTAAATCAAGAGTAGCTTCATTGAAGCCAGTTGTTATTCTAGAGTAAAATACTTGTAAATAGGCAGAAAATCTGGTCCACTGTGTTTCAAACAATGTAGTTGTGCTTACATAAAATACACCATCCAAAAACTCACAAGAGTTTTCATTGTTATGGTTTAACTATCCACCTTCTCATAACATTATTGTTTAAAAAGCCACTTACATCTCATGCACTGTTCTCTTATTATTACATCATTAACAAGGGGGTTAATTTCACATACTCTTATTTTATTTTATTCCATCAGACTCAAATTCTACAAAACTGAAAACATATTCAGAATATAGGTTCCTCGGGGCAGCGACTATGCTTCTTGTGTTTGCCCCAGTACCTTGTACACAGTGGGTGCCACCAAAAACAAACAATAATTACTACTATCATAATGTCTAGCTGGTTACTCTGACAGAGATTTGAGAGGTGTTAAACAGCACATGCTAGCCAACAGCACACGATAGCCAATAGCACCTACTAGCAAACAGCAAGCACAGAACCCACCTGAATTGTTTGCTTCTGTCAAAGCCTTATTGAAGTCGGCACTTTGAGCACTCCCATAGGTGCCCTTTATTTTTTCCACATCTGCTTTAATTGGATTCAGTTCATTCAGTACATTAGAAGTGATATCATTGGCACTTTTGACCATGTTCCTTGCACTGCTAATGATGCTGTCTATGTCGTCTAAAACACACATGTACAAAAGATCAAGTGAATACTTTAAACAACGGCAGAATAACACAAAGTAGATATGCTCAGTAAATGACTGACCTCTCTGTATGCCTTTGAGATCACTTTGAAAAGTAACAAGCTCAGTCCGCACCCTATTCTTCTTCCCTTCCACGGTACCCAGTCTCTGCTTTATATCTTCAAGTGCTGGATTAATATCTGCAAAACAATGCACTATGAATCAGCCTTGTAGGTGTTATACAGAGCTACCTCCGCCCCGTGGTGGCATGGCAGCAGCACTCTGCACCGTCACATAGTTCTCACACCTTCTGTTGCCTGAATTAATGGGGGTTCACCGCATCAGAGATGTTCAGCAAAATTAATCTCTGTCATAACTCCAGTAACCCCGTTCAGCTTGTTGCACCTACATTTTGGGTGTGGGAGAGAGGGACCTATCATGAGCACTGAACACATACTTTCCCCATCCCTGTTAATGGAGTAGGATAGGTAGTAACCAGGGCTGAAGATATCCATTCGGCCCCTCAGAGTAGGTGCATGCTGATAGATCACTGGCAATGATTGATGGATT
Source organism: Pelodiscus sinensis (assembly GCF_052426305.1). Taxonomy (NCBI): domain Eukaryota; kingdom Metazoa; phylum Chordata; order Testudines; family Trionychidae; genus Pelodiscus; species Pelodiscus sinensis. The sequence goes on from NC_143053.1 coordinate 79,387,303, forward strand.
ATTTCTATCACATACATCTATCACATACAGCCTTGTTGAGCCCCAAATCTTGCCTTATCTTTTTTTTCCCTGTTTGAATAGGTGTTTTAACCAGATCAAAATGTTCCTACTGTAGTTGAGGATTCTGTTCTTGAAGCCAGCTGTTAGGATGTGTACAATGATGCTCAACCTTTCTGAGACATTCAGGGTACACTAAACTACAGGTTGTACCTCCCTTAACTGGGACTCTGTGGTCCAGCAACATTCGTGGTATAGGCAGGTCAGGCTGTGGGGTAGGAGCGGCAGGAGGGCTGGCAACTGAGCCAGGAGCCCTGTGGGGAGAAGGGGTGGAGGAGCAGCAGGTTGTTCCGGCTTCTGCAACTGGACAGCTGCAAGGGCCTGGCAGTGGCAGCTGCAAAGCTCTGGCCCTGGCCGCAGAGTTTGGGGCTGGTAGCAGTAGCCGCAGAGCTCTGGCCCTGGCGGTAGCCATGGAGCTCCAGACTGGGGAGCCAGAGCTGGGCAGGCAGCAGCAGGGCTGGGCTGGTGCCACAGCCTGGGGCAGCAGGGCAGCATGGGTCATGTTGGGAAGGACCTCCCCTGGTCTGGTAAATCCCCTTGTTCGGGACCAATGAGAAACCCAGGGTGCCAGACGAGGGAGGTACAACCTATAGTGGTTCTTAAACTCCATTGCACCGAGGCCCCCTTCTAGCAACAAACATTTCTACATGATCCAAGAGGCAGAAGCAACGCCTGAGCCCACCCAAACCCCACTGCACTCGGTGGGCATGGTGGGCAGGAAGGGCAAAGCCAAACCCAAGAGCAGCGGACCTGTATCCTCAGCCTTGCCACCCACAGCTGAAACCCTTGGATTTTGGCCCTTGGCAGCAGAGCTTTGGCTCCGGGAAATCTAATGTCAGTCCTTAGTGATCCCGTTAAAACTGAGTCTTGATCCACTAAGTCTTGACCCACAGTTTGAGAACCACTGCATCAAGCAACACAATAGTCTTTGTAATTTGCATACTTCTCTGACAATCTCATCTGTGGCAGAGACAAAAGTCTCTAAAGTCTCTAAAATACAATAATTCCTAGTTACTGTATACTATTGGTCATCAGTAGATGCCAAAGCACTTTACAAAGGAGATTGGAATTAGTATCCCCATTCTACAGATGGGGAAACTGAGGCATAGATAAACTACAGTGATTTGTCTAAGGTCACCCAGAAAGCCAGTGGCAGAGCCAGTTTTGGACCAATCTCTTCAGAACCAAAGTCCAGTGTTCTATTCGTGTGGCCACACAGCCTGCCTTCTGAAGGCCTGGTCAGCATCCAAATGCTATCAATACCACAATATATTTTATAGTCCTTTTTGTAGCATTCTTGGTTAAAGACCTCTCATTACAATTTGAAACATGTTTACAAAATGGCAGTGTCCTGGGATTTCCCAGACAGGTATCTTGATGTAAAAACACACTTATTTTCTGTTGTGAAGACAGATCCCTCTGGTTCAATGGGAGACTCAGGCTGAACTGAGCACTTTAAGACTATGTCTAGACGCGGTCTTCTTTCAGAAGAAGCTTTTCCAGAAGAGATCTTGTGGAAAAACTTCTTTTGAAAGAGAGCATCCACACAGCAAAAGCACATTGAAAAAGCAATCTGCTTTTTCGAAAGATAGCATCCACATTGATTGGATGCTATCTTGCATTTAAGTTGTGATTGCTATGGGTGGAGTGGCCACCAGGGCACCTGTATATTTTCCTGGAGGCCTCTTCTTTCAAAAAAACCCAAAAAAACTCTTCCCTGTCCACACACACCTTTTTCCGAAAGGAGCTCTTTCGGGAAAATGCTTTTTCTCACAGAAAGAGGTTTACCACTGTCAGAAAAACCCCTGTGTTCTTTCAACTTTCTGTCAAAAGAACACAATCGCAGTCTGGATGTAAGTGGAGTTTTTCTGGAAAACAGCTGTTTTTCCAGAAAAACTCTGGAGCATAGACATACCCTAAGAGTGGGACAGCTGTGAAATTAAAAATAAGGTCTTGATGTAGAAGGGAATTGTGGGGAGGAGGCAATGGGAGAGTTAGCACTGCACAGTGTGGACCATAATTTATTTGAAGAATCCATTCTTCACCCTCTTGCAGAAAGAAATAAACGATAGTATCATGTTCCATTATAAAAAGAATGGCACTAACTTCTCCTGCTTAAAGTTAAGCATGAGCTAACAGTTCTTTGCTACGTCAGAACCATAAACAGTGACTTTTAAATGAGAATGTTTAATACTGTATCAACATTCCTGTTATCAGCTCGCTTTTTACAGTACCTTGAAATGTCTTTCGTGTGACCTGTGCTTGATTTAATAGATTGTTGCTTTCAGTGTTCAGTCTCTTGGCTTTTCCTGCAAGGTCTTCCCTTTCCACGGTCTGTTAATAAAGCATGGTAATGTGAGATTAGTTTTATAATTCAACTAAAAGCAGAAAATCAAACCAGAAAGAATAAAAATGTATAATCTAATCTAGATTAAAACATAAAATGAACAAATATTTACGAAAAAGGAAGACACCTCCCTTCACCGTTAGTGCTACTGGTGAAGCCCTGAGAATAACACAGCTACTTGTCCTTAAAAGCAAGGTTTGTTCTTAGTGGATTGTGTTTTCTGTTATCTTGTGTACTGTCTATGGACCAATATTCAGACATGGATAGAACCTAAATTGTGACCCAAAATCTGAACATACAGAAAAGTAATAGTGCCTGCACATGGATAATTTCTGTGAAAATATATGTCTTGTGTGTATACAGTGAGCATGCATGGGTTCAACTCCAGTGCCCAGGTAATTATAAAGCTCACCTGTTTTAACAAAATTACCATCACTGAACCACAAAATGCTCTTACCAGTAAAGCTGAATCAGCTGCATTTACAGCTTTGTTGGCTGCTTCCTCAGCTGCTTTGATGGCATTAATAATATTTTCATAGGCAGTAGCAGCTTCCATAGCACAGTTCACCAACTCATCATTGCTAGTATTTTTCTTAATTCTATGAAAACAGAGTGAAAATTAACAACTGTCTGAAAAACTGCAAGCTAAAAAGGAAACGATGGTTAATTTAAACAGCATTTAACCTGAATAGCTGCTTATTAATACTGACAAAAATGCAACTGTTTTACAACAAAAACGGACCAACAGCAAATAGTATTTTGAAATAAGGGGCCAGGTTCTGGTCTCCAATAACTCTGCCTATAAGTGAAAACGCTTCTTGATGATCCCAATCGGACTGCTCAGTAGTGGCCAGCTCTGTGCCATCCCCATCACAATTCCAGTGTAAGGGCCTTGTTAGAGTGTTGCAACCAGTTAATCCCCAGCTACTGGAACAGCCCTGAGGGTGTAACATCTTAGCATAAACCAGAGTACCATCCCGGCAGCTCTATCTTGTACCAGGAAGCAACCCAGCAGCATTGAAATCAGGGAAACAGGAGACAAAAACCTTTGCGCTCAGTTCACCATGAGCTGTGCAGTGCCAGGCATCCAAGACTGACTGGTTGACTAAAATTTCTGTTCCTTCTCAATATTCAAATTTGACCTCCTTGATACTCATGCTCACTCCAGTATTGTATTGGCAGCCCGAGGCCCAATTACAACCAGGCCTGCATCGTGTCAGATACTGCCCAAACTCAAGTACCCAGGGCCTGTAAAAGTCTTTCAGGAAAAAACAGAGACTTAAATCTCAAAGGGTACGTCTAGACTACATGCCTCTGACGACAGAGGCATGTAGATTAGGCTACCCAGCATAGGAAAATGAAGCGGCGATTTAAATAATCGCCACTTCATTTCAATTTAAATGGCTGCTGCGCTGAGCCCATCAGCTGTTTGTCGGCTCAACGCGGTAGTCTGGATGCTCCGCAGTCTACATCAAAGGAATTTGTCGACCTCCCAGGTATGCCTCCTGGGACGAGGTTTATTTAAATCACTGCTTCATTTTCCTATGCCGGGTAGCCTAATCTACATGCCTCTGTCACCAGAGGCATGTAGTCTAGACATACCCAAAGGATGCATCTATACAGCAGCATTATTTTGGAATAACGGCTGTTATTCTGAAATAACAGTGTGAGCGTCTACTCAGCAATTCCATTATTCTGAAATAAAATTTGAAATAACAGACAGCTTATTCTGACTTCTGTATACCTCAATCCATGAGCAATAACACCTATTCCAAAATAGCTATTTCAGAATAGCAATAGTGTGGATGCTCCATTGCTCCTACTTTGAAATAACTCCTCACCAGGGCCATTCAAAGTAATTACTCCCCAGTGCTTCCTGGGGCTTTAAATGGAGGTAGCACATCCACATTAGGGAAGCCTGCCTCAGACTAATTTTGAGGCTTCCCCCCTGTGGTGTGGACTCTCTATTTCGAAATAAGCTATTTCCAAGTATTTCTTCTGGAATAGCTTATTTTGAAATAAGCATGCAGTGTAAACGTACCCTAAGACAAAAGACAAGCAGAAAACAAAACTTTAGATTAAAAAAAATCCCACAAAACTTTAAGGCCTTCTTTACACACCACAAATCAGCAAAATAAAGCACAAACCCCATTTTTTTTTCCTGCCTTAAGGGTCACCTTAAAGGGAAGAGAAATTATGCATAGTACATTACAGTATTGTACATCATGTACTTGAACTGTTCCTCTACAGAAATGAGAACATACTCAGCCAATTGTCTTGCCAGGTCTTGTAAAAATTTGGCATGCTCCTCTGCCCTCACCACGAGCGGTTCTTTGCTGGCTGATAAGGAAAGGCTCTTCAGTTTTTCATTCAAGTCCTTCCTTGCTCCATCTAGTTTGGCAGCTAGACTTTCATATTCCTGTAGTTTTATAAACAAAGAACTTATTTTCACTTGCACATATAACAAAGTGTCTGATACTCAGCACTTTGCCTTTAGTCCTGCCTGTGAAGTAATCCCCATTTCCTAGCACAGCTGAGTAGAGCAAGCGAAAAAAGAAAACTCTTCTTCACAGTCTGCAATTCATAGGAGCCAATCATGCTATTGTGTTTCAGTTAGAATGATGTAGGTTGCTACTCAATATTTTTTAATATAAAGTGCCACACATTGATTAATTATACCTCTTTGCTCTTCCGCAGTAATCCAAGTATGCTGTTAGTCTGTGTCAAGGAAGACTGGGCAGAGTTGAGACGATCCAAGACATCAGTCTGTTGTTTACTTGTCACTTCAATTTGTATCTAAGGAAAATGGGAGGATTGGAAAGTATGTGATCAATACAATGATTAGGGATAGGGGAAAAAGTCATATAATCATCTCCCCAATCTAGTTAGCAGCAGCATTTCCAAAACTCTCATTGCTGTGTTTTCTAGATGCCTTGGGGGGCGGGGGTCTAATAACTTAGTGATATTCACAGGTATTTGGGAAAATTTACACTGGTATAGCACAGTTTGTCAGGTAGAGCAAAGAGCTGACTGGAGCTTTGTTTGGCTATCTGTGTATAGACGCAGCCAGACAAGCCCTAATCAACTCACAAAGCCTGGAAGCATTGATCCCTGGGCCTCTCTCCTCTCAACCCTGGAGGATAAAAAAGCAGGAAACCGAATAGTGACCTGGTCCCCTTCTCCCTAACCTTCTGAAAGACTGAAACCAGTAGTTCCAGAGCTAGACTACTTCTTTGGGCCTTACCAGTGAGGGAAATGGAAGGCTCCCCAGATTCCCCTCTCGGGAAAGCATTCTGAGGGGAATGAAAGGAAAACCTCCTGCCCAGTGGAGGGATCAACAGGAGAAAGAGTTCAGGTCAGATCTACAATATCAAGTACAATGGCCTTGTGGTTGTAGCACGACTGTGTGTAACCACCACCAGGCAGGTTTGAACCTGGGACCTCTGGAGCTTAGTATAGGAGCCTCTACAGCTTGAGCTATAAAAAGCCAGCTGGCTCTCAGCTTAAGCTGTAGCGCTCCCTTGTCTCTCGCTGTAAGTGGTCTAAGTGCCACTACATGGGACAGTAAACCATACTAGGTGTGTGGGTTACATACGCACATCATAACAACAGGCATGTGGCACTTGAATCCATGTATGTGAAAGTCACCCCAATAATAGACTCCTCTATCATCTCATCTTCCCCTCAATCTATCATCTCAATTCGAATCTTATCACAAACACACAAAAATTTCAACTAGTGGCAGAAGCAAAGGCAAAAATGGTTTAATTATCTGTGCAGATACATTCACTATTTAAAACCACAGGCGTGTGCATGGGATGTGCCGGGTGTGCCCAGGAACACCCTAATGTCTCAGGCCAGCTAGCCAGAGCCATTTTTATGCCCTGGGCCCCACCCGGCCCGGCAGCACCGCGCGGCCCAGCAGCATGGCGCGGTGCCCAACGCGCCTGGGAACGCCAGCACAGCAGCACAGTGCGGTGCCCTTGAGGTGCCTGGGACCGCCCCCGCCCGGCACGGTGCCCCTGAGGCGCCCAGGAGCGCCCCCGTCTGGCCCGGCAGCACAGCGCAGCACACCTGTGGTGCCCGGGAGCACCCCCGGCAGCACGGCGCAGCGCCCCTGAGACACCCAGGGGTGCCCCCGTCTGGCCCAGCAGTACGACGCGGTGCCCCTGAGGTGCCCCGGGCTAGGGCCTGGCCGGCCTCTAGCTTGGGCCGGCTCTCACTCCAGCCCCGCAAATAGGAAGGCAGAAGCCGAAGGTAAGGTAACGGAGGGGATGGGAGGAGAAGGGGGAAAAATAAGAGGAAGGGGTGGGAGAGGAAGGGGTTTGTGCTGAGGGGAGGGGGCAGGTCAGGAGAAGAAAGGGGAAGGCACCAAGGGACAGGGTAGAGGAGAGACAAATGCCAGGGGGCCAAGTGGAGACAATGAGGAAAAGGGCAGGAGGGGAGGTGTCAGTGGGAGGGGGGACAGGGTGATGCTGGGAGAGGAGAGGGGAAGGGCACTGGGGGCGAGAGGAGGATGGGAGAGGTGCTGGGAGAAGGCTTGAAAGACGGGGTGGGCATGAGGAAGGCAGGGAGCAAGGCATGAGGGGAATGGGGGCAGAGGGTGGTGAGGGAGTGGGCACCAGGGAAAAAGGGGCCAGGGGTAGTGAGGGAAGGGGGAGGCACCATGAGGACACAGGACTAAGGGAAGGTGCAGGTACCAGGGGATTCTTAAGGTGTGGCCAATGGGGGTCAAGGGTGTGGTTAACAGGGGTCAGGGGTGTGGCTAATGGGGGTCAAAGTACATTTTCAAAAAATTCTTTGGGTGCACACCCTAATGAAATGTGCTGCACACGCCTATGTTTAGGACGGTCTGTAAATATTTTTAACTGTATGGTCAGAGGTGACGACCTAGACTAACAGGTAACATACCATACAACTGTAATGTTTAGTTGACCGTAGTGATTCTCTTGTCAAACAAGAGCTGATTCTATTGTCGAAGAAGTGCTAACAAAACAGCTGAAAACTTAGCTTTGATAAAACAATGCGGTGCTCTTTTAACTGGAAATGCTATTTGCTTAAGACAATACAAACTCCAAGACCCTTACGTTCCTTGCATTAATTCCATGTCAGACCCACTGGCTGTGTCTACATCGGCACCCCTTTCCGGAAAAGGGATGCTAATGTAGACTTTGGAATAGGCAAATCTGCGGGGGATTTAAATATCCCCCGCGGCATTTGCATTAAACATGGCTGCCGCTTTTTTCCGGCTTGGGGAAAAGCCGGAGAAAAGCGCCAGTCTAGACGTTATTCTCCGGAAAATAAAGCCTTTTCTGGAGGATTTCTTATTTCTTGAATAGTAGGAATAAGAAATCCTCCAGAACAGGCTTTATTTTCCGGAAAATAACGTCTAGACTGGCGCTTTTCTCTGGCTTTTCCCCAAGCCGGAAAAAAGCGGCAGCCATGTTAATGCAAATGCCGCGGGGGATATTTAAATCCCTCGCGGATTTGCCTATTCCAACGTGCTACATTAGCATCCCTTTTCCGGAAGGAGTGCCAATGTAGACGTAGCCAGTGGCTTTTCCGGAAGGGGCATGGTAATTTTTGAAATCGCAATAGGGAAATCCGCGGGGGATTTAAATATCCCCCGCGGCATTTAAATAAAAATGTCCGCCGCTTTTTTCCGGCTTTTAGAAAAGCCAGAAAAGAGCATCTACAGTGGCCCCGATCCTCCGGAAAAAGTGCCCTTTTCCGGAGGATCTTATTCCTACTTCAACACCTCCCTCTACACACCTGCCCTGCCTCTCTTCTCTGGTGCTGGTCCCTCCCCTGCAGATGTCTGCCCTTCTGCTTCACCCCAAGAATCCCCTGGTACCTGCACCTTCCCTTAGCCTAGAGCTCCTGACTCTTTGTCCTGTGCTCAGTTTACTATACCCATAGAAGACAAAATGAATAATTATAGCTGAAAATGGAAATACTCCTGGCAGAAAGTATCCAGATTCTTATTTACACGAAATCCCCTCTACATTACCTTGGTTGTATGAAGGGGCCTTTAAGTGTGCATATAGGACAGTTGTTACACCCATTTTGAGACCCCTTTGCACTGGCAGAGAGGTGGAAAGAGACTTTTGTTCAAGAGAGAATCAGGCTTAGAATGAATAAAATTTGGCCAAATTTTACAAGGAGGCCAAAAGTAAGACAAATATTTTCTTTTGTTTAATAAATCCAGGTTTTTAAAAAGTGTTATTACCTTAATCTCTTCCAAGAGCACTCCATTATCTTTGTTTAAGTTTTCAGCCTTCCTTGTTTGGCCAGTTGCTTCTTTCAGAGCTTCACGAAGGTCACTGAGTTTGGATTCATATTCGTTTAATGATTCTCTTATAATTTTAACAACTCCATGGTTTTCTTGCTGATGCTTTTGTCGTTTATTCCTAACATCCTCCAACACTGCAAGATTAGAATGGAAAAAGATTCACAGAAACAAAACAAAATTAACTTTACTCTGCGAGGTGGGTTCTGTGTTTCAGATGAAATAGCCCAGGCTTGTGAGATTCTGAGTATCCTTAACATATGTAGTTCAGTGTGTGTAATGGGTACCTCACACAAACAGTGATAAATGTGCTGCTTTCAGGATACAGAACACTATTGATAATTTAAGATAAGAAATTGGCTCCCACTGACATATTTTTGAATTAAATATGCTGAAGGTGAACTTTTGGAAATGTTAGATTTAAAAAAAAAACAACCATTAATCTAATTCAGCTTCATCACCAAACAAGGCCAGGTGGAACTGAGTAAAGCCATCAGCTCCAAAGGTGCAAACAATCTAAATATTTATTTAAGTGATGCTGAAAATGTGCCACAAACTCAGCTGAAATTTGAATGTATAGTTGGGGCTTCGCAATCTGTTCTGTCCCTCATGATGGATGAATTATATGACTGTCACCTATAGAGCATTGAGAGAATATTATCACGGGTAAATCAAGCAGCAGGCCCATTTCTCGCTGAAGGTGCATCCATGATAAAGTATAACCTGGAGTTCTGCAGGGCACCTCAACAGCTGCTTGTTCTAATCCTGCAGAGAAAACCCCTCAGAGGGAGACCATGTCTGCCTTTCTTCTCCACTGCACTTCCTTTCCAGCAGAAGAATGTGAGACCTTGCCTTCCCATCCATTAATTGGGGCAATCTGAAGAAAGGTATCAAAGGAGAATGGTCTTTTCCTAATGTCCCAGTGGAAATGGCAAGAGATGGAGTGGGAGGTATTCCTACTAAGCAGCATGACACATGGGATACTATGGGTCACACATAACTCAGAAATAGAACTGTCAGCCACTAAGAGAATGGCTCTAAAGATTTCCTACCATGGCAAAGGGAAACATGATCATAGATGGAAGTCTGTGCCCTTATTACACAATTTTTGTCGAGCACCTTAGATAGGTATGTGCCTCATGCGCTGCTCTGATGCATGCCGCTGCACAAGTCAGAAAAATAGATCTCATGGTCATCATTTATGTACAGTTTGCTCAGTGAATGACACAGGGAATCCTGCTAAGTCCTATCTCACTCAAATACCTGATCCAAATACCTTCTGAAGGCTAGGGAAGAGTTTCCACTGATTTCAGTGGGGCTTGAATTTGGTATCACAGCACACATAAAAAGTTGCAGAAAAAATACATATAATATACTATTTCAGAAATAACATACGGTCATATAATTATTGACCAAATCATCATGTGTAAGCACATGGAGGATACAAGATTAGGGTACAATCTTAACTTTTGTCCTTCTTGACCTTTGAGTGCTCAACTATACTGCTTTAATAATTTCTTAATGTAGATTTTTATGAACTCTCTACACACATTGTATTATTTTAGAAAATTTGTGTTTACACTATCTGTGCTTAATAACTAGCCAGTCAACAGATGAGTATAGGACTTTCTCATTTAGATTCATTTAGAGATCCAATAATGCATTAGAAATAAGACTTCAATACAATATTTTGATTTTTTCCCAATGTAACTTTTCATGATTAAACATTCTTAACCTCCTCCAGAATCACTCTGTTCACTTGACTAAGCTGATCACTGAAATATGCTGCAAAGGTGCAACCCATGCTAAAATTCTGTAGCACTCCCTGAGCTTTATCATTTGTAGTTTCTTATGTTTCAGACATAAGATTTAAGATTTTTTAACTGAGCAGAATGAGCTAAGATCTCAAGAAGGACCCTCTTACAGAGCTGAGCTTCTCTTCTCTCCCTCTCCGCATCCATTTGCAGTTGTACAAAGTTGCGTTTTCGCATCTCTTTCATCATCCGTTCTGCTTCAGCCAGTTTCTTGGCAGCATCCCCCAAAGGCAATGTGTCACTTCCTGTACTTGTGCCAGCTATCTGTTTCACGAGCACTGAAAAAAGGAAATATCACATTCAAACAGAGAAGGTACTTAGACGTACACAAGGGAGACAAATTCCAGAGCTGCTCTTCTTTTTAAGCACATAAAGTCCAAACTTATACTTACTGCTGAGGGATTATCTATACAGTACATGGAAAACTGGAGGGTAAATCTACACTCGCACTATCTTGCCATGAACTAAATGTCTGTGTACAACCAACTGGTGTGCACTAAAAGTTCCCCAGTGTGCTTTGATCTTCCCCAATTTGTAATAGGAGTAGATTAAAGGGTACCAGGGAGTTTTTAGATTAATTGCATTAAGCTGAAATTAATCAACAATACTGCCACTGAAGCTAGCAGAATTGCACCACAATGTGTCCATTGTGTTTAATTTTTTGTGTTATAAAAGTGGATTTCTGAAATTTTAGACAGTTTCAGAAGTTAATTAAAAATACTGTACATTTGGTGACAAGATTTTGTGAAGTAAAACATCACATAATAGTAGAAATCACTCTTACCCTGAATGTTGATGATGACGATTTGTAGTTTTGAAATCAAATCTTTTCCTTTTTGATTAGTCTGACCAAAATTATTAAATAATGTCTCAGCTGTCCTGTAATTCATCTCAGCCTAACAAGAAGGAAAAAAAAATCAGCCACTTAGCAAAAGTAGACAAATTAATATTTTGTTATAAAAAGAAACGATTATTTTTACTTTGATTTAGTAAGTCACCTTTTCTTGGAGGGCATTTATCTCTCGATTCAGGTTAATCAAATCCGTCTCCAGCTCACCAGCCTTTGAGCCCTGATTCAGAACAGTTGAACGGTAATTGTTCAACAAGACCTGAAAATAAAGAAAAAAAGTACACACAACTGAACCAAACATACCACCTACAGAGAGTATGGAACTGGTAAATAAGGACCTTATTTCTTTTAAGTTAAAATACATCAGAGTCCAGATTTTCACCTGGTATAAAGATGAGGATCTCCTCATTGATTTCACAAGTAATCAATTTACACCAGCTGGTCTTTTGAATCCAATGTACTCCACCAGCAGCAAGGTGATCTCAACTAAAGAATATTCTTTGATTGAGGGATGCCGAATATAAACGAAGGATGTTAAATAATGAGTAATTGACTAGTTGAGTAGTCTATGGAATGTCCATCGAGTACTCGACTAGATAATAGGCACTTGCGCATTCCTCCTCTGAAATGTACAAAAGCCCCTATTGGGGCTCTTGTATATTTCAAACGAGGAATGCTGAACTTTGAAATGCCACTCTGGAGCCCAGGATCAGCCGGGGAATCCCCAGCTGCTCCCGGGCTCCACTCGGCATTTCAAAGCAGTAACACCACATGGAACCCGGGATCATCTGGGGACTCCCCAGTTGACTCTGGGTTCTGCAGAAATGCCGCAGGGAGCCCAGGGTCAGCTAGGAAGTCCCTAGCTGATCCTGGGCTCCACGCGGTGCTGCCACTTTGAAATGCTGAAGCGGCATTTCAAAGGAGCAGTGCTGCATGGAGTCTGGGGTCAGTTGTGCGGCGCTGCCACTGTGAAGTATCCCCCTTTTCCCCTCCTTTGCTGCCTCTATCTGATAGAGGCAGCATGGGGGGGGGGGAAGGACTGACTAGTTGACTAGACTATCGGATCACCAGTTGCTTATCAGATAGTCGACTAGTCCTTAACATCCTTAATGTAAACTGCCTGAAAGTAGTAAGACTGAGAGTCTATATGGCATAAGCCAACGAAGTAAGTGAGGATGGCTTAGGAGAAGAAGGAACCACTGATGTTGCAAAGAACCCCAGTAGGATCCCAGAGCAGCTCTCCCACAATGTAAACCCCAGGGAAGAAGAGTAGTGTATTGCAGAGTCAGCAACTTGTCTATGTTTGCTTGCACTCCACCTTGACACAAACTGTCATGAATTCTAGTGTTCAGATGCCAGTCTGCACTTCAGCTGAAGCTTATTCCTTTAGGCTTGTTTCATTGAAGGTCACTTACTTGTAGCTCCTTGGTGCGTGTTTCCAAATGCCTCATCTGCTCAAGTGTGTGGGTGCTTGCATTGACATTTTGCAGCTGAGACTTTATCAGCAGAAGCTCGTCACCCATTGTGCTCAAATCTTTCAGCAAAGTAATGACACAACTATCACAAGCTGAAAAGAAAATGTCACAAGCAAAGGAAAACAATGAGAATCATTGCTGTTTTGTGCAGAAAACATTTCTGTGGCCACAGTGAATGGAAAACTTTTCACTGTGCACTACATTCATAACAAAATACAACATCAAAAGTCACAATTTGAAAGTGACTAAATCCAGAAATAAGGAGGCCCATTTGACTTGCTTCTTGTCTGGCATTTTCTCCAATAATGTTTTTTCCCCATCTCTAAGTACATGGCTGACTCTTGTTTGAACTGGTTTGTGGTTACTGCCCTTACTGTTGCCTTTTCTAATTTGTGACCTTGCAAACAATTAGCAGTCCTCCACCTAAGCCTGAGGCCAGCAATCTAGAGTGAATGACCACTATTACCTACCATCGCAATCTTCATCAGGATCCACATCTTTTGGGTCTTCATTTAAGCATTCTGAAATGAGATATATATATATTCAGTAACCAAGAAACTTTTACTAAAATTTTGCTGTTTTAGTTTTCATCTTTGTAAAAAACAACTTTAAGCTTTGCACTGTAGGCCATTAAAATGTGGGGGCAGGTGTGGAAGTGGGGCGGGGGTTTGGTAGTATGAGGCTCCTTCAGTCTCAATGGTACTGGGTGCTTACTGGCAAAGTAGGCTGTGCCAATGATATAGGGGCATGGCCAGAGAGGATGAGAGATGTTTTGATTCATCTCCCTTTGGTGGGGCTCCCTATGGAGCACATGCGAGAATTTAAAGCTGCTCTTCTTTAGTGCAACCTCAGAAGAAGGGGAGTTGTCAAACAATGTTGCCCCACTGTGCAAGATGAGTCCCCCAGCAATTTGCAAATTCCCATGCTACATAATGGAGAATTGGGACCATACCACATACTGTAAAATGAAAAGTTTAGAATTGGTTTTACTAAGACTGTCAGAATAAAGATCCTCTAAACTTGATATACCATCAGTGCTGGGAAATGAATAAAATAGAAATTATTTACTCCTGAAGCTGATTTTTAGCCGCAAAATTCTTCTGACCTTGGTGGGTCTGTGCAGAAAAATAACTCTGCAAGAATGGCATTGTAGGGCATTTATCATTTCACCACTAATTTCTGTCCCTCCTTCTCTCCCCTTCCCTTCATTCCTTCCTTTCCATCTATCACTATGGCCATATCTACACTTGCTTTGTACAGTGCTGTAACTTTCTGGCTCAGAGGTGTGAAACCCCTCTCCCTCCCCAAATGCAGCAAGTTACAGCGTTGCAAAGCACAGAGTGAACGAGGTTACAGTGCTGGAAGCCATGCTCTCAGTAGGTTAGCTATTCCCCTCATGAAGGTGGTTCACATAGAGCATGGGGGGTATGTCTACACTACCACCCTAGTTCGAACTAGGGTGGTTAATGTAGGCAACCGAAGTTGCAAATGAAGCCCGGAATTTGACTTTCCTGGGCTTCATTTGCATATTGCCGGGCGCCGCCAATTTTAAATGTCCGCTAGTTCGGACTCCGTGCCCTCGGCTACACGCGGCACAGACTAGGTAGTTCGGATTAGGCTTCCTATTCCGAACTACCGTTACTCCTCGTGGAACGAGGTGTACCAGTAGTTCGGAATAGGAAGCCTAATCCGAACTACCCAGTCCATGCCGCGTGTAGCCGCGGGCACGGAGTCCGAACTAGCGGACATTTAAAAATGGCGGCACCCCGGGAAATTCAAATCCCGGGCTTCATTTGCAACTTCGGTTGCCTACATTAACCACCCTAGTTCGAACTAGGGTGGTAGTGTAGACATACCCTGGGAGAGGTCTCTTCCAGCGTTTGGGACATGGCCACACTTTCAGTTTACAGTGTTGCCTCAGCTTCACTTTAAACTTTTAAGTGTAGACAAATCCTAGATCTGCAAACTTACCCTAAGATTTGAGAGTCAACGCCTAACTGATTGTGCCTGCAGATGTTATCCAGGAAACCATTTTGTTAATGATTCACAGGAAGGAATAGAATCCAATTCACTATCTCTTAGCAAAACTGTCTCTTCAATGCCAAAGAGTGCAAAACTTGACAAACATTTTATTGTCACAGAGAGAGAAAATGTGACACAAATAGGTATGTGTGGTGTAAGATGATGTCATTTTTACATGGTCACTTTAAAAGTAGAACCAAGTGACAGACCCCAGTTCAGGAAAGCAGCATGCTTAAATGTCTTCCTGGCATGCAGATTTAATTATCTGTAAAATCACAAGGCAGCTGTCCTTCCATAATGCAGCTGCTCACTTAAATCTTGACATTTTACTCAATGCAAATAATTCAGACATTTTCACCTAGTTGGCACAAAGGATAAGGGTGAGTTTCTACCAATGCCCTTGACAAGCCAGTGCTAGACCTCATGTGAAATTAAAAGGATTCAGAAATATACATGGTGCCTCTTCATTATCTCCCTCTTTCCTCTTCATAAAAACACATAGCCCTAAATTAAGTTTACATGGTAAAATACTGGCAGTAAATCAGACCAGTGTTCTTTAAACTGATTAGTAGGTGTTTACTGCCAGATGCTAGTGCTGTCAACTCCTGTTGCAATTGAAGGAAATTGTGAGTACCCTAAACCTTGAAGGAGGCACTCAGGACCAGCCTCCCTGCTGTCCAGAGTAAACAACAACAACTTTCTAGGGGTCAGACTACAATGTTAAAGTTTGACTAAAACTTTTATGAGATCCTTAGTCCGATAACAGCAGCATAAAGCAGACTAAAGAATCATAGCCTGAAATTTCAGAATGCTTTCAGGAACTGCATGGCCCTCCCATTTGCATCTTAGATATCTGGTAAGTTCGACTGATTGGCAGCAGACACTTCAGCAATGCCAGAGTGGGGACAGGAGTCACAAGGGACCTACTGTAAGAGGATAGAATTTATTCTGAATACAGACACACTTGCACGCCTGCTAGTCCATTATCCAGCCATGATTAGACATATTGCAAGCAATCTCCAAGAAGTGCCAATTAAGTATGACTTTTATTATGGTCTCTGGTCCAACTATAGTAGCCACACAAAAAAAGATGAAATTAAGAAGTTCTACAACAAAGCGCAGAACATCACTCATAAAACAACCTACTAAAACACACTTTGATACTGATCACAGGGGATTTTAATGCAAATGTGAAGAAAGAGTTGGCTGATCAGAATATAATGGCAGAGAGAGGGTATGTTTACACTACAGCGCTAATTCGAACTAACTTAGGGTATGTCTACATTACAGCGCTAATTCGAACTAAGATAATTCGAACTAACGCATCTAGAACTAAAAACTAGTTCGAATTAGCGTTTTGCTAATTCGAACTAGCGCGTCCACATTAAGTGGACCCTGAACCGGGCTTAAGGATGGCCGGAAGCAGTGCCGGCAGGGCATCAGAGGAGGACTTAGAGCGTGGAGATGCTGTCTCAGGCTAGCCGAGGGCTGTGCTTAAAGGGTCCCGACCCCCACCCCGGACAGACAGTTCTCAGGGGTGCCCCGCTTGCAAAGCAGTCCTGGCTTGGATTGCCCGGAGTACCCACACTGGGCACATCACAACACTCGGCCATCAGACCGGTTGCACTTGCCGCAGGCTGCCATCTGGGGAGAGGGGGCAATTGGGGGGTTGCAGGAGAGCTTCCACCCCCAGAAGCCTGCAGAGCCAGCCCAGTCCTCCCCATCGGGGGCGCGTACCCCATTCCTCCCTCACCTCCTTCCACTTACCCTTCCCTAGCCCCTCTTCTTGATGTACAAAATAAAGGACAATTGTGTTCAAAAATGGAATCTGTCTTTATTGAACAAAACTGGGGGAGACTGGGAAAAGGAGGTGGGAGAGGGGAAGAGAGAGGCTGGGAGAGGGGAGGGCAACTACAATGATCAGGGGTTGGGAACAGGTCCCATATGAAGAGAGGCTAAAGAGACTGGGACTTTTCAGCTTAGAAAAGAGGAGACGGAGGGGGGACAGGATAGAGGTCTCTAAAAGCAGGAGTTGGGTGGAGACAGTGCATACAGAAAAGTTCTTCATTAGTTCCCATAAAGAAGGACTAGAGGACACCAAAGGAAAGGAATGGGTAGCAGGCTTCAAACTAGTAACAGAAAGTTGTTCTTCACAAAGCAAAGAGTCAGCCTGTGGAACTCCTTGCTGCAGGAGGCTGTGAAGGCTAGAACTGGAACAGAGTTTAAAGGGAAGTGAGATAAAGTCATGGAGGTTGGGTCCATGGAGTGCTATTAGCCAGGGGGTAGGAGTGGTGTCCCTGCCCAAGGTTTGTGGAAGGCTGGAGAGGGATGGCATGAGACAAATGGCTTGGTCACTGTCTTCGGTCCATCCCCTCCAGGGTCCTTAGGGTTGGCCGCTGTCGGCAGACAGGCTACTGGGCTAGATGGACCTTTGGTCTGACCCAGGACGGCCATTGTAAGCTCAGGGCTCAGGGTCGGGGGTCTCAGTGGACTCCTTTGATTCTCTTGCACACCTGCTCCTGGGTGGCCAGGCTTGCAGCTATCCTGCCGAAGCCGGCCACTTTCCTGTGCCTAGTGCGGAGATCGTGGACAAGGTCCACGATATCCGCACTAGCCCAGGTGGGTGCCCGCCTCTTGCGGTCCCGGGCAAGCTCCCGGGAGCCGCCAGCCTGGTCCCAGGAAGAGGGGGAGGCCTGGGGGGCATCGGGTGGGTGGCTCGATCCGTGCCAGGTGCAGGGTCTGCTGGCTGGGTGCTGGCAGGCTTGCACCTGGCATGGGCACCGTAGCCAGCCCGTGCCCCTTTAAGGGGTCCGGGGCCGGGAGGGGGGCAATAGAGTTTCCCTGGTGTTGGCCAGAGTGGCCACCAGGGAAACCTGGGGAGGGCTAGCCTCCCACTAGTTCGAATTAAGGGGCTACACACCCCTTAATTTGAACTAGCTAGTTCGAACTAGGCTTAATCCTCGTAAAATGAGGTTTACCTAGTTCGAACTAAGCGCTCCGTTAGTTTGAATTAAATTCGAACTAACGGAGCGCTAGTGTAGCACCTATGAAAGTTAGTTCGAACTAATGTCCGTTAGTTCGAACTAACTTTGTAGTGTAGACATACCCAGAAACAAAAAACAAACTGTTTCACTGAAGAATTAAATTGTCGTCACAAACTCTTACTTTGGAATGAGGGTTGGAAAAAGGATAAATGGTCTTTAGAACAGTGCCATCAAAAACAGAAGCCTAGTAAAGTGGAATTATTGTGATGATGGACGGGAAAACTAGCATTAGCTAACAAAAAATTCTAACAGGTGCCAACAGCAACTCAGATTACTATCTGTTTCTGTAATAACTTAGACCAAACTCAACCGATAAAGCAGTCATCTCAGCCACTCAGTTAACAATCTGAGTACAGTAAGAAGAAGCACAGAGTGGAAAAATCAGTAGTCTCTGATTTTGACTGGTTTGAAATGTGGCTAAAATGTGAGAAGGAAAAGCTGCCTTTGGGAGAAGATGTAGTGTGTTTATTGACATCAGAAGAGGAGTCAAGGAGCAATGAAAATAAAGTAGATCTCATCAAGAACAGAGCCCTACTTTCTATGAACAGGTCCCATTGCCCAAAGAACAGGAGTAAATAAGGTTAAAGAGGGCCTGGAGTGCATAAAATCAAACCCTTTATTCCAGAATGGCAACAGATAAAGCAAATGTCAGGCATAGATGTGGTAACATGTTCAAAAGCTGCTAAGCAATTTAGAGCTCTGAGACCTATTTTCAAGATCCTTAGGCATCTGGGAGCTTAAATCTCGCTACCTTGATGTACGTTCCAAAAAGTCAGATTTACAAATGTGTTTAGTTGCTTTAAGATGCAGATAGCAGCCTCGGGGGACACACAAACATGCCTGAAAATGACACAGGCGCCTAATTCTCATTGACTTTCAGACACCTAAATACCTTTGTACATCGGTTCTTTAGGAGCCTGTATCTCATTGACAATCAGGATCTTCAGTCTAATTAAGTGCCTAAGTCCCTTGGAAATGGAACTTAATCACTTCTAAAAATTTTACCCATTATCTATTTGAAAAATGTTGACTGAGTCACTTATAACTCTTAAGTACTAAACTAGACTGCACGCTGTTTAAAAATACAGCCTATTTCCTGAAAGAGACAGGTACCTAAGATTTAGGAGAAGTTATGATTGTATATCTTAGGGGACAATCTGTCCCACATAAAACAATGTACACTTGTTCACAGCATGTACACTTTTAAGTTACAACTGCTCTGTCCCAGATATATTTAATAAAGGCACATTAGAACTTTTCCATGACATATGCTTTGTAAGCTTATGTACAGCATGGAAGGACATGGCTTTGAGGTTGGCATAAAAGGATAAATAATTAACTCAACCATCCATTTGCTGTGGGATGGAGAAGTAGATCATCAATAGTGTTAAGAATTCAAGTCTTAACTGTTATTAAGTCTGAACTATATTCCTCAGAGTTTTTCCTTACATTCAGTTACATCAAACTTTTTGCATTCATTCATTGAAAGACAGAAAACAGGATTCAACAAATTGTCTGTCTACTCTCACATACCTCCCGTCAGTCGATCACAGCTAACCAGCTGACCATTATTATTGCAATTACACTTCTGACAGTAACCTCCATATTTTAGCGGATTCCCAAAATATCCTGGAGCACAGCTAGACAAAAGAAATATAGATATGTTATTAAATACTTGAAACTGCTTCCATCCCTTTTCTAAGGTACATTTTCATTTACTAAAAACTTACTAAGCCTTTGTTTCACGAGGTATACCGGAGCGGTCGACAAAGGCTTCTCTTGTCGAACACGCCGCATCTAGACTACCGTGCTGTGTTGGATCAGCTGATCGTCGGCACAGTGCGGCGGCCATATTTCTTTTAATGAAGCGGGGATTATTTAAATCCACACTTCTTTGACTATGCCGAATAAACTAATTTACATGGCTCTGTCGACAAAACCATGTAGTCTAGATGCACCATCGGTGTCGATAGCCTCTGTTCACCAGAAGCTAGGAGTGGATGACACGGGATTACCTGACAAGATACTGGGCTAGATGGACCATTGGTCTGACCCAGTAAGGCTGTTTCTATGTTCCAACAATAGATATCTATATCCATGTTGCCACCTAATTATATATGCATGTATATTATACACATAATATATAAACGCTTACACAGTACTCTGCAGCAACATGCTACGGTAGGTACTCTAGTAAATATATTAGGTAAATAAATAGGCATGTATCCATTTGAAAAAGCTTTAAGAGACTGTGACATAGTGTGGGTACCTTGCTGGTTGCTAGGCTTGGGCTGTGGGTGACCCCCACTGGCTGCTGTCTGTACCACGGCCCAGCGGAGTAGCTGATGGGACAGGGAGGTAACCTGTTCTACCAGTTACCCCCCAGGGAGAGGAACAAAGGGAGGTGGAATGCCGCCCCTGGCTGAGGGGCAGGGCTGGAAGGGACAGTTTTTAGTTTCGGTCTGGGAAGCAGGAGAGAATGAGCTAGAGAAGGGGCTGGGATTGTAGGGTCCAGCCACCACCCATCTCAAGTGGGGGCACTGAGGCCTCCTGGCCCCAGTTCCCGTAACCAGATTACATCGGTGCTGTGCTGTATCCTGGAGAAGCAATAAACTCCCTCTATTCTACTGGCTGGTGGAGTCTGCTCGGGCCACTACGGGGGTGCAGGAGGCGGGGGACCACGACACGCTGCCACAGAGACAAGTCACTTACCTTTCACAATGTACTCCAGTATAGCCTTCTTTGCAGAAACACTGAACTTCTTCACCATTTGCCACACAACCAGTTGCAAAACTGTGAGAAGATAAAATGATTCTTTTAATGAAAGGATAATCAAGCTGTTCTGATTAGTTAGAACAGGGGCCAAATAACTTTCAGGAATAAAGGGTAATTTGGTTATGCAAACAACCAGTTGTATAGGTTAACAATCATTAGACAAATTGCAGCAAATTATCCATTGATGCTTCAAATTTTTCTGCTAAAACAATTTCTCTGCTATTGTACAGTAAAACTCTGATGGTCCGGCATCTGACGGTCGGGCACTCCTGATGGTCCAGCACCATCAGGAACCCGGAAGTGCTCTGGGCAGCCGGACCATTGGAGCTGCTCTGCCCCCCGCTTCCCCGATTCAGCCGCTGCTAAAACTGACCAGTGCTGAATCCGGGAAGCAGGGGGCAGAACAGCTGGAGTGCTGCCGGGTAGGTCCAGTAGCGCTGCCCCTCAGGGCTGCGGGACCAACCCAGCAGCAGCCCAGCTGTCCCGGATTCAGCCGCTGCTGAAGTTGACCAGGGCTGACTCCAGGAAGCCCGGGGCAGAGTTGCTCTACCCCAGCTTCCTGGAATCAGCCGCTGGTCAGTTTCAGCAGCAGCTGACTTGGGTACACCTGGGACAGAGCAGCTGGGGTGCTGCTGGGTTGGTCCCCGCAGCGCCGAGGTTTGGCGCTACTAGACCAACCCAGCAGCACCCCAGCTGCTCTGTCCCAGGCGTGCCGATTCAGTCGCTGCTGAAACTGACCAGGGCTGACTCCAGGAAGCCCGGGGCAGAGCAGCTCTGCCTCTGGCTTTCTGGAGTCAGCCGCTGATCAGTATCAGCAGCAGCTGACTTGGGGACACCTGGGGCAGAGCAGCTGGGGTGCTGCCAGGTTGGTCCAGTAGCGCCGAGGAGCGGCGCTGCGGGACCAACCCGTCAGCACCACAGCTGCTCTGCCCCAGGCACCCCCAAGAGCAGCTGGAGTGCTGACGGGTTGGTCTCGCTGCGCCAAGGGTCGGCGCTACCGGACCAACCCAGCAGCACTCCAGCTGCTCTGCCCCAGGTGCCCCCGATTCAGCCGCTGCTGAAACTGAATGGAAAATTAAACAACCATAGATACAAATTATTTAAATGTAATGAATGTAAAAGTCAAGGTTCACATGAAATTTCAAAGTAAAATCACAGTATTAATTTCTTAAAATTTTACTACAAAAGAAAAGACTTTTTTTGCAAAAAAAGAAAAAAGCCTCAAGAGTACTCAAGTTCCCATATAAACATGGTCATTTCATTGAAAGCTCAACAGTTCTAATATAAAATATTGTCCTTTCCTCCCCTGACTTGGAAATCATCAGATGGTCTTCTGCTAATAGTCCTTGAAAGGTTAGAGCCTACACATGCTATGTCTACTTTTTCCTGACATAACTGACATTTTTATTTATAATGGAGATTGATAATTCTTGGTATAGATTTACTCTACACTTGAAATATTTAAAAGGCATATTACGAAAGAAGGAATCAGTCAGGACTGCAGATGGCCAATGCACTCACAAAGCTAAGAACCTTCTAGGAAACTGTACCTAACACAATTTTTCTTTTCCTGGCAGAAGGAGGAGAACTCTCCAGGGGGAGAACTTATGTTGGACCAGGCCTACTCTTCCTGACATACCCAGGTAGCTTCAAAGTCCAATGTGGAGGGATTACTGTTTCTTGGCTGTGTGATGGAGTATGTGGGATGGAGATTCACCTGGGCCATACATGCCTGGATGAGGCAATCTGATCTATGGAAGACTAGAATCAAATACCCCTTCCACCACTCTCTCTTCCAAAAATATATATTGCTCTTACTTAGGAGGGAAAGTGGATGACTCCACTGATGCTAAGTGGAGCATTCACTGTGCAGAGAATTGTACTGATCAGAGCAAATATGGATTTATGAAACTAATGCAGGTTTCATGGTTTCTCCAATTATTTCAGGACTCTTAAAATGAAAGATGAATAAAAACCTGCTAACCTCAGGCAAACACCTGCAGAAGAAGCCAATGCTATCAGGAACAGACCTATCAGAGAATCTTCTTATGTATGAATAGCCTGTTTACTGCTTACCAGTTAAAAAAATCTCTTACTTAAGGCTATCTACCTAGCCTCTGCACCTGGCAAATAATGTGTTGTGTTCTTAGCAACGCAGCACCTAAGTTTTACTAGAGATATTATTTTTTCCTTTTTCCCGATGATACATACACTCTACGCATACGCATATTTTAGCATGGAGCAATCACCAAATCACCACAAACAGATGTCTCAAAACAATATGCAATACAGTTCATTTTCCTGCTAATGGCTTTCAAAATCTACAAAAATGACAAGGAGTCCTGTGGCACTTTAAAGACTAACAGATTCATTTCGGCATAAGCTTTCATGGATAAAAACCACTTAATTAGATGCATACACATTAACATGGCTACCTCTCTGAGACTTTTCAAAATCTAATAACCCTTTTTAAGATCCTAGCAAAAATAATTGTTTCTTATCATTGAGTAGTGTTTGATGAGCTGCAGTTTGGTGAGTATGTTTGCACTTATATGTATGTTTCATGTGCTAAGCTAGTGGGATTGTTCAAACATAGTCAAACCCACATCAATCCAGTTACATGTTTACAAGTTATTTTTCTGAGTGCAGGCTTCACAATGAACTCCCACAAAGGCTTATTCCATCATAGCTAATTATTTCCTCTCTGGTTTGGTCACCAAAAGGTACAGCAAATATTATTGCCATCCCATGTCTCAGGAATATGGCCTCACTATCAAGGAAAGAGGGTATGAAAAGGAGAAATCTTTATTGGAAACATGTGTTTCCAATAGCTCGTGGATGAAAGCCCTGGGAAAACTGATATGTATGGGAACAGATTCTGCACATAGCTTAAAAACAAAACAGGCCCCAGTCCTGTAACTGACTGCATGTGGGTGCACCACTGTGTCTGTGCAGAGCCCCATCAAGGTAAGGGGGTTACCCTATTGCTCCTTGGGGTGCTCATTTCAGGATTAGGTTCACAGTTAGCATCTTAAACATATTAAAAAACCACAGTGAAATAAGTTATAGGACTTAGGTATTATCGTGCGTATGGTGCTAGCATCTAGATGACTCAACTAAGATTAAGACCTCAAAGATAGAGTAAAACCCAGACTATACCTACTTACCATAAATAACTTCCATCTCCCCTCCCCATATCTCTTTTTTAACTTGACACTATTTTGTACAATACCTGTTTGTGTAAGGACAAGGGCACACCCTACAGGAACCTTGACTAGCATCACCAAAGTAACCTTCTTTACAGCAGTCACAATTTTCCCCAGCAGTATTATGTTGACAGCCCTTAAAAACAAAACAAACAAGACAATTAGCTATGGCCTGACATTTTAGGGTTTATTATCATTATAACTAGGAATCACAGAATCATAGAAAACTAGAACTGGAAGGGTCCTCGAGAGGTCCTTGAGTCCAGTCCCCTGACCTCACAGCAGGTCCCAGGAAATTATAGCTGATCTCTTCCAAATCTCTAAGGCTGTGTCTACATTGGCATGATTTTGCATGCCTACCTGGCATGACATGCTGCCTGTCTACACTGGCGGGGAGTTCTTGTGCAAGAACACTGATGTTCTAATGTGTGAAATCAGTGCTTCTTGCGCAAGAACTATGATGCTCCCGCTCAGGAATAAGCCCTCTTGCGCAACTGTTCTTGTGCAAGAGGCCAGTATAGACAGGCAACATGAATTTCTTGCGCAAGAAAGCCCTATGGTTAAAATGGCCAACAGAGCTTTCTTGTGCAAGAGTGCGTCTACACTGGCACAGATGCTTTTGCGCAAAAGCACATGCCAGTGTAGACGCTTTCTTGCACAAATACTTTAACACAAAAACTCTTGCATTAAAAGTATTTGCGCAAAATCTTGCCAATGTAGACGTAGCCTAAGAGTGTAGTTTATTTCAAAACTACTTTTGCTATAGAAATAAATGTGTTCCACTGATTGTCAAGTGGTAGAGAAAGCACAATTTTTCCATTACTTGTTGAGGGCAAACAGACTATGTAAATACTATTACACTTGTTTCAAAAAATAGCCAAAGCAGCAGTGCAGTTGCTTAATGAGCTTTGTCCCTTACATGTGCATCTGTCTTGGTATTCTGAGTGAATCCATTAAAAATTCATTAGGCTTGAATCCACTTTTAAATTTTGCATTTTAATGTATCTTACAAAATCCAGGAAATTATGAACAGTGTTTAAAAAACCACATATCTAATTGAGCCTCCTCCTTAAGTCCCAGGAAATTAATTTTAAAACTAGGGTATTTAATAGATTCTGTTCAGATTTGTATTTTATGCACTTTCTCCCAATATGCATGTAATTTGTATTTAATTTACTAAATGGAATGAACAATTAATTAATAATTAATGTTGAGAAAACAAATTTAACTGCAGTAGTCAGCTTTTCCATGCTGAGACTCCAGAGAATAAAATCTCATTTTAGAGACGTTCTTATTCCCATTAGCATCAATGAGTCACATGCGTATGTAGTGACATTGCTTTTTGCATCAACTAAAATTCTCACACACAAATTAATTGTTAATTTACAGGTGAAATTGCTTTTTGCATCAACTAAAATGCTCACACACAAATTAATTGTTAATTTACAGGTGAAATTGTTCAAACTCATTTTCAGCAGTGATAGAAATCCAGGAAATAAAACAATAACACCAATATTTGTATCCAAATTTACCCCGATCACATATCCTAACATCTACACACCATAACCTTCTAACACACTCGAACCACCCCACTCCACAGCAGTGTCCCCTTAGCACTCCAATGTTCAATCTATGAGGAGTGCACACATTCATTTCCGAACAGTAAAATGTATAACCTGATCTCCAAACCTGATCTCCAAAATCTGGTAAATTAAGATACATTATCTATAGACATAGGCATAGCAGAAAAATCTATAATCTGTTAGTTGTATATGACAGTATAGGGTTATAAGTAACTATTAAATGTGGAAAAGAAATAGAGGATTTGAGAGGCAAGGGGTGGACCAGAACTGTGGGCATGGAGTAGGAGTACAGGACTTTGGAGGGCAGGGAGAAGCAGACCTTTGGCTGCGTTCAAACAGATGTACAGTAGATCATAGTTCCATTCTCATGAACCTCCTATGGCTCAGAGCAAAACTCCTTGAGGATCCGATTTGCAGCAGATTCCCACCCCCACAGGCAACAGCAGGCTCCTCTGCCTTTTCCACCTCTTCTTGCACTCACACCACCACACCATCTTCTCCCAAGCTCGATTCATCTCCATTCATTCCTCCTACCACATAGATCCATTCAACCCCACTCCTGCACAATAGCCCATAATTTGTTCTGTGCTTAAGAAAAACAATTAAAACTATGGCCTGTTTGTGAGATGTTATGAGAATGGAAGTATGAAGCTGCACTTTGTAGTAACTATCTATGGCTGTTTAACCGGAGGGAATGAAATAAACACATAGTCAGGGCCAAAATTTCTGAAAGGACCTTTTTTGAAATGTGGCCTCCTCAAAAACTGATGAATACTTTCTTTAAAAAATTACATGAAAAATTCAACTGTCTTCTGCCAGTTATTGTGGCTAATTGAAGGCTAAATTCAATAGTTAACAGGTGAAAGAAAGGGATTTTAATGCTGCTGCAGGTTCAAATCGCAAACTACGCTTAACTCTGGAGTCACTACTGGCCCTTGCAAAGTATACATCCTTATTGCTGGGGACTTATCTCCATGGTATATTAGTGCACACCAGCTGGGGTATGAATACTGACTGGTCACACAGACCCTGCCGGAGCCCACTATAAGTTCCACAGTGTGCATTGATATACCTGTCTGAAACAGTGCGGAGTAAATGCATGCTGGGAAACTTTCTGGCTATATCTGCTCTACAAATTGGGACTGTGATTCCCAGGACTGGTGCACCTACTTGTGCTACCTCAGTAAGAAGTAGTGTGAGTATAAATAGCAGTACTGCCATGATAACACAGACAGTGGCAGCACAGGGTTCTGGTAAGTTTGTACTCGGCATGACTAAGGTGACCCCTGACGCTGTCCATGGGACTGGTGACTACGTTACTGTTTATACTCACACTAGCCCTATGTGTCTGCAAACTGGGACTTGCACCCAAATACATAACGTAGCCATAATGTTAGTGTATGCTAGTACAATACATGGGAGACGTGCTGGTGCGCACCAGAATTTACATCCCAGCTGTTCTGTATTAACACATTACGTAGAGAAACCCTGCATGGCTGAAGCCAGGAGAAGTCTTCAGAAATGGAGGAAAAAGGGTTTCATGTGGTTTGGGGAGCCTTTTATAGATTTCATGCAAGGATTGGACTGAATGGGCCGCATCATGCTGTTGGCAATATGGCATCTAGCAGATGAAAGGAACAAAAATCCTACAATGTCCCTAAAGCATGACAGAGGGAAGCGAAAGCAGCAACAGTCACATTATTGCTCCCTCAAAAATTAGGGGGCATAGCCAAATAGATATGAGACAATACTGGAGTGACAGTGTCTCTATGCAGCAGCATCCTGTAAACATCCATAGGAAAGCTCCAGTGGAAGCTATTAGTATCCTTGTCAACATTAACTCACCGATTCCCCTACAACAGGAGTGGGCAATAATTTTAGAAGGGGGACAACTTCACAAATGTTTGAAGTTACCCCAGGCCACCCTGGGTTGCACTGGAAGGAGGGGGCCCCCTGATTGTCCTGGGGGTGGGAGACCACATGAAGTCTTTGCTCCCGCCCTCCTCCTAGAGAGAACCTCCAGCTATTCTGAACAGCTGGCAGCTCCTTCTAGGTGCCTGCACCTCTGGCAGTGGGAGGAGATTTTGTACGCTCCCCCCTCCCCCTCACCCCCAGGTCAATCAGGGCCTGGGGGTAGGGGGAGTGCACAAAGTCTCTTGCTTCCTGCTCCCACCCTGCAAGGAGCACACGGTGCTTAGTGCGCCCCTGGCAGGAGAGGAGAATTTGCCGCTTCCCAGTTCCGAAATGGCCTGGGGGCGGGGGAGTGGGAGGGTATCCGCAGGCTGGATCAACCCACCCACAGAGGCTCTCTTGCCCACCCTACCCTACAACCTATCCATATTACCGGGAAGAATGGGCAGGCTTTGACAGATAGCTTCAGAGGAAGCTGGGCTGTTGGTGGAAGAACTCAGGGAGCACAATGGAGAGTGCATCAATGTTTTGATGTCTGGCCCCTGCTCATCCTACAAACAGGCAAACCCCACCAATGAGGGCAGAAGCTGGCATCTCTGGGCATGATCTAAAGCCTACTGAAGCCAATAAATAGACTTCTATCAACTACAGTGGATTTTGGATCATGCCCTCTGTGAGTTTCCTCTGCTCCAAGTTTTTCTGCATGAACTCTGCTCATCAGATAGTTTGTCTCAAGTGAAGGGGATGATTTAACTCAACATATTCAGAAGTGAATCGTGTTTGCACCTTAATGACATATTTTAGGCTAAAAAAGAGATGTTAACACTTTTTAGACTTATCTTGAGCTAATCTAAACAAACTCATCTCTATCTTTCTGCAGTGCTTTCCTGTCATGGCTTGTCCTGTCTCCCAAGGAAGCACATTGTGAGTGATTTCCTGGAACACACTGAACTGTCTCATAACTCATTTAACCAAAAGGATTTGTTGAAACAAAGTCTGAGGGTACTGCCTAATGCAAAGGAATGCACTGTAGGCAGTATGCATGAATAACTTACAAAATATAAACCGTGAAAGAGAATTTGGCAAGATATTTATTTACATAAAAAGAGTGCAATTAAGAATTTTTCAGAACAAACCATAAAAACGGAGGGTGTTATTCAACTGTCAAGAGTATAAACTAGAAAAACACATCAGGTCAAATTTCATGCTCACACAACCACTGAGGTTCCATGACTTCTGTGTAGTTACTTCAGACATAAAATGGTTGTCCAGGATCAGAATTTACCCTTCTGCAGAGGCAGTTCAATTGAAAATTTGTAATTTATCTAACTTCTCTTCCCTAGCCCAATCCTGTCTTCTCCAGTACATTTTATTTGTGTAACTGTAATCTAAGATTTGCTTTGCAAAGTGAACAAGCAAACAATGTCTTTGTCTAGACTACACTGATCTATCAGAAAAAGGTATGCAAATTGCGCTCTGCAATTTGCTAACCTTTTTCCGATAGTTTTTTCGGAAGAGGCTTTTCCGAAATTTGGCCTGTCTACACTGGGCCAAATTTCAGAAAAGCCTCCTCTTTCGGAAGAGCCCTTTTTCCTCATGGAAGGAGGAAGACAGGGCTTCCGATAGAGCACGTCTGCTGTTCTGCAAAAAAAAGTGGAAGAGCAGATGTATTCCCTGGAAAAACCCTGTATCCCAAAAAACCCAGTAGTGTAGAAATAGCCTTAGCTTTTTGAGAATGTATTTATTTATTTATTTATTTGAATATGGGTCAGCTCCCGCAAACTCTTACATGCATAGTGCTATGGACTATTCATGAATGACAGTAAAAGTTTGCTCCACTGCAAGCTTATTTCAAGATAAGCTATTCCGGAAGAAATACTCTGAAATAGCTTATTTTTAAATAATGTGTCTATGCTACAGGGAAGTCTTAAAATTAGTCCAAAGCAGGCTTCCCTAATGTGGATATGCTACCTCGATTTACAGCCCCAGTAGGCACTGGAAGTATTTATTTTGAATGGCCCTGGGGAGGAGCTATATAAATATAGCAGACCACACGTCTGCTATTCTGAAATAGAGATTTCAGAAAAGGCATTATTCCTCGTGGAATGAGGCTTACACAAGTTGGAATAAGCCGTCTGTTATTTCAAATTTATTCTGAAATAACAGAATTGCTGTGTAGATGCTCGCATTGTTATTTCAGAATGGCCATTATTCCGAAATAGCGCTGCTGTGTAGACGCATCATATAAGATAACTAAAGCCCCGATCCTACAAATACTGGCCCATGTGCTTAATTGAGGGGACTTGGATAGCATGGGACAACTACATTTGCGGGAAAAGGCATGGGAAGAAAGACTGAATGAAATTATACATCTGTGCAAAGTTAAACATGTGCAAAGTATTTGCAGGATTGGGACCGAAATGCATACACAGTAAAAAATTCAGGCTAACATAATTCAAATAATTGAACTAGTTATACAAAGATCACTTTGTAGCAATAATGAAGAAAGGAACTATGCATTCCACAGTTTAATACAGTAGTGGGTTGTCTGCTTTTCTACATTACTTTCAACAGTGTTCATGTCTTACTTACAATACATATTCCAGAACCATCCTGGCATCTGTTTGAATTTCCATTGCAGTTGCAGGGTAGGCAGTGTCCTGTAAATAATCCTTTATTCTCACGATAAAATCCAGGGCTACAGTCCTATTAAGTATATAGGAAAATATACACATGTAAATTGTTTACTTTTTTAATAAGAACTATTTTAGCTTACAAAGTGACACCAGATCAGCAAAAAGGGACCACAACTGTGTATCAACTGGTGGTCAAATCCTTTCCAATCATTTTATAAAAATAAGAAAGCTTTCAAAGTGGAATTGTATCTTGCAGCTTTTGCAGATCGGGTCTGGTAATAGACAGTGAGTTTGTTTCTACAAAGATCTGCTGGCCAAACCACAGAATTGCGGGATGGGAAGGGAATGAGTGGTAGATGAAAATTCCATTACTCGAGTCCATCACTATTAAAGCAACTGGGCACTGATCCTGAAAACACTTACGCATGTTCTCACCTTTACGCTAACAATTTAAATGGGACTACTCACAGTACTCCAATTAAGCATAAGTATTTCCAGATTGAGGCCTTGCTGAGTAGCTGGCCTGGTGCTCCCTATTCTGACAGGGGGATGGCCCCTCACAGAAAAGCCCAGAGCAAGACATTTCCTGTGGCTAAACATAGGGGCCTAGAACTGGCCTTTAAAAGCAGTCAAAGAAGATGTTAATGTAGATTTATACCAGAAGGTTCTGCAAGGGCTGCCTATAGGCACTTTATATAGTACCTAGTTGTTTCATCAGTTCTCAAACCTCAATGCACCCTAACCCCTTTCTGACAAAAAAATTTTCTACATGATCCCAGGAGAGGGACCAAAGCCTGAGTTTGCCCGAGTCCCACCGCCTTGGGTGTAGGGGCCAAAGCCAAAGCACTTCAGCCTCAGTCAGACGGCCTGTAATCTAAGCCCCATTACTCAGGGCTGAAACTTGGTGATGAGGCTTGGGCTTTGGCCCTGGACCCTAGCAAGTCTAAAACTAGCTCTGGTGATCCCAGTAATATAGAATTGTGACCCTCTTTGGGGTCCTGACCCACAGTTTGAGAACCACTGGGTTACATAAAATCTTAGTGCCTGGGTAACTACAGTGTATTCTGTAGAAACACTTGCACTGTGGTAATAATGTCTATATTAACTCAGCACGATTTCTAAAATTATTCTACCTGGAGCTATATGAAGCCATGTTTAGGCAGAGTAAGACAAGGTTCCAAAATATGCAGCAGCTTGATTTTAAAGTACAGACTTGTCCTAGGGACCAGTGAAACATGAAAAGAACGTTCAGCCACTGAAAGCACATGAGCAGAAATATTGTACATCAGATCAAAGTCAATTTTAAATAGGAGAATAGGGCAGCTGAACCAGAGGGGAAAAAATGAAAGAAGCAAGAGGCAACTGTCAGCAATGTTAGCCAATATTATGTAGGTGCTAACTAATATGCTGAAATGAGATCATTGCTGGCATGGGTTTAGAAAACGGTGCAGGTACAAAAAGTTTTCCCTGCTATTTGAACACTTCTATGTGTGGACCATTGATAAGCGCAGTACCCGTGTTCTTCAGACTGCTCCATGTGGAGGCTCTACTGAAATACCAGGCAACCCAAAAATGGTATAACATGGTCATTCACGCTAACCACTGCTCACTGGGTTGCCAAGCTGGCTGGCTGTACAGGAGATCACATGCTACATCCTTCTAAGAGGTGACAGGGGACTGTGATTCCTGGGGCATGCTGTGCTTTCCAAAATGCCTCCAGAAGTTACCTCTCAGGCACTGCAGCTCTGTATGGTTCCCATCAGGCCTTAATAAAACAAGTGGCATATGAATTATAAATCCTGCAAATTCTTGCTTATATGAAATCAATGGGAACTCTCACGGGAGAAAAGGTTGGCAGGATAAAACTATAAGATGTGATCTAGTTGCTTTTGGCATGAGTATTTATGAAGGATTCTGAATGAAAATTAGCATATTTATTAAATGTACATTTGGCAGAGAAAAACCTCATCCCCCAGAGCAGCACACGGATTTTAATACAATACAGCAATAAAAGATGTTGATATTTAAACAATGATAGTTCTCCTGTGATCTGCTGGAAATTCCACTCGCAGTAAGTATATTGGATTAATGTAAATAAATACACAAAAAGCCTGATCCTGCACCAGCTCAATCAATATGAGTTTTAATACTGATTTCACTGAGAGCAAGGCCCAAACCCAGGGTCTGCACTGCTCTGGCTTTCTTCAGATACATTTTAATAATGGTGGGGAGGCAATTGGTACACTTGCCTTCTGAGGAGACTGGTCTCATTACTTAAACTAGCTCAATCAACAGAAATATTGCTTCAGAAGGGTTATTTATCAAAAATGCCCTAGGCAAAGCAAAATTGAATACACTTACTTTATTGCGTATCCACATGCATGTGAACAAATCTACGCTGCTCTTTCCTCTTTCAAATTTTACCCTTTATATTTATAATTTGGAACAACACTAACATGCTCACTGGAGAACTGAAGCACTTTGTTTTGAGGACAATTGTGACAGCAACTTCATTTTGCAACATTCACCCATATGAACAAAAAGCTCCAAAGTACAACACAGCAGCTCTTAGGAGAGCTCTGGCTGTTTATGGTGATAAACGACCTACAAAAAGTATCAACTGGGTGCTATTATAATGTAATTCCAGGTTAGGAGATTAGCATTCTTATTGTTTGAAATTAAAGAATTGCACAACAGAGACAGAGAAACAGAGAGAGAGAGTGAGGAAAAATTACCTCTCTTGGTTTAAAATCCCAATGAATTTGTTGCTGCTGATCTCTGCCTTGAAGGTGAGGAAATGCTACCCTCTGTTGTACATCTTGCCCCAAGCAATGCCTCAGAGTTATTAACAAGACAATTAGCCATCCTATGTTCTTCTTCTTCTTCGGCCTTTGTATTTCGGCCGTCATTGTGCTTAGCTTTTAGCTCGGCTGTTCACAAACAGTATTCTTTCACTATTCAAACCTTCTCTTATACTCTTCCTTATTGTTCAGCTTCTGACTCAGATAAGTGAGGCTGTGATGGGCCCCACCTTTAAACTTTATACGAGTCAGGCTATACAGCACAAGAACAGTTCCTGGGGTTAACCGATCATGCTGTAATTCCTGTAAGTGAATGTATACCTAATGTAAGGTGTGGCAGGCAGCACCTTCTCCCCACCTAACATAGTCAGACAGAGCTAGACGATTAGAACAGTAAATCATAGATTGAGTAATACTGCAAAAATGTGAAGGGCTTATGACCTATGCTAAGTCAGTGGTTTAACTGCTTCCTTTGGGCTATGTATTTTCCTCAACACAGGGGAGAAAAAACAGGTAGTATATAAAGATAGCACCCTGCAGGGTGTACATTAGGAGTGGTAGAATTTCAGTCACACTATTACTGTGGCCAGGAGACAAAAATGAAAGACCCAGACCAATAATAAATGCAGCTATTTCAGTCTCTCAGTGGCTGTTAAGCTCCATTTCCTACTCTTTCACCTTCATTTAAAAATGCATTGTTTACAGGTTTGTATACTGTAGTAACTGCTACTTTAACTCTTAAGCATTTTTGACTGACTGAGCAAAAAACTAATTCACTCTATTCAATCTGTTCGTTTCTCTCTTCCATATTTCACTCTGTTCCCAATATCAATGGACAATTTTCCTCACTGTTAAAAATGTACCAATAACTTCTAGTCTGCATTTGTCTCTCTTCAGCTTCTAGCCACTGTATCTCATTATGCCTTTGCTGAATTAAAGAATCTTCTATAATCAGAAATCTCCTCCTACACCACCACATACATACTTAAAAACCATGATCAATTCAATGCCTAACTTTCTCTTGGCAAAGCTAAATTAGATTGATCTTCTTTAGTCTTGTATTTGACACAAAATATTATTCACATAACATTTGCATGTTATACATGAATAGTCGCAGCTAATATGAGCACAAATTCCACAGAAGGTATCTAATTCCCCTATTTCTCTTCAGAGTACCTTTTACACAGTGAAAGGATTTTAAGCCCAGATCCTCAAAGTGAGGTAGGTGCCTAAATATGCCTGAAGATCCAAGCTGTACGTATCACAACTGTATGTAAATGTATCTATAAAGTGCTTAAAATTAACCAATACTGCTTAACAATTAGTCTTTTTTCCTCTAACTAAAATCAATATAGTTGTGAGCAACACATCAAGAATGATGTAACGAAGAGTAAGAGAAAATTACTTACCTGACATGAGTCACCCATGTAGTCAGGGGGGCAAGAGCATGTCTCTACACTATATGCAATGCTTCCACTTCCTGTACTGCTGGCTTCTTCCATCCCAACCTCACCCAGAGTTAACCTCTGAGTCTCTGTGTAGTAAAGTCCTCTGATGTGTAAGCCATCTAGTCTAGACAGGATCATCATCAGTTCTTCTCTAGATACCAGGTTATTGTTACTTGCATGTCTGAAGTTTCCCTGTACATTAATGATATAAAGTAAAAATGGTCTGGGATGAGTTAACCTCTAATCAACTCAGTGAAAACAGACACTGCAACAAAAAAGGGATGAAGTTAAACAATCACTTCCCACCATTTCTTGCTGTCTCAGGGAAGGAGGGTGAAACAGATTTAAGGGGAGTATGTAGCAGATATATATGGAAATCAAGGGTTGGAAAACGAATGGGGGAACACAGAAAAGTGACACAAGAAAGCCATATGCATACTTTGCATATTTGCTACCAATAGCTGAGACTATGTATCAGATCTCAAGTGACTGTCTGGAAGTCGGCTGGAGAGCAGTATAGAAAGAGCATTGGTAGGGATCTCTCCCCTGGAAAGAAAGGAGTTGATTCAAAGAACTGGAGATGATGTTGGTGCCTGAAAGCCAACAGTGGAGGAAGGAAATGGTGCCACAGATTGTTGCTGAAGTAGTGAGACTCTGTAGGCAGTGGACCTGAGGCAACTGGGGATTTGGCTCAAGACGAGAAAGCTAAAGACTCAATTTGGTGTTGCCTCAGTTACCCCAATTTATAGAAAGTCACTGAGCAGCCCACATAAGGATCCAGGAAAGAGCTAATTCTCTCTAAGAGGAAAATATTCACAAAAGAGCCTTTGTTTTTTTAAAGCGTAGGCCTTTTTTAGAAGTCCCGTGCCCAGGGACATAGTTCTTTTAGTTCAAGGTGATGACCTTAAATGGGGGAATCAATCCATCAATGGACACAAATTTAACTGAGTGAGAAATTTGGCTGGAAAATCTTCATTTTGTTGTTGATACATGAGCCAACACCCCCCCCCCCCCCCCCCCGATTGAAAACTACTATTATTTGTAATCTGAACACATTCGACTGAGAAACCATGAGAAGAAATATGGTACTTCCTGAGACAATTTTTAAGGGTCTGCTACCAATACTAATAATATATTATATTTTAAAGACTTTTGTCTTCCCACTTGTAATTTAAGTTCGCAACACATATGTTTATATCCATCAACATGATCAACTATTGAAGTCTAAGGGTATGTCTACACTACAGCGCTAATTCGAACTTAGTTCGAATTAGTTAATTCGAACTAAGATAATTCGAACTAATGCATCCAGACTAAAAAACTAGTTCGAATTAGCGTTTTGCTAATTCGAACTAGCATGTCCACATTAAGTAGACCCTGAACCGGGGTTAAGGATGGCCGGAAGCAGTGCCGGCAGGGCATCAGAGGAGGACTTAGAGCGTGGAGGTGCTGCCTCAGGCTAGCCGAGGGCTGTGCTTAAAGGAACCCGACCCCCACCCCGGACAGACAGTTCTCAGGGGTGCCCCGCTTGCAAAGCAGTCCTGGCTTGGAGTGCCCTGAGTGCCTACACTGGGCACATCACAGCACTCGACCATCAGACCGGCTGCACTTGCCGCAGGCTGCCATCTGGGGAGAGGGGGAAATTGGGGGGCTGCAGGAGAGCTTCCACCCCCAGAAGCCCGCAGAGCCAGCACAGTCCTCCCCATCGGGGGCTCGTACCCCATTCCTCCCTCATCTCCTTCCACTTACCCTTCCCTAGCCCCCTTCCTGATGTACAAAATAAAGAACAATTGTGGTCAAAAATAGAATCTCTCTTTATTGAACAAAACTCGGGGAGACTGGGAAAAGGAGGTGGGAGAGGGGAAGAGAGAGGGTGGAAGAGGGGAGGGCAACTAAAATGATCAGAGGTTTGGAACAGGTCCCATATGAAGAGAGGCTAAAGAGACTGGGACTTCTCAGCTTAGAAAAGAGGAGACTGAAGGGGGATAGGATAGAGGTCTATAAAAGCATGAGTGGGGTGGAGAGGGTGCATACAGAAAAGTTCTTCATTAGTTCCCATAATAGAAGGACTAGAGGACACCAAAGGAAAGGAATGGGTAGCAGGCTTCAAACTAGTAACAGAAAGTTGTTCTTCACAAAGCAAAGAGTCAACCTGTGGAACTCCTTGCTGCAGGAGGCTGTGAAGGTTAGAACTAGAACAGAGTTTAAAGGGAAGTGAGATCAAGTCATGGAGGTTGGGTCCATGGAGTGCTATTAGCCAGGGGGTAGGAGTGGTGTCCCTGCCCAAAGTTTGTGGAAGGCTGGAGAGGGATGGCACGAGACAAATGGCTTGGTCACCGTCTTCGGTCCATCCCCTCCAGGGTCCCTAGGGTTGGCCGCTGTCAGCGGACAGGCTACTGGGCTAGATGGACCTTTGGTCTGACCCAGTACGGCCATTGTAAGCTCAGGGCTCAGGGTCGGGGGTCTCAGTGGACCACCTTGATTTTCATGCACACCTGCTCCTGGGTGGCCAGGCTTGCAGCTCTTCTGCCCTAGACGGCCACTTTCCTCTGCCTAGTGCAGAGGTCGTGGACGAGGTCCATGATGTCCGCACTAGACCAGGCGGGTGCCCGCCTCTTGCGGTCCCGGGCAAGCTCCCTGGAGCCGCCAGTCTGGTCCCGGGAAGAGGGGGAGGGCTGGGGGGCATCGAGTGGCTGGCTCAAGCCGTGCCAGGTGCAGGGTCTGCTGGCTGGGTGCTGGCAGGCTTGCACCTGGCACGGGCACCGTAGCCAGCCCGTGCCCCTTTAAGCGGTCCAGGGCTGGGAGGGGGGCAATAGAGTTTCCTTGGTGTTGGCCAGAGTGGCCACCAGGGAAAGCTGGGGAGGGCTAGCCTCCCACTAGTTCGAATTAAGGGGCTACACACCCCTTAATTCGAATTAGTAAGTTCGAACTAGGCTTAGTCCTCGTAAAATGAGGTTTACCTAGTTCGAACTAAGCGCTCCGCTAGTTCGAATTAAGTTCGAACTAGCGGAGCGCTAGTGTAGCACCTATCAAAGTTAATTCGAACTAACGGATGTTAGTTCGAATTAACTTTGTAGTGTAGACATACCCTAACTACTTTTAAAGTAGCCTTTGCATAAATGTTATCCATATTTTTTGATTATATGGGGAAGAGGTAATGTCACATGAAGTAAAGAGTAAACTCGTAAAAACAAAGATTAAATTTTTATTTTATTGATTTCCTCCCTCCCCCTAAAAAAAATAAGGTGAGGAGAAAAAAAGACAAAAAAAGAACAAAAAGAATTAAAGGAAGGGAAAGGAAAACAAGGAAGGAAGGAAGGAAGGAGAAAGGAGAGTTATATCTAGGTCTTCTGTCATTAGGAATTAATCAAAGATTTCTGAAAGGGCAAACCAATTGTGTTTGAGATCCCTCTTTTCCATAATATTACTAGATCTTTAGCTGCCAGATCAACCAAGCCAATGTGCCAAGCCTCTGCCCCTGGAGGCGGTCTGCTCTTCCATCTAAGCAATATGAGTGAGTCACTTGGCTACAAGCGCTGCTCTAGAGAACCCAGATTTCCATGTCTTGGAGGGCTTTCAAGAGGATGGGATATAACCCATAGCACCATTCTGAAAAAAATTTTTTAAGGAGGTGCCCATTATCATATTAATCCTCTTGCCTATTTCTAGCCAAAAGGATTATATTCTGGTACTGTCCCAAAACATGTGAATCAATGTGACCTCAGGAGATCCGAATTCCCAGCAGCAGCCTGTTTTGGTAATGCCAATGTACTGTAACCTATGCAATGACATTTTAAACTGTTCCATAGATATCTCTTACCTCAATGAGCTGCAAACGGCCATAATACTGTCGGTCAGGCAATGGGTTGTTAGGATCCACATAAACTATTTTCATTTGATGACCCTGTGTAAGAATAATGCTTTCATGCTGAAATTTGAATACTTTTAATGTCACAGTGTACAGTATAATTTGCTGAGGCACAGTAATTCTGTCATTCTGCAGATACAACTTAAGTGACAATACTTTAATGGTATTCACTATGGCTACGTCTATACTGCAGCACTATTTTGAGATACCAAATAGCTATGCTGTGTTTTAACAGCAAATTCATTATGTCAAAATATAACAGGCTCGCTATTCCAATGTCCCTGTAAATCTCATTCTATGAGGAGCAAGGGACGTTTTGGAATAGTGGGTTTTTTTAAAAAAAAATGTCGCTGTGTACACAGCACCAAATTATGAAATAAGCTATTTTGAAATTGACTTGAAATAAGAGATGCAATTTACATAGCTCATTACATAGCTTATTTTGAGCTACAGGTGCAATGTAGACACACCCTATGACATAAAAAAGATGCACTTTGGGGTGGTGATGTGAGGGGTAAATAAATGTGATCTAGGAAAATTTCAGACCTTCAGTCTGACGTGGTAAGAGGGTCAGACCAGAAAGTATTAAAGTGCTGCACACAACATATTTCTCATCCAGCACATAAGAAGGTTGAATCAAAATAAAATATGGGCTGAAGAAGCTGTCCTCAGATTCCCAAGAAGGTACACTTTGGGTTTGGACTTGATATCATGAGAACAGAAATCTTGTAAGATTACAGCTGCATTTGAACCAGAAAAGAAGCTCTCTTCCTAGTTTTGCACTAGGTCCAGAGCCATGGTGATTTAAATTACAAATGTAAGTACCTAATTTTGACCTGTAACTAGTTAACTCAAATCTGGTTGATCTGAAGTGTATTTTTAGCCCATCCAGAACAGGCTAATGTTTATGCTTAACTTTACACATATGAAAATTCCCAGTGAAATCAATGGGATTAATTCCACATATAAACTTAAGCATATACAGAAGTCCTTCCAAGATCAAGGCCTTCCTTGGTAACAAATGTGCCAGGTTATTATTTATCTTTTTAACAGTTATATTTTAAGGAGAAAATTCTATTTTATCTTTTTGTTGCACTCAAGTCAGACACTTGCAATAAGAAATTATTTTAGCAAAAGAGATAAATATTAGAACGACTTTTGAACAAAGTGCAATTTTAGAAATGTAGCATCATCATGGTATTCATTTTAGAATGCACTAATAAGGAACAATATTTTCCAATCATGTATTTTAGATAACTGAAAAAAAATCACTGTGTCGCAGTTTCTTGAAATTAAATATGAAATTAAGAATTTTCCTGATTTCAACACACAGCAATACTTACGGTTAGTTGTACATCAGGTCTTTTATCTAGAAGAATCATGCCTTCACTAGGTAAGCCAAAAGATTTTACTAGATAAGTTAGGTAGCCACCATACGAAGAAAGCTAGGACAAAATGATCAAGATGATAAAGGGTTTACTGCCATGTTACTAAATGCTAAAAACAGTTTGCATTTTTTCTCCCTCCGACCCCTCCATACATTTTAAAGGACATATTTTATTTTTGTTCCTCCATCCTAAATGTGCAAATATGCTTTGCTTTTAAAACAAAACCTGAAATGAATAGAACAGGAACATCATTATTCTGAGGCTCTTATTCTAATAGCCAGTTTATTTGACAATGGGGTAACCATCAACTTGAAAATCATCCATCTGTGGATTTTGGTTCTACCACTGCTGTAAGAAACCTCTAAAAGGACAATAACTGAAAGAGTTTAGAGGTTTTTTTTCTATTTTCCAGCTTGTTTACTCTGTGCATTTGATGGCACTGCATGTAGTCACTTCCATTATTCTCCTGAAAAATCAGCTGCACCTTGTCTCTCAAACACTGGCATGATGACAGCACTCTCCTGCAATGCCCTTGGGGCTCGTAGGACAGGCTTGTACAATTTTTTTTTTTTCTGCAGGACCTCCCGAGGGGTTTATGAATAACAGCAGCAGTAAAGCTGACAATAAAACTGAAAAGGCAACAGACAACCATATTGCACAGAGAGGAAAGCTGGGCAAGAAGAGGCAAGTTTGAGAATGTTTAGTGACAGTTTTCTCAAGCATGTCCACCTTACCCCTTATCAGACCCCACTAGGAAATCTCAGCTCAGCTCCTACTGACATTAATGTACGTAAAAAGAGCACACTAAAGTAATCAAGACCAGTTGTAGAGATTTCAGGAAAGAATTTTGTCTAGATTGTAAAACAGGCATTTTACTGCTTTTTCTAAAAAGGCCTGCTCGGGCCAAAGCTTTTAGAATCAAACACAATTTATTTTGGGTTGCTCTTCAGCAGCAAGGAATTTGAAAGAACTGATGGAAGTTCAGTAGAGGTTGAACCTCTCTAGTCTGGCATACTTGAGACCTCATCTGTGCCTAACTAGAGAACTTGCTGTATCACTGGAGGTCAATATTGTCTAGCAGCATTACCAACACTTTCACTGCTTACTGGGCTCTTAGAAGACATTTAAGGGTAAATTAGAGCTAAATAACAGACAGAACACTAAGAGCCAGGACAGATGGCTGTAAACAAACTTTATGGGACCACAGGAAACAGGATGATAAGTGGACATCCAGCTAACTAAAATTATGCCAGACCATGGATGTTGTTGGACCAGAAAGTGCTGAAATAGAGAGGTTCAACAGAGCAACCTGTAGCACTAGATTTTGATTTACAAATACATTTTATTTGCTACACAAGTCAAATTCAAGCCCACGTCTCTGGAGGTGAGTAATTAATAAAACAAGTTCATTTGGCTAAAAGGCAAAAGGAGCACTATTGCCAAAATGCGATCAGTTTTGGTTTTGGGATTTTTTGCAAATGGAGCTAGCAACATTTTATCAGCCAATTCCCATAGCACCCCATCTTGTCTAAGCATACAGATTTTTGTTTTTGACAAGGAATGTACGATAAAGCAGAACTACTTCACGGCTACGTCTAGACTACATCCTTTTTCGTAAAAGGGATGTAAATTAGACGTATCACAATTGCTAATGAAGCTTCATTAGCATAAAAATGGCTGCCGCTTTTTTTCCGAAAGGAGCTTTGTTGGAAAAAAGCGGCAGTCTAGACGCTGATCTTGCGGAAAATAAAGCCTTTTCCGAAAGATCTTATTTCATAGAGGGATAAGGGATCTTTCGGAAAAGGCTTTATTTTCCGCAAGATCAGCGTCTAGACTGCCGCTTTTTTCCAACAAAGCTCCGTTCGGAAAAAAAGCGGCAGCCATTTTTACGCTAATGAAGCGGGGGAGATTTAAATCCCTGCTTCATTAGCAATTGTGATACGTCTAATTTACATCCCTTTTACGAAAAAGGGATGTAGTCTAGACGTAGCCCACCAGTTTTAATCTCTTGTGAGTAAACATACTTTATATGCTGCACATCACTGTATCAAAATATGCATGCCACACACACAGCCACTGTAAATAAAACAATTATTTTTTGGTTTATAGTTTTCTTTCCTTTATGTGTAAGTATGTATTTTAGTAGACAGTGGCCATGGTCACTGTAGTTAAGGTGACAAAATAATTTGAATTGTAACACTCTGGTTTTACAGATCCACAACTTTCCAAATCATTGACTTTTTTAGACTGAGATGTTCCACACTTGGTCTCTATGACCATGATTACACTATAGAGAAGACTGAAGCTGCTGCAGTCGATCTTCCAGGGTTCGAATTAGTGGGTCTAGTGAAGAACTGAGAGGACACTACCATAAATGCCGGTAGTCCTGCTTCTACGAGGAGTAAGGGAAGCCATAGGGACAGTGTGCTCCCATTCACTTCCTACCATGTGGACAGTGTCAAAATCCAATTTATGATACTTTGACTCAAGCTACGCAATTAACGTTGCTGGAGTTGCATATCTTAATTTGAATTTATCCCCTTGCGTAGAATGGGCCTGTCTAAAGAAGATTTTCTCTCTTTTCCAAAAAAAAAAAAAAAAAAAAGAGACCTCCAGAAATTTCTGACTTTGGGTAAAGTGAAAATAGAAATACGCTTTCAATATTTAAAAAAAAAATAAATTAACGGCATGAAGTTTAGAGAGCCTTGGATTCTTAACTTATTCCATTTCAATGTTAACATTTAGCATAATACATTTCTTCACTTCTTTCTTTTTAAAGTTGTAATTAATATAAAGAGAACCTAATAAAATCAATAATAATTATCCTCATCAAATCTGCTGTTTTCACCTGTGGTGCACTCACCAGTGTGCAGTGGGGCAGCATGAGCACTATGTACTACTTATTTCCTCGAAATGGAGTCAAGGTGGGATTTGAATGATGAACTATATTCTCCTGGACTATGACAAGTGTCTGTCCTAGTGGCTTCCCATCTGTGATGGGGCATGGGGATGCCACACTGCATTTGACAACCACAGTGTTGAAGCTATTTGCTGTATATCCAGCTACCATTACAAACACAACTGGGATTGCAGTTGGACAGAGCTATAGGACACTGAGGCTGCAAGCAATCAGCAGCAATGTGTAAACTGGTCAACCTGATTCCCATGGTGGAATGCTGAGATGTTTAATAGGCGGGAAGTTGATGCTTCCTTTAGGAAGTGGAAAGAGCAGCAAGGAGCTCAATGAAACAAATGGTTAAAAGAATAGACAGTGTTCTCAAAGGACACTTTATCATGTTCCAATTAGTTAATAAGCACACAGTCATTAAGTAGGAAAAAACATGATAATACTTTAACAAGCAACAGTACATTCATTTAATATTCATAACACCTACAACTGTTCACACCTTTCTTAAATCGGTCCCAACAGAATATCAACAAAAAAGAGGGAGGTTTTCAACAGGAGTGGAATATTAACTTCCATTTATGCTTTTGAAAATCTTCTCTAAAGATGTCTAGTGAGTCTTAAATGGTACTTTGGGACATCAGCAAGAGGTTTTGATAAAGCTGCGGTTCAAAAATTGCCTCATGAACACCAGCTCCAGAACACTAGCCAGGCCAGGAACAGAGTCAACCATAGTGTTCATGTAAACATCTCCCCACCATCTTACCAAGGCGAATAAACCAGCATTATTACTGACTATACTTTCAGTGCTGTCATCAAAAGCCAAGTGATGGGATTTCAGAAAAGTCAGAGGAGGGCTAGGAATACATAGGGAAGAAAACAAACTGCTCTAAAAAAGACAGGATGAACTATGCAAATGAATAGTTAAGTGTCTTTTACCTTCTCTCCCAAGTAGGATTGTGGTGCCACCCAATATAAACTGTGCACAAAGGAAGGCAATTCTTGAACATCAGCAACTACACTATTGCTGCCTGGATTGAAGGTTACAGGGACATCAATTTGATTGTCAGGTGTCTCCATGCGCCAGTTCCTCATATCAACAAACTAATAACAAAATATATAAGGGAAATTAGGGCATGCTTCCATCATTTATTAAAACCTTTTCAGGTTCCGTATATAAAGTCAGTTTATGGGCTATACCATACTGACTGTACAATTTACTGCAGATAAAATTCATCCCTCCAGAGACAGACATCACAAAGCCTATGGATCACTTATATCTCACTTAAATATGCCTCAAAAGGGCTTAAGTGGGACATAAATAGTGCATAAGATTATTGTTGACCTTCTGTACAAGTGTGTTTAATTTGTGATGATGAACTAAATTCTGTCCTTGGTTACATGTAAACACAACTCCTCTGAGGACAATAGAACCTGTGTATACAATGAAGGATAGAATTTTAGGTTCTGTTTTAAGCCCATAAACAATTCTCCCTCTTTAAATAATAAGCCTAGAAAGGTCTTCCTAACTCTTCTACTTCCTGACACTTGCAATTTCACTAATGCTCCACTAACCCTGTCTGTTACTAGAAATGCTTCTTGCAATGTCCAACTTAAATAGCCCCTTATTTATTTTCAGGCTTCTTGTTTTCAACACTTAACAGCATTAAATAATTCCTCCTATTAATTTATGTTACCACATGAGTATATCACCATTTTCCTCATCCTTCTGATGTCACATTTTTCTCTCTGAAAAGGAAGGAAAGAGCCTCTTCTCATAGAGAGCGTATGTTGAACATCCCCACAGGACCTTTTGCACACAATCTAGGTCTCAAAATACACCAGTATTTCTTATTTGAGCTAAGCCAGATATAAAATGAATTCTTCCTGAATTTATTGGAAAAGTATATTGTAAGTAGATAGCGCACCTCAACAAAGTATTTGAAGACTATAGCCACCCAGAATAGAGGACCAGCTCTAGCCTGACAGTACTTTCAGATTCTGCAGGGGTCTTAAGGAGGCCGCACCATAATTTGCACTGTTTCTTGCAGAGACGATATCTCATGGGAAACACAACACTTTTCAGTGGCTTCCAGAGACTATTTCCCATTCTCATCATTCCATAAAATACAGTTTGTCATTTGGGACAAAATCTGATACTTTCTTAATGGGATACCGACCATCCTCGCTATAAGTCCAAGATACCTTCCATAAAAACTTGGATTTATAGCGAAACAATTTAAAGCAGAGAATTTTTTCCCTGTAGCTGACTTCCATTTGTGCAAAAAAATGTTGCGCAATTTAAGAACG
Organism: Pelodiscus sinensis; assembly: GCF_052426305.1. Taxonomy (NCBI): domain Eukaryota; kingdom Metazoa; phylum Chordata; order Testudines; family Trionychidae; genus Pelodiscus; species Pelodiscus sinensis. Next base: position 79,432,032 of record NC_143053.1, read on the forward strand.
GGGAATGGGAGGACTTACACATCAGTTCCTACAAGCGTCAATGACTTTAGTGCGGAGCGGATATATATCTGATAGTAACTAAAAAAATACATTAAATATACCTTAGTTCTGTGATTACTTGTGCTGTGACATATGTTTGTTACTCCAAAACAAAAGCAAGAAGTGCAGCCCTTAGGATTAGAAGGGTCCAGATAAAATGATCCTTGACGGCAAATGTCACATTGTCTACCTTCAACATTCTCCTGTTAAAGAACAATTGAATAAGGTTATAAAAATGTTCCATGTGTCATTGATTAATCCCCAAAATACCATGCACATGCATATACAGCAAAGTTCATACAGGAATATTTAAATATTTATAACATATAAGATAATATAAATATGAAATTGTTACTTATGGACTTCTGTAAATGGTATTCCAAATGCAAAGTTCCTTTTGAAAAGGAACTTTTATGCCAATAATTTGTTCAATGCTTTGTTTCTTGTATGAACAACAGGAAGGTCTCCCATTCAGACCCAACTGAATATGAGCACAATGAATATTGGGTATATATAAAAATACAATTCGACATGGAAAAACTATGGCACTTGTGAGAAGTCATTCCACTAAACCGTATAAAGATGTAGTGGCATTACTGTAGCTCACTGTGAAGTAATGAACATTGATCAGACCCAGATTTGAATACTACTAGGTGATTTCCTTGCCAAAATCCTCAGGCTGGCTCTTCCAAAGCTACATGTGAACGGTAAATTATGAAACTTCACATTTCTAGAAATCAGTCTATGCAAATCACAGCAATGGCAATCATCGTACACTACCCAGAATTTTAAGTGCCCCAGTCAATCAGTTAAAGAGTTAACCGGTTAACCCACTAGCGGGATTTCACAGCTCCAGCCCCCCAGCCCTAAGCTGGGGCTAGCTGCCAGCTCCCAGCCCCCATGCTGTGGCTTAGGCTTCCACTGGGTCCTGGCTCTCAAGTCCCTGCACTGGGGCTGCCTCTGCTGGTTCCCAGCTCCCAAACCCCATGCTGGGGCTGGGGTTGAGCCTGGTGGGCTGCTCCCCATGGAACCAGTTAACCATTACCTGGTAAGCATCACCCAGCAAGAGTGATGCCTACCAGATAACTGGTTTACTGATTACCTGTTCACATTCTTAATATCAATTATATCATACAACAACAACAACCAAAAAGCCTGAGACCTGGTGGGTGTAACCCCCTCCTGCCAAAGCCATAGATGCAAAGCAGAGATGTGTATGTACATAGAGTTTCAAAATATATGTGCACACATATCATGTAGTACCTTCCTGTACTGCATAAACTCTAGGTTGCTCTGTGAAACTGATCAACATTAAATGTATTCTACAAACGTCTTAATTGCAGTTTATTTGCAATCCAGGCATGTTCTACAATCCATTTTTATACAACTGTATTTAGTTCTTATCTAAAAACTGCAAATAAATTCATTTTATTATACCCATCCAATATGAAACAGCCACGGATACACAAATTGATATTTGGAAATGCACGAGTATCTTGATGTATCTGACCTTGCAGAGACAAACTCCTGTCTGTGGATCACATACTCCTGGCTCTGTTCCATCTCTGTTACAATTACAGGGAATGCAATCCGGGAAACTGTAAGAACCAGGACTGCACTGATCACATTGTCGCCCTGTTATTCGGGGCCTGCACCTTTACCAACACAACAAAGAGAAACATTTAGGTATGTTTGTGCAGAGAGGAGATGTCACAAGCAAAATAATGCAAAGGACCCGAAGTGATCACCTGGTCTTAAACACCACTCATAGGGATCAAATGAAACAGCTCCACATTTTTCTCAAATTGTGAGGAGTATTGCAATCCCTAGGAATTCACAGTGTGAATGGTGTGATTTTCAACACTGCAAGTGTTGAAGATAGGGTTCATATTCTGAAGCTGTTCTGAAAAAAGACTAACTATTATCTAGACTAAATCCGACAGGTGTTTGTCTAACCTGCTTTGAAAAATCTTCAGAGACAGAGATTCCACAACCTCTCTGGGCTATTTATTCTAGTGCTTAACCATCCTGTTTGATTTTCTATTGCTTAACCATCCTGTTTGATTTTCTGACTCCTGTGTGTACCTCCCTAACTGCAGTAGGGAGGCACACACAGGAGTCAGAAACCAGGCAAGAGTCTGCATTCGGAAGAGCTATAAAGCTGGAAGTGAGTGGCCATTTACCAAAGCGCCTAGCTGCAAACAACAAGATGGGGTTTCCCAGTGGAAAGATTATATAACTTACAGAGCTGTAAGCCTTTTTTGTACAAGACTGTTAACATTGGGTGAAATCTCCTTGGCTCACATACAAAGCTTGAGTCATTTGGCTTTACCTGGGTATCGGTGGGTGGAGTGGGGGATTGTAAAATGAAATCCAACCCCAAAGGCAGTACATGAGATAGCAGAGCATTTCTTTCAATGAAAGCAGCAACTCCCCTCCCTCCCATGCTCCAGTGTCAGGTATGGCTTTGCACAGTCTGGTGAGGCCACTGGATCTAATGTGGATCTTGTTACCTCTCCACTCATCACCATCTCCATCCTGGCCTCTTCCCTCTGCAACTTTTGTGCAGGGCTTCAGGGGAGCAAAGGCTGGTTGTAAAGGAAAACACTTCCAAAGTCTAAAAATATTAACATCTGGGTCTCTAGGTTTTCTCTGTGCTGGAACAGTTTTTAAAATCCATTGGTAAGCAATGGTGTGTTTTTGGCTCCCAGCACCCATGTTTTGAATGGTAGTGTACCTAAGCACTGGACATTTACAACTAATGAATAGTTTTAAAGTGCTGGATACAATAGGCTGCATTTGATACAGCACATAAACACAATTATGCATTTCAGTATTATATTAGGCAGACTTGTCACTCTCTTTTAAAGTACACGATCTACCTAGCCTGATAATAGAAAGTAAATTTGCACATAGAATTAGGACTTTGGACCTGACTGTAATCCATAGAACTGAATATTTTAATTAATATGTAATGGCTAACTTGACAGCTTAATGATTAGTGCTTTTCAGAGAACTCTGCTACCTCAGCAAGTACTGATCATTTACTTTCCACCATCAAGTACTGCTTATGTGGAGAGGATACGGGTTAACATGAGGGAAAAGCTTCCTGTCAGAATGAGTAAGCACTCAAATAAATAGCCCAGAGACGTTGCGGAATCTCTGACACTGAAGATTTTTCAGAGCAGGTTAGACAAACACTTGTCGTATATAGTCTAGATAATAGTTAGTCTTGTCATGAGTACTAGGGACTGGACTAGATGATCTCTTAAAGTCCTTTCCAGACCTACAATTCTATGATTTTCACTAACTGACCAACAAATACAAAATATCACCATTATGGACAGCTGATACAGATTTTACAAAATGGACAGCTGATACAAAATTCCACTTCTTTGGCAAAATAGTGAGTTTTCCTCAGGCAGAAATTTGCTAATATCGTAGTGGGAGTACAGCACTCTGAAAGGGTATAGTACATTCATCAAAGGAATCTGGCTTGGCAGGATTCTCTGCAGGGCTCCAGAAAGAGAAACAGGAATTGCTCACACCCAAAGGGCCAGTCTTGGAGGACATAGGCATGGCCATGTGGAAGCATGTACAACCTTGTGGCCCACCACCATAACAGGATTAGTCCCAAAAGACTGATTATAGGGGGGCATAGACCAGACCCGGTGAATCCATGAGAAGTGTATCTAATAGTTAGAGTACATGTCTGGGAGTCAGAGTTCTGCTTTCTATTCATGGATCTAACAGGTGACATTGTACAAGCCATTAGAAGACACAGTGGGATTCAATGATTATCTCAGAGTCACATGGCAAGTCATTGGCAGAAATAGAAATAAAGCTAAAGCTTATGAGTCCCAACTAATCAGTTACCACAGCAAACCACATTTGTACCATGCTGTCCCTGGGAAACACATTTTCTAATCCCTGGATAGCATCGCATAAATCTCTTTACATCAAAATATCAATACATCTGCCCACTCCAGCAATAATTAAAAAGACAAGTGAATCAATCAACACAACAATTTTCCAATATATATTTGTAACACGAGTAAATAACATTTTAACTCAATAATTCAAACTTACTTGCACTGCCCATTGTTTTTATCACAATCTGAATTTGCCACATTAATTATTCCTCTGCTTGAGCAATTGCAGCCTTCACATCCAACAAGGGGGTGGTAATTGAAAAATTGTCTTTGGCATACTTCACATTTGGGCTTCACCGTTTGAGGGGGGCAAATACATTCACCTGTTATGTCATCGCAAAGACGTTGGCCACAGTTGCACACTGGGTTGGGGGAAATGTTTTACAGATTAATCAAATTCGATTTGAAGAAATAACTCTCATTCCATTCAACTCAAGACATGCGTAAGAACATAAGAACAGCCATACTGGGTCAAACCAAAGGTCCATCTAGCCCAGTTTCCTGTCTTCCAATGCAGTGTCCAATGCTAGGTGCCCTCAGAGGGAATGAAGAGAAGAGGTAATCATCATGTGATCCCACCCCTGTGCCCATTCTCAGCTTGTGACAGAGGCTAGCGGATACCATTCCTAACAACTCTGGCTAACAGCCATTAATGGACCTATCCTCCTTGAATTTCCTAGCTCTTTTTTGAAAACTGTTAAAGTCATACGGGGCCTCGTTCTCTTCTCCCTTTCATCAGCTTTACACTGGGTCATTTAGCTGATTTTAACATAGACAATAGCATGAGTAAGAAGAAAAGCAGACTTTTGAAGACTAGCCATGTAACAACATCCAAAATTTCATAGGGTAGTCTGGTACCCTGGGCCTTTTCCATAAAATTGTCTCTCAAATTCAACATAAGTATTATTATTTAATACTTTCCAACACTTTTTGCTACACATTGGGCAAATCATAGTTTTGTTGTGAATATCAATACTTTACAAGTGTATTCAATGTATAATCTCTCTCTCTATATAAAAAAGGTTTTCCTGCCAGACAACAGAATGTTCCTGCCGGGCAACAGAATGACATCATCACATCATCAGCGTCAATGGGCTCTCTCAGCGAAACGAAAGTGGCCAGAGAGAGGGGGTATGGCGAGTATAGTAAGCACAGAGTGCAGCCCCCTTATAGAATAAATATAATATAATATAATGCAGATTATTGACATTACTTCATGTAAACAATAAATCTGTCAGTGCTACCCAGTTAATTCTATACCATGCTTATTTATTAAAGGATTTGTAGCCATAAGCTGGGACACAACAGCTGGTAATAAATCAGAAACTATGATTTACTAGGCAGTATAGAATAAAACATGAAACTCTGGAGGAGAGAGAGGCATTTGGGTTCTGTCTGGAAAGGCAATGAGCACACTGGCCCTGATCCAGCAAAAGCACTTCAGCGCATGCTTCACTTTATATGCATGTTTAAAAGTGACTGGGACTACTTGTGTTAAAGTGAAGTATGTGATTAAGTGTAGTGCTGGATCAAAGTCACATTAATCAGCATCTTGTAGGATTGAGTCCCATATGCAGAAAGTGAAGCTGCAGCATACATATAGTACATAAAGTCACAAAATATTTCCACTTAGAATGTACTTACACTTGCAGAATGGAAACCCGTAGTACCCAGTTTGGCATCGGCTACATCGACGGCCAATGATGTTAGGTTTGCAATTACATTGTCCCCCCAGAGGGTTGCAAGCAGAGCTAGCGGCACCTGCTTTATGGCAATTGCAAGGCAATGCTCCATCATTGTAAAAAGCTACTAATGACCTTACAGAATCCTTACAGAATGCTGAAGATGTTACTGGGCTAGTGAAAGAAAAATATAAATCATGGAAGAACTGGTATTAGGAAGTTAAAATGACTACATTCTGCACTAGCTTAATGAATTATGAAATTCTGCCACAGTTCTCTTGCATAATACCAATAGCAAAATACATGCACTGACATATTTAAACAAATTTACTAGTACTGAAATGATCTGGCATCCATTTTAGTAAATAATTTTTTCAAATAAAGTATACTACTCATCTCTGTTCAGATATCCCAAGGTGACAGGCACTTCATCAATACCAAGGATAACATGGCTTTTCCTTTTTTGTACAATACATAATGTTACTTCACCTTTAGAGTTGATTAATAGTGCACAGTCATGGAAAAACGTAGACCCATATTTCAATTTTAAAACATGCCTATGTAGGGATATTATAAATGTTTTCATATAAAATCAATTATTAATAATTCACAATTCTCTGCAAAATGTTGAATGTCTCAGAAATTGATGCTTACTCAGTATAAAAACTGTTTCCTCCACACTGGTTAATAAAGTCAAATGACTTGTTCACAGTCCTTTTCTGAAGTAGGCTATGACTGTAGCTGTCTGCTGGAACAACTAAAACATGTTCCTTAAAACAACAAAAAAACTAAATTGTATATTTCATAGAAAAAAAGAAGAAATGAGCCACGGTGTTTATCTACAGTAAAATGCATTTTCAGTATCATCCCTGGATTCTTCTATAATATCCAATCCCCCATATAGAAGAAGTTGACAGAATGGAAAACTCATCGGAACAATTGCTTTCCCAACCTGTGTGTTAAGCTATTTTCAATAACTTAGAATAATGATGGGTTTCACCTCCCCAATTTATATGAAGATCATACAGGTTGAATCCCTGCAGTCTGGGACTTTCTACTCCAGGAACACCGGTGGTCCAGAAGGACCACGGATGTTGCTGGACAAGAGAGCTCTGGCACAGAAGTTGCTGGTGGCTGCGAGTAGAGATGGCCAAAGGGGCAGTAGAGCCAACGGGGCACCAGAGCTTGCATCTGTCCAGGCTGGAAAGCCGGCAGGGGCTCCAGAGCCTGCAGGGTGGGGGGGAGGGGCAGCAGAGCTCTCAGCAGGCCAGGAAGCCATTGAGGCTGCTGGAGTCTATGGTGTGAGGGGCTTCATCTGATGGGCCAGGAAAGGTATGGCTGTGAGCACCTGCAGGACAACCACCGGAGCTCCCAAGACCAGCGGTGCCACCAGTACTCACAGGGCTGCTGGAGCTCACGGGGCTGCTGGGGCTTCCAGGGCCACCGGAGTTTGAGGGGCAGGGAGCCCACAGGACTTCTGCAGCCATCGGGACAAGGGCAGTGGTGCCAGTAGCTGGGGAGAGGACCCCAGCAGAGAGGCTGGTGCCCTTCCCTTCTTACAAGACCTTCCCTAGTCCGGAATACTCCCATGTCCAGCACAGGTCAGGTCCCAAGGGAGCTGGATCTGGGAGATCAAACTCATATTTGAAATTCAGCTATCCTGAACTGAGACAGTTGTTGGATTCCTTACTCAAATTTCTACATTTCTGAAGCCCATTCCCTTACTTTCTTTGGTCTGTAGGTAGAAGTATGTGTCTGAACCTCTGAAATTAGGCACAGGAAAGCCAAGAGGGCAAGGCACAATATCTGTGGAATCTCAGTATCTCCTCACAAGCATTTGCCTTGGTCAGACCCCAGACTAATAGGTGTCTACTTTATTGTTGAGAAGAAGTTAGGAGCAGAACTTGATGATTAAAGTCATGGGCCAAAGATAATCTGTTATTATTACAGTATTTCAGGAGTTTCCAGAAGCCCCAGTTTGGAATGGGGTTTCTTTCTGCTAGATGTTGTACAAACTCAGAGTGAAATCCTGGCCTCTTTAAAGTCAATTGTTTTGCTATAGATTTGATGGAGGCAGGATTTCTCTCTCAGTACAATATAATTCTGTTTCCAAACAATTTACAATCTAAGACAAACTGCAATAACAGCAGAGACAGTGGAGTAAGGATACCACTGACTTGCTTTGGCCATGATCCTGTGACTTGTAGCTTGTGGGCAGAGGCATCTGTACCATGCTGAATCCCACTGATTTTAGTGGGACCACTCACATGGTTAAAGTCAGCCATGTGCTAAAGCTCCTCCTTATATCAGGGCCTATGGGTATGTCTAGACTACATGGCTCCATCGATGGAGCCATGTAGATTAGTTTACTAGACATAGGAAAATGAAGCAGCGATTTAAATAATCGCCACTTCATTTACATCAAAATGGCTGCCGCACTGTGCCAATCAGCTGTTTGGCAGCACAGCGCGGTAGTCTGGACACTCTGCAGTCAACAAGGGATGCCCTTGTCGACCGCCCCAGTAAACCTCATTCCACGAGACATAATGGGGCAGTCGACAAGAGCTTCCCTTGTCAACCGCAGAGCGTCCAGACTAACACGCTGTGCTGCCAAACAGCTGATTGGCACAGCGCGGCAGCCATTTTGATGTAAATGAAGCAGCAATTATTTAAATCGCTGCTTCATTTTTCTACGTCTAGAAACCTCATCTACATGGCTCGGTCGACGGAGCCATGTAGTCTAGACATACCTTAAATGACTGTTTCAAGAGAAGAACAACATAACATAAAAGAGAGATAGATTTAGAACTAGCTGAAAACATTGACATTTGATTAAATTTGTCATCAAGATTTTCAATTAAATAAGGTACAAAATGTTATGAAGAAAAGAAAGTGCCCCCTCTGTTAAACTCTTTCAAAAAAATACGTAATAAATTTAAAAAAAAATATTGCATTCACAGTAATCCATTTCTAACCCAAAAAAGCACTACTATTCCAAAGATAAAAAGAACGTTTTCAAATCTTGAGGTATAACAAACTTACCAAGACCAGTGATTTTCCATTAGGGATCTTCACAGTAACAGAAACCTCAAGGTCTGGGATATCCAGCTCAATTTGGTGTTCTGCGATCACCTGGTCTCGACAGCCAAAAGCATGTGGGCAGAAAGAAGCACTGAAGGCACCTAAATGACATTTTAAAGTCTAGTTTGCTAACATGCTCAGAAAGGCTGTGTCCAGACTCAGGGTTTTTTTCGGGAAAAGTAGCCTTTTTCCGAAAAAACTTCACCTGCGTCTAGACTGCAGCCGTGTTCTTTCGAAATTAAATCGAAAGAACGCGGCTTTTCTTTCGACGGCAGTAAACCTCATTTCACGAGGAAGAACGCCTTCTTTCGAAAGTGCTTCTTTCGAAAGAAGGCGTTCTTGAATGTAAATAGGGCTTCTTCGAAAGAGAGCATCCAGACTCACTGGGTGCTTTCTTTCGAAAAAGCGGCTTGCTCTTTCGAAAGTTCCGCGTGCAGTCTAGACCCTCTCTTTCGAAAGAGGCTCTTTCGAAAGTATCTTTCGAAAGAGCCTCTTTCAAAGAGGCTTGCAGTCTAGACATAGCCAAAGAGAAAAGAGCTGACTTAACATAAAGCATTGCTCACCTGACCACAGGTGTCCCCCATCCACAAGCACCTGCACAGGAAATGTTGGGTGCTCTGGCTGATAGAAATGTACCACAAATACATATCTGCCCAAACGCGGTACTCTCCCACTCAAAGTAAGCTGGTTCTGCAAAAACAAGGACAGATGAGCTTATGAGTTTGTTTAATTCATTCATTTTTACTATGGGTCTGCTCTTATCTGCAATGGGAGTTGAGGGAGTTCAGCATCTTCCAAAGGGTGAAAAGCATCTTGCAGGATTTGTCCTATGTTTCTATACTCATGTCTATGTACTAAAACAATAATACATGTATCTGTCTATGCAAACAGACCTAGACAATTCTGACATCATAGGTAACTCAACCACTACCCTTACTCTACATTGCTTGTAATAAGTCAGTGATATGAAGGCAGTGATATGAAGAAGTACTTAGACCAACTACCACAGTTCTTCACAGGCTGATTTGACACCCCTACCAATCAATCAACACTAACTCTCCAATGCACCCCAGATATGCAAACAAATGAACACAAAATCCTCAAGTACAATCCCCACACAAATCAATATAAAACAATCAACATCTCACCGCACAACACAACCCCCACACAAACCAACACAACCACTCACACAGCTCAACCAACACACACAATAATCCTAAACACACCTGACCTTCCTCCACAAACATACATTTCTCATTTGTCAACATACAAACCAGCACAAATCTCCCAGCACAACACACAGAACTTGCCCACACTCACTTATATTAGTGTAAAACTATACACTTCAATGGCTAAACCACAAGTCTATTTACATTATAAAATACCTTAATTAATGTGCACAGTCCAGCAAAACAGTTTTTCATTAAATTATTACATACATACAAATAGAATTTAGCTTAGTTCTGATTTTTGTTTCTCTGTTTGTGAATATTATCCATCAGACTTCACCCTGTAATATTTTGGCCCTAAAACAGCATTTAACTTTAATTCTCATGTCGTTCTCAGTCTACTTAACATAACTGACAACATACTTTGTATCTTAGAGATAATACATTCAAATGTGAAGTACCTGTAATGATGTCAAGGTTATTCCATTAATTGCACCAGCAGAAGGTAAAGGGACCCCCAGTGGATTGTATGGAACATTTCTCTGCCCTTCTGAAATTTTCCCATCCCTACATGCATCCAAGATCAAGGCCACGGGTGGAGTTTCATACACTGAGGGAATGCATGATGAACTAAAAATAGAATTATATTAATTATTCATAAAGTGGGGAGAATTGCTTATATAAAATAGGAATGAAATGTTAGGCCTGGTGGTGCAGAAAAAGTATGAATTAAAAAAAGTAGGAATAGTGATAAAATATAATGTATTAGAATGAATACACATTAAAACTTAATAACTAATTTCACTTTTTTGCAGTCTACATAATTGATATCAAATAAGGAAAACGAAGATGAATTAATTTAAATCACGGAATAAAAGTATAGCTAAATTTACTCAAAACTTTTGTATCATAAACAGCCTACCTGTCAAATATTTGTTAGACAAGATGCAAAATCACAACCAATGGTTTTCAGAACACTTAACTACATTTTCGTGGATCAGGTTATTTAGGGTTGCCTGGAGTCTCCCAGAATTGGGCTTAGTCTCCAAGAGGCTATTGAAGCTAATCGGTTGAGATTTTAAACCACTAAATATCTGGTGGTGCAGCAGGACTAACAGTTTTCCTGCCTGCCTGGCCCCGTGCCACTCCCTGAGAAGCGGCCAGAACATCCCTGTGTCCCCTAGGTGGGCGGGCAGGGCCACAGGTCTCCCTAAACTGTCCCCACCCCAAGCGCTGATTCCACAGCTCCCATTGGCCAGGATTCCTGGCCTATTTGAGCTGTAGAGGTGGCACATGCAAGCAGAAGCAGTGCACAGAGCCACCTGGTCACTCCCAGGGGTCGCAAGAATGTGCCAGCTGCTCTCAGGAGCTGCACAGAACCAGAGAAGGCAGGAAGACTGCCTTAGTCCTGCTGTGCTGCTGACCAAGAGGTGCCTGAAATAAGCACAGCTCAGCCACAGACCTCATACCTCGCCCCTCTGAAATCCCAACTTCTGCCCCAGCTCTGAGCCCCTCCCAGATCCAACATCCCACGCATCAATCCCGTCCCAGTCATGAGCCTCCTCCTGCACCCCTAGCACCTCCCCAGCTCTCAGCCCTCTCCCATAGTCCCGCAGCCCAAACCCAAGGCTCCTCCCAGAGCTAACACCCTGCTCCCTAAACCTCTACCCCAGCCTTGAGCCCTCTCACAGAGCCCCTATGCCTCACCCCCTTCTGTACTCCAACCCCTCGCCCCAGCCCTGAGCCCCTAGAATCATAAAATCATAGAATCCTAGGACTGGAAGTGACCGCAGGAGATCGTCAAGTCCAGCCCCTCCTGCACCCAAACTCTGTCCAAGATCACATATCCTGCTCTCTCTCCTTCACCCCTACCCCTGGCCCAATGCTCAGCACAGAGCCCCCTCCCACACTTTGAACCCCTTGGCCCCAGCCCAGAGTCCACAACCAACCCCTTGACCCATCCAAGGTGAGGGAGAGAACAATGGGGAGGGGGACGGAATGAGAGAAGGCGGGGCCTCTGAGAAGGGGAGAGGAAGTGGCAGGATCTCAGGGAAGTGGCGAGGCAAGGTTGTTTGAGTTCGTGTGATTACACAGCTGGCAACCCTACATTAGTTACAAATTAAAAGAATCTAGACTACTAGCAAATATCTTTTGCTAAAAATATTTGCCTCCATGCTGAACTTTAAACATGTGAGTAATTCCACTAAAGTCAATGGGATTGCTCACGCACTTTAAAATTACACACATGTGCAAGTATTTGCAAGATTAGAGCCCAAGTAGTTATATAGACAACATAGCTCCCCAAAAGGGATTCTACAGGCCACCCAATATGTTTAACTATCCATCTGGAGACACGTTTACTTCATACCATCTGGACTGAAATAAATCTTTTTAAAGGCGCCAAGTGAAAATGAATTTGGTAAGTTCATTCTAGTCACTCACAGATATTTATTCATTTCTTTTAAGCACTAGGCAATCACCATTCTCTGCTCAAGAGAGGCACAGAACTGGAACTGCAGGCTTGTTTCAGGCCCAGAACAGAGGTGCATTTGCCAGGCCTGTTTGGGAAATCTCATATGGCATCTGCTCATAAAATGACAAAACTGAGCCAATGCCGTTAATCTTTCAATTTCATGAAGACTAAACCCATTTACAAAATTAAAAATGAAGCCAGTTATATATTTAACAACAGAACAAAACTGAAAGATAAATGATTTATGCTGGAACCGAAGCAAATGTGAAAACATAACAACAATGCATTTCGACAAAACCTATGTATTCAGAATATCTTCACAGACATTTATTTTTTAACCAACCTGAAATCATCCTTTTATTCATATTCTGATCTGTGTGGGTAGGGTTTCAAAACTACATTGCTCTGGAGTCCAAGATTTCCTATATTCACTCCTCAGGAAATAGTCCCAGCTATAAAAAACTGATCCCTCCAGGATCAGCAGGACTGAAAATGAGTGTTGTGCACCATTTGGAAGCCAAGAAAGATGAAGCATGGGACCTTAAAAGCTCTTCATTCTATTGCCATCCTGATGTTTCTTCCTTCCATTTCAATTCAAATATTATTTTAGCAGCTCCTATCTTGAGAATTATTAGACTGAGTAAACACTTCTTTCTACCTTTTGAAATCTTGTAAATTACAAGTTATATTCACTTTAAGCCCCATTACATTTGCCAAAAGAGTAGAAAAAGATCTGAGTGTAAAGACAAACCATTTACAGTCTTTGAAATGGCATACATCGTTGATATCTAAATTAATGAGAAGCAGCTGCTAAAATCCAAGTAGATATGAAATGGTGAAGAAAAGTTCAGAATAAAACTCGTATCAGAATAATGACAATTTAAGAACTGATATTCCATGATTTGCTAGGCTTGAAAAAATGTATTTCTACAGCCTGAGGTCCAGGATATTTCACTCTACACGTTACATCTCTCCCAAAGCTGTAGCATATAGTAGTTTAATAGGCTAGGAATCCACTACCAAGGGTTTTAACTAAATCCTAGACAGACTGTTTTGATTAACACGTAAGCTTTTTATCAAATACTACCCTGTAATATCTTGGCCTACAATCACCTCTGAGTCACAGAACAAAGGCATATAAAGGCAATAAAATACAACTTAGGACATATGTCTGTCCTTTCAAGTTATCTTTCAGAAAGAAGGAAGTATGCAAATTACCTTTGATTAAAAAAGCTCCCGTAAGTGGCTATGCAGTATACTTTAGGATCCACATATTCTAGAGAAAATTCTTCAGCTGGTATAATGCAAATTTTGTGCTGCAAAACACACACAAAGTACAATTTCCAGTTATCATTGTTATCTTTCTAGTCAGCTGCAAATATAGAAGCCAGGCTCAAAGAGGAAAGATGATCCATAGTTAGGTCACTAGCTATAACATGTCTACATTAGGAAATTATTTCATAATAACTAATTTCAAAATAAAAACTCCTGAAATAATAATTTCAAAATAGCACGTCCACACTACGGGGAAGCCTTGAAATTAGTCCAAGGCAGTCTCCCTTAATATGAATGTGCTATCTTGAGTCAGAGCCCCAGGAAGCACTGGGGAGTAACTGGTTTGAATGACTCTGGAGAGTGGTTATTTAGAAACAGCAGCAGTGGGGCATCCACGCTAACTATTTTGAAATAAGCGTTATTCCTTGTGGAAAGCAGGAGTTATTATTTTTAAATAATCAGCCCCTTATTTCAAAATAACTGGCTCGGTAGTATGGATGCTCCACTTGTTATTTCGAAATAACTCCCTAGTGTAGACCAGGGCTAGGAGACCCAGGTTCAAGCCTCTGCCCTGCCATAGAATTTCCATACCTCACAGGTGTGTTGTGAAGATAAATACTTTTTTTTTAAATAGTGAAGAGCTTACGTGTTTACACTACTGCAGTATCTAAGGCTACGTCTACACTGCCACACTATTTCTAAATAACTAGCGGTATTCTGAAATAACTTAGTCTGGTTCTACACAGCAGGCAGTTCTTTCGAAATATTGTCAAAATACTGTCAAGCTGGAGGATATCTTACTTCAACTCCTGTAGCTATTTCGAAATAAGATACGCAATTGATGTAGCTCAATTCATCATCATCATCATCAACCATGGGCTCAACTCCTGTTGGTGTCCGATGCCTCCCTCACTATTTCCTTCCATCTTTCCCTGTCCAATGCGGAGTGGCTTAGTTTCTGTAGACTAGCTCTGCACCAATCTATTATATCATCTACCCATTCTCTGTGTGGTCTGCCTCTCCTATTCAGACCATCCATTATGCCGAATACCAGGGTCTTAACTTTTCACTCATCGTTCATTCTGCTGATATGCCCGAATAGCTGTAACTTCCGTTGTATAACCTTCTGCAGCAGGTTCTCTTTCAGCTATATCTTCCTATATAATTCCTCATTGGTGACCTTCTGCATCCATCCTATTCTCAGGATCTTTCTATAACAACTCCTCTCGAACGCCAATATTCTTCTCTTTGCATCTTTCATTATCACCCATATCTCACAACCGTACAACATGCTGCTAAATACACACGTTTTCAAAATGCTCAGCTTCGTTCCTAAGCTAATTGCTTTACTTTTCCAGATCTTATCCATAGCCTTCAAACTCACTCTTGCTTTCACTATTCTAGTCACTATTTCCTTCTTACAGTCTAGATCATACGTCATGTTGCTCCCTAAATACATGAACTTCTCTACGTTCTCTAGTTTGATCCCATTTAAATTGATCTTCCTATTTCCTTATCTCCAAATACCATTGTCTTCGTTTTATCAATATTCATAATCAGTTCATACCGCTTCCCCTCCTTATTTAGCACCTGCACCGTTCTCGCTAGCTTCTCTTCATCTTCCTCGTTGATGACTATATCATCCGCAAACCTCAAGTTGTTAGTTCTCATCCCGTGCACCAATATCCCTTCTACCCTTGATCTTGTACATTGCTCTGTCTAGGTGCATGATGAAGATACTCAATTAGTGTAGCTTATTTCGAGTTAAGCCCTACAGTGTAGATGCATAAGAGGGGCAGTATCTTCAGCTATGTCCACAGAGCACACAGCACCAGTTTGGAAGGAAAGGACTTAACTCCTCCATTTTCTGTCCTATGACCTTATGGACAGTAGGTGAAATCCTCGGCCTAATGAAATGACAGAAGCAGCTGCTAACATGAAGACAATAGCAAAAGTCATATCACTGGGTCCTGAATTTTACCCACTGTGTTCAGAGTTGATCTCCAGGCATATGGTCAGGCAACTTGACCTAATTTCTCCCATAAGAAAATGGATAAAAATAAAAAAGGTATTTGAGCACAAGCTACTTAAAAAGGAGGCAAAATATGCTAAATGAGAAGCAACAAAGTTAGCAGCAGTCTAGTGTAGAAATACTGGGACAGCACAGCCTGCGTTTTAGCCCTTGTGAATGTGAAATACAGAGTCTGCAGGGTAAGGGTTAAAAATGTATTTCCATATACAGAGTCAATTGCAAAAGCCTGTCCTTATAGTAGGAAATCATGGGAACCCAGCCAGTGGTGATTAGGGAATGGGGTGAGGCTCAAATGCCGTGAATTACACCTTTAGGGGGGAATAAAAAAGGGAACTGTTGACAATTACTCACTGTCTGGATTTGGACAGCTCATTTGACTCACTGTAGTACAAAAGGAAACAGGCTGTAAGAAGCCCTTGTATTTTTTTTATTTATTGGACTCTGTCTGCAAAAAGCCTGTTTGCCAACTGCAAAAAGCCTCTGTGCTCCAAAACTGGGTGTTGCTTCTCAAAGATCTCTCCTTGGTATGCCTAACCAGCCTGAATCTTTAATTCCTAAGCTGCTGGAACATTAACTGCATGCTACTGGCAGTCAGCAGTGTCCCTCTTCCCCCACTTACAAGCACTAACACATTTTTGAGCACTGGGAAAACTACATTTTCTGCAACTAAAGTATTCAGAAATGTAGGGTAAGTATCTTTTTTTGCAGAAAGGGAGAACTCTCATACCTAGAATTAAAGACAAAATTGATAAAAAAGCTTCTGCTTTAAGTCAGCACGGTAGATCTAGGTATTATTCCACATCTTTTGGCTATGAATCTTGTCGACACAACACTCGCTATGGAGAGCTAACAAAGATTTCAGACAGTGTCTGGTAACACTGAACAATGCCTTGCAACAAGAGGATATAGAGCAACTATCATCCTATGCTGTATATAACAATTGTAGGCTAGATTCTACTCTCTTTCCTTGGACATATCCAGGGAGCTGCACTGGATTTTCACTGAGAGCAGAATCTGGCCTTGTGCCTCTAAAATGAGAACCACAGGAAAAAACTTAGGCCATGTCTACACTAAATGGGAGATCGCTGCTTCTGCGATCGATCTTCCAGAGTTCGATTTAGCAAGTCTAGTTAAGACTCGTTAAATCGAACCCAGAGGGTGCCCCTGTTAGCTACTGGTACTCCTGCTTATGTGAGGAGTAAGGGAAGCAGACAGGAGCATTGGCTCCTGTTGCCCTCCTGCTGTGGGAATGGCGGGGAAACATGAAATAAGGTTTGTTGACTCCAGTTATGTAATTAATATAGGTGGAATTGAGTATCTTGCTTTGACTTCCTTTTTTAGTGTAGACCTGGCCTTAGAAGAAAAGTCAACCCAGGAAAGAAAAACTGTTCATGTGACCAATATATGGCAGCAAAGGTTTAAAAATTTCTATTAGAAAAAACCACGTGTTTCAAAATGAAAGCTTTCATAACCTGAAACTCTGAGGGAGAGCCATGGAATTCCCTGGAAGAATTTTAGAAATAAAGATTTAAAAGGTAAGGAGTAAAAAAATAAGCCCACTGATAAAATGTAAAAGCTAAGGCCGTGTCCACACTCAGGGGTTCTTTCGAAAAAAGTACCCTTTTTTCGAAAGAACTTCCCCTGCATCCAGACTCAAGCCGCGTTCTTTCGAAATTATTTCGAAAGAACGCGGCTTTTCTTTCGATGGCGGTAAACCTCGTTTCACGAGGAAGAACGCCTTCCTTCGAAAGTTCTTCTTTCGAAGGAAGGCGTTCTTCAATGTAAAGAGGCCGTCTTCGAAAGAGAGCATCCAGACTCGCTGGGTGCTCTCTTTCGAAAAAGCGGATTTCCTCTATCGAAAGATCCGCCTGCAGTCTAGACGCGATCTTTCGAAAGAGGCTCTTTCGAAAGATGCTTTCGAAAGAGCCTCTTTCGAAAGAAGCCTGCAGTCTAGACACACCCTAACAGAAGTTACTTCATTTAATTGTACATAGGAGAAATTTAATAAAGTAAAAGTTTATTGGTGATGCCTAGGCCAAGAAAGGCTATTTTTTAAACACTTTGAAATTGAGTTTATATGAATTCTAGCAATCGCAATCTTCAAATTGTTTCCTAATCACCATCCTCAAGAACTTAAAATATACCATTTGAAAAAATCACCACATGACATATCAAAGAGGAGAAAAGAGTCTCAATTTTTTTCCTGGGAAAATTTTTAGAAAAAGAAACTTACCAGAAGAAAATTTATCAACGATGCCTTAAAATGTAACTTTGCATCAGCTAAAAGCTCATAGACTGCAATGCGATTCATATTATCAACCACAACACTGCGACAAAGGAAGCTGTAGCAAAAAGTAGAATTAAAAATTAGACTTCTGACAGTGCCATATTTTGTATTGCATGTGCTAGTGACAATGTTTTATCTTTTCTTCTGGACAATGGACAACAAATAACTTCAGTCGTTGATGAAAATGCAGCATCTCAATAGACAGACCAAATAAAAGGGAAGAGAGCAAGAGCAGTCATGTATAAAGCAGAGCTTCCAGTTTGGCATGGTCTAGCCATAGCCCCAAACCCATTTTTAGTTCAAGTCACTGCTTGAATCATCATTATACATAGGCTTTGAAATGAGCAGCAATCAGTCACTTTTAGCAGCTTTAGCGCTGTGTAACATGAAAGGCCTTGCTTACCTAGCATTTTCATGTCATGAGGATTTTTACTGAATAATTCTTAGGGTTTTACAAAAGTTATTTGTTTTTTACTGATTTGTACCACAATTTTGGACAACTCATCTACATGAACACACTGATGATGGAATTAAAATTCAATACATTACATTAGATCGTTGTGTTTGTGTTAATAACCAATCAGTCTAAACTTAAATACAAGGTTGTCTGTTGAAGTATGTACTGTAGTGCAGTGGCTCCCAACCTTTTCAAGCATACAGACCCCTTTTCAATCTAATAACATGTAATGGACCCCTCTAAACAATACAGCTGTGCCTGCAGTCTGCATGTCCCTCAGCCTGTACTGCTTCCTGAACCATGTCCCTCAGCCTGCTTGGGAAGCAGAATTGGTTGAGGGACTTGCTGGCTGCTGGCATGCAAACTTTCAGCTCCTATGGGAGCCGAGAAGCTGCATGCCAGCAGCCAACATGTCCCTCAGGCCTGTTGCTTCCCGCGGCTTGGGTAGCAGTGCAGCCTGAGAGACCTGCTGGCTGCAAGAGGCTCCATAAATTTATTTTAACTTCTATTTTAAACTTTCCACAGGCCTCCTCCAGTATCATTGTGGACCACCACCATCTGAGGAACACAGGATGGGAACCATTGATGTAGTGGAAGACACAACAAGCATTAGTGCTTAAGTCCTAAAAAAAAAAAAAAAAAAGAAATGCCAGAACTCGCATGAACTGGCTTCCTGCTTCTGAAGGAGAGATGATGGCTCTGTGACCTGGACAGCCCAGGTAACCGCACTGACTTCTCACCTTCTATAGCAGGCCGAGAAGTGAATGACATAGAGGCGGCAATGTGAGGAGATGACATCTTCTCTTTTTCCACCTCTTTGGCTTTCAAGGTTGCTCTTTATGGAGAGATGCTGACTCAGTTACCTAGATCACCCAGGTTACTAAGCCATCATCTCACCTTCCAGAGGTGGGAGCTTGGATCTCCCTGAAATGCATCCAGGCTACCAAGCTGTCAGCTCTCTTTCTGGAGTGGGAAGCCAGAGAAGAAATATGCTTGCTTTTTCTCCATTTCTTGCTTTTTTCTGTCCTCCTGTAAAGCCTGGACCATAAACACTCTTGGTTGCCCATACTGCCCTACAACAGGAGTGGTTAATAATTTTTGATGGGGGGGGGAGATCACTCCAAGAATTTGATAAGTGGTCAAGAACCGCACTCTTCTATGTTAATGGAGGAGGAGTGGGGTCTGGGAAGGAGGCTGGGTGTAGAAGAGAATTCAGGGTGGAGGATTGGGGTTCAGGAGGAGTGTGGGGTTTGGGTGAAGGAGGGGGTTGTGACCTGGGGTAGGGGTGCAGGAGGGGATGCAGAAGGTTTGTATTATGACCTAGAGCAGGGAGTTGGGGGGAGGGAAGAGGTGAGGTGCCAGGTGCAAGGTCTGGCCAGAAGGCGCCACTTACATTAAGCAGCTCCCAGTAGGACTCTTGGGCAAGCTCCCTGCCCGCCGTGCCCCAAACACTGCTCAGAGCAGTTGGCTGCTGGGCCATGTGCATCCAGCAAGGCTGACATCCTTGCTGGGCCCATAGGCAAGACAGGAGGGCTACTCTGTGCTTCCAGAAGGGCCGGGGCCTCAGGCAGAAAGAGCGGGGTTAGGGGTAGGCAGCCTTCAGCACAGCCTGGAAAGTGGCATGCCTTCCCCAGCTAGCTCTCAGTGCTGCCTCGAGCACAGACCATTTTGTATCACCAGGCCCCAGGACAATTGCCACCCTGCATCTGAGCTGCACATCCCATGGGCATGTGCCCACAGTCATGGCCCAGGCAGCTCCCACTGTCTGGTTTCCATCCAATGGGAGCTGTGAGATTGTTCTAGGGGCAGGAGCAGCATGCGGAACCCCTCCTCATGGGGTACTCAGTGCAGAGATGCACATGGCCCCAGCAGCTGGCCGCTTTGAGCAACGTGCAGGGGCATGGCAAGCAGCAAGCCTACCCAAGGGTCCCGCTGATCCACAGGATGGTGGTGACCCAGAAGATCGTAGCAGGCTGGATCTGAAGGTTTGGGGGGTGGACCATATTTTGCATAAGTTTGTGGGCCATATTTTGCATAGATTTATAACTTAATTTTACGTAGCAACATTTCATGTGAAGATACAGTGCCCAATTAGCCAAATAGTAGTATTAAGTGCACAGATGCCACAGTAGGGAGAGTGATATGAAAAACCTAAATAAACCGAAGAAATATAAACTGTACGATTCAAATGTAAAAACCAGATAACTTTAAACCCCTAGAAAATAAAACTATACACCACAATTTACATGTTTTGCAAAGAAATCTTTGATTGCAAAGTATAAAATTCCATCCCACCTGATAATGTAACCATTCAATAATTATTTCTGAGATTCCTACCTGTATTTGCAACTGTATATGTTGACTCTGGCATTTAGGACAGGCCCAGGACTGTTTACTATCACATCAGCAGTGTACAATTGATCATCCTCATTAGCATATTCAAGAACAACAACATAGCGACCGACTTGGGGAATGTTCACTCTCAGTTGTAAATCAGCCTATTGAAGATTCAACAAAAAAAATAAGCTGGGCATCATTTGAAAAAAAAAAAAACATTTCCTATATCACTTTTCACAAACAAACTGTTTTTCAGAAATAAAATCTCTGTATACAGAGATTATTTTGCCTGCCACCAAATGTAACCATCTCAGGAAACACCTGCCCTCATAGTAATGCCAGGAATATTATGACACAGTTTTGGACAAAAGAATCTTAGTCTATCCAACAGACAAACAATTTTTATAGGTGGACTGTACTTTCCCAAATTTTGCCAGGAAATGGGGTAATTATCATTCCTCCTCCATGGAATTTTTAATGCCAGGTCAATACTATTTTCATGTCTCAAATGAATTACAAAACCACCAGTTCTCCTTACCAAGTACTGGGCATTGGTGTAGTCCTGACTGAGAAGAAGGGTGCTATCTAATAAATAACCAACAGCACTTTCTGAAGCATCAAGTTTTCCTTTAAGTCATAAGCCAACTACTTAAAATATTTAAAATTTCTATGTATTGAGATACTTGCATGAAAAGTGTTCTACAGCTACACATTTTTGTTACTGATGAATTCAGTATAATTCTCCTGAACTAGTATTTTCCTCAGTATTCTTTCAGGTCCTGATCCTGTAAACACTTAAGTATGTATTTGAATCTGTTTATGTGGAAAATCACTTTGAGTTCAATGGAAATACTCACATGGGTAAAGTTAGGACATGTCTAAGTGTTAGAAGGATTAGAGCCTTTTGTGTTTGACTGTTCCTGTTTAAATATAAATTTTCAAGACTGAGTTGTATCAGAGGGTATGAACAGGAGACAAAAGTAGTAATTACCTTTATGTGTTATTCCCATGCACAGAATTAGATCATACAGATGTTACATTTTTCTAGTAATGTGTTGCTACAAAACTGTATAACTGCATGAGATCCTCTTTTAATGGATATACTTTACATAATTGTTCTGCTTCTTTGCTTTTTTTTAAACAGATGCAACCATTAATAAAACAAATGTACACATATCTATCTATATCTATCTACATTTATCTATCTATGAAACCACAAAATGCTAAATTTCACATTACAGAAAGCCCTCAACTAATGAACAGGGTGGATTCCAAAAGATTGTTTGTAAGTCAGTTGTTTGGAACTGAGAATGCATTTTCACATAGAAACAATATTATAAATGGAAGTTAGATTCCCAAGCTAGCCCACAAAAGCCTATTTAACCCATAATATAGCTGAAATACTGTATACTTGCAGTGAAAAATAGTATAAATTGATTTTATTAAACCTTGAACGGTGGTGCTTGAAGAAAGGCAAGTTTAATTAGAAGAGAAAGGTGGAGATTCTGTACAGGACTGCTGGGCATCCCCCAGCTGCCACTCCCCACCCCCTGCATCCAACCTCCACTCACTAGGAGGCAGTGAGCAGCATGAGTGCAGACTAGAAGACTCAGGGGGTATGTCTACACAGCAGGGCTAAAGTTGAAATAAGCTATGCAAATTCAGCTATGTCAATTGCGTAGCTTACGTCAAAATAGCTTAATTTGTCTTTTGGCGCTGTCTACACAGCAGGAAGTTGAAGGAAGAACACTCTCCCTTCGACTTCCCTTACTCCTCATGAAATGAGGGTTACCATGAGTCAGAGTAAGAAGTCCTCCAGCTCAATGTTATTTCGAAATAAAGGCTTGTAGTATAGATGTGCACTATGTTATTTTGGAATAATGCTGCTGTGTAGACGTACCCAGGAGGAGCAGGGGCAACCATGCTGTCAGGGGCTGGAGAAAAGTGGCGGTTTCCTCTTCAGAATGTCGCTTCTCTCCAACTGCTGGCTACTCTTTTTAGGGTGCATCTACACAGCACCCTTACCTCAAAATAAGCAAATTGCATAGCTTATTTCAAAATCCGGCACTGTCTATACTGCACTACATTTTTAAGTAAGGCACTATTCTGAAATGTCCCTTATTCCTCATGCAATAGGTTTACAGGGACATCAGAATAGCAAGCCCATTATATTTCGATAGAACAGGCTTGCTCTTAAGATGCGGAATAGCTATTTTGGGATACCTGAAATAGCTCTGCTGTGTAGACGTAGCCTAAGAGTCCTCCGGCCAGCACTTGTGCTGCTTACTACCACCTGTGCCTCTTGCCTGCTCCCCTGAGGTTGCAGGTGAGCTTCTGTTTGTATATGTGGATGTTTGTAATTTGGATGTTTGTAACTAGGGGAGTACCTGTAGTTTTGTGTGTTATCGTTACTGATAGATGATGCAATTTATTTCTAAAACACTTTGACAGTACATGAATTATCTTGCAACTGCAGGATTTCAGTGAACGATTCTTTACAACGGGTCAGCAACCTATGGCTCACGGGGCAAATATGGCTCACTAGGGAGCCACATACGGCTCTTTTGAAGCTCTAGCCCAGCTCCCCTTTTCTCCCCCCATAGCAGGGAGCCTGCTCAAAATAATCTGGCCCACGAACACAGCAGAGAGCACCCCGGCAGACTCTCCTGCTTGCCCTGCCCATGCACACTGCTCAGAAAAGTGGCTACGGGGCCATTTGTTTTTCACACACTGTGAGCCAGGAGGGGAGGGGGAAAATGGCGCTTCATGGCTGCTCCCGCCCCCCGCACAATACCATTGGCTGGTTTCTGGTCAATGGAAGCTTCCTATTTCAAGAACAGCCAGAGCATGAAACACCAATCCCCCCTCCCATCAGGGTCATATATACAGAACACATGGTCCTGCAGCCAGTGTGGGGGCAGGGCAGGCTCCTGAGAAATGTGCTGGGCTGCTAGCCTGGAGTCTCACTGGTAAGTTTCCCAGACAGAGCCTGCCTCGGGTACGCCAGCCCTTTCCTCCTCTCTCCTACCCCACATACCCAAATCCTCTGCCCCTTCTGAACCCATACCCTCTCCCAGATCCTGCTCTCCAATTCCTTGCCCCAGATCACAATCTTCTCCTGCCCAAGGTCACAATCCAAACCCCTGCACTGTAATCCCCTGCCCTACGTAACAATCCAAACTCCTGCACCCCAATCCCATGCCTTGGGTCACAACTGCCTCCCCCACCCAAAAAAGGTTCCCCATTCCATACATAAAGACATTGCTGAAACCTTTGTGATGGACATAATATTTTACTTTATTTAAAAATGAATCCTGGCCAACAAGTCCCCAATTGGGGCCCAGCCCCATCTGGCCGCAGCATCATAACACTCCTACACCCTCCCCATACCAACCCTAAGCCCATCATACACCTGAACACCCTGCTCTGAGCCCCTCATAGCCTCACATCCCCAGACCCTGCACCCCCACATCCCCAATCCCCTGCCATAACACACCTGCATCCCTGCACACCCCAACCTTGTGCCTAGCCTCTCATACACGCCAACCCAGATTCCTGCACCCCCTATTCCCAACCCCTTGCTATAAGATTGACAGAAGACAGCTTGAATGCATGCATGAAGCTGGATTTGACCAGTTATGATGTAAATTTCAAAGAAATACATTAAAAGATACAGCAGCAGAAGGCCCATTAAATAAACTCTGTGAGTACAATGTTTCATTTGTGCTATCATTAATCATTATGTCAATTATCAATAATATTAAGTTGTATATTTTCAGTCATGCAAATGGTCATTCTTATACAGCTCTTTGTTGACCATTTGTTCTGAACTTTTATGTAGTTTGGCTCTTTGGTTTGTAAAGGTTGCTGACCCCTGCTTTGCAACATCTTTTGACTTTTATAGACTAAAGTACTCACTTACATCACAGTTATATATTTATTGCAGCCAGGAATAAGACTAGTTGATATACCAGAT
The DNA here is from genome assembly GCF_052426305.1 of Pelodiscus sinensis. Classification (NCBI taxonomy): domain Eukaryota; kingdom Metazoa; phylum Chordata; order Testudines; family Trionychidae; genus Pelodiscus; species Pelodiscus sinensis. The sequence goes on from NC_143053.1 coordinate 79,456,772, forward strand.
TCTGATCTTACAGCATGTCCACACTGGTCAGCACTTTCACGAAACGGCTGTGATCCCACCATATGGATGCTGTGAGTGCAAAATTAAAGGTCCTTAGTTCTCACTAATGTAGTTCCTTTAGTCTGAATTGCAGGCCAATGTAGACATGCCCTAAATTATGCTTCTATAACTCCCAAGAAACTTCGTTGAGACTAATGATAAGAATTTGTAGCTCCATCTATCCCAACAAATTTACAGTTAGCTAATTTACAATTAGCAATAAAAATACAACTTATTTGTATCTGTTAGTATGGATACAGGAGTCTGACCTCTCTTCCACTAACGTGCAACATCACTGGATGCTTCGGGGTTGGCTGTCGGACAGCTATTTTTCTGTACTCTCCACCAAGCAAGAAATGTGTCGCCTCTGAACCGAAGATACAGGAAAATCTGGCTAGCGGTAAATGCTGATAAAGCAAGCAGCTTTAAAACAAAGCAAAACACCATGATATCCTAATTACCAATTACAACAGGAAAGGAAAATAATTAGGGTAATCAGTTTATTATACAGTGTAGATATACTAACTTATCTGTTGTAGCACTTCCTGAATAGGTACAAGGCTCTGTAACTTGTAATTGCAAGATGGGTGCTTCGTAGTAATCACTAGGTAACAGCACCAGGTAATCCTAAAAACAAAGATTGTGATTCATTCAAGAGTACACAGAAAATTATATCTACAGCTCTAAAATGTACACAGAGCTCTTCTAGGAGGTACCTCAGCTCATCTAGATATTTGCCTAATTTTACAACAGGCTAGTGAAGTCACTACTAACTATAATATCATAAACTTAAAAAACAACAAATGGTCTGGTAGCACTTTATAGACTAACAAAACCTGTAGATGGTATCATGAGCTTTTGTGGGCACAGCCCACTTCTTCAGATGACTGGAGTTTTGCATTTAGGACCTCATAACTCATCTATGTACAGATAGTCCCCGACTCACGAATGAGTTACGTACCAAACACTTGGTCGTAACTTGATCTGTTCATAAGTCGGACTCCATTCATTTAAATGTGACCGTGCTGTTCGTAAGCAAGGATCGCACGTTCGTAACTCGGGGACCACCTGTATAATATCATACAATGACTTGTTTATAATGCTTTATATACTATGCACTGAAATGTAAGTACAGTACAATGTTTATATTCCAATTGATTTAATTTATAATCGTAAGGTAAAAATGAGAAACCAAGCAATTTTTCAGTGAAAATATGCTGTGACACTTTTATATTTTTATTTGATTTTGTAAAACTTGGGAGTATGTAAGACAAATCAGACTCCTGAAAGTGGTACAGTAATCTCAGGCCCGTTCACAGGGATTTCTTTAGATGCGTGGGTTTTTTTGTAAATGTGTACCGCCAGGGTGTGAATGCACTCTCCATGAACCCCCAAGTAAGTGGGGAAATCAGCCCCAGCCTTTCCCTGGCTGGCCAGAGCATGCTTACTTGGGAGACCATGGGCGTGCTTTCACACCCTTTGCACACACACACCCTGTGTATACGGCCCTGAATCTAGAAAGGTGACAAGACACTGAGTTAAGAGAACTAGGTTTCCCAGCAAAGGGCTGCAGCTGACACTCAAACTTCAGTGTGGTCAAACCACTAGAGGGGGGTAGAGTGCCATGTGTTGTAAGCATGAGTTACATAAAAAGTTTTAGTACACAGTTGCTTCTGCACACTAGTCACCTATGCATGCAAGATGTTGAATTTATATGCACAAAAAACACTTGAGTTTGAATTACATATGCAAATAGGATTCCCACATGTGCACCAAAGTGACTGCGCATACAACTTTAGTTCATTAAGTAAAGTCAAGCATGCATAACAAGAAGATATAATTTAAAACTCTGGCTCTACTGCTGTATCTATCTATTTCAATCTACATACTGAAGTTTATTTGATTTTAAAGTTTTGTTTACTGAAGTTTTATTGTAAAAAATAAATAACATGATTTGTTAGGATGACCAGCAAATCTCCTTTCAAAATTATGTATAGAACAGACAACCAAACCAAATACATACTGCTTTTATAGGCAAGAAATAAGATTTAATAGTACTTCAGTCATTATATGGTCTATTCCATATATTTTAGTGTAGTGACAAGCTTGATACATGCTAAAAATGTTAAAAAATAAAAACTGATTTTGGCATAACTTCAATTGTTTCATAAGTGATCACTTGAAACATTTTACCTTTATTAGACCTTTGCACTAACTTTTATGAATCTTTATCAAGGATAGTTTGCTAGTTTTATAGGCAATACAAGGAGTTGACAGTATTTAACAAACAACTTATTAAAGACAGAATTCCTCTTACATTTTTTCTGAAAGAGTTCCCTTTCATTGGAGCCCCATTAACATATCCAGGGGGTTTGATCCATCAAACACATGAAAGCTTAGATTGCTTTCATGAGTAAGGTGAGCCATTGACTTTTTTCAGGATTGGACTCTAATTCTATAGAGTTTCAAAGCAGAACTAACCCAAATTTTGGATAAGGCCAAAACGCAGTGACTACAGGTTTGTATAAGCATCTGTGAATTTTAAAAGATAAGTGCATCCATTGGAGAGGCACAGTCTAGATAGATTTAAAAGTCTGATATATACAAAATGAGGGCAAGTGAAATTCAAACAAGAGAAACTAAGTGAAAAGCAGAATTTTCATTCCAAAATGACACTGTGCTCTCCTCTAGTATTGAGCTTCACGTCCTTTACATATATCTTTCTAAAACTGAGGTGGTTCTATCATTTTGTTCTCAAAAATTTAAAACATTTTCCCAGCCATTTTCTTACCAGGAGGACTCCATCTGCCTTAATATTGATAATCCAAATTCCTGGAATAAGTGAGAATTGATCTGCAATGGTGTTTCCTGGGACTGTGATAAAAGCTGGTTCCTTGCTGGGTGGGAAGACAATCTCCTTGCTCTGAACAGCCCCTGACAGCAAAATATAAATTAAAAATAATAATGGTTATGCCAAATGATTCCACTTTCTCAAGGCTCAACGCTTTCATTCACTAAAATCAAGACTGACAACAGATCAATGCTGCATTTTCAGCATGCATTGGGAATACACCTCCTAACGTGCATGTTAAACTACAAATCTATGTAATTATTGTCCTCTCCATTCTTACTAAGCTCGGGAGAAGTCTTTTAGAAAAATAAGAAACACCTCTATTTCCACCTGAACTTGTGTCACAGTTTGGGAAGGTTCTGAAATGCTTGCTTCACCTTCCCTTTTCATTATTTTTTATTCCATCTTTCTCTACACTATTTTAATAAAGACAATGAAAGGCCAACATTGTGGAGTTTTCAGCTGATCCAAAGTAGCAGGAAATGAAAATCTTGGGAGACCACCTGTTCCTATGTGATTTCCAGCCAAATTCTGCAGACTCAAGAGGATCTGATAAGCATCTAAAATTTTCGTGTCTGAAACCTAAGGATTTCTCTTCAATTGTACAAAGCTAATATACAAGTAACACTGTAGTTGCAGTGTCCCTCATGGAAGAGAAGAAATGGGAATCAATTGCAATTATTATAATGAGCATTCTTTATTGAAGCCACTGATCACAGACAGGATACTATGTTTGCTTCTGGCTCTCAATCTCCCTGACCAATCAACACAGTCTGTGCTGTTGTGTAGCCACACAAAGTCTTTAGGGGGTACAGCTACATACCAAAAACAACCTATGCAGCAGTGAGACTCAGCTTGGGTCTACAGATTCAGGCTTGCACTACAATGCTAAAATTAGCCACATAGATGTTTGTGCTCTGGCTGGAGCTTTGATTCTGAAATACACTCCCTTCACATTTCATAGCCCAAACTTCAACAGCTACATGGCTATTGCTAGCATTTTAGTGCAAGCCTAAGTCCATAGAACTGGTTTCTGAGACCTTCTACTGTAGGTGTTATTTGCTGTGTAGAAATACTCTGTAATCCCTGCAGGTCCAAGTTATAAAAGGGACTGATCTTATACTTAAAAACAGAGAAGAAATAGACCTGAACTAAACCCTAAAATCAGACGCACTTCCACTTCTCCCAAGCATGAAAGATCTAGAGTCCTTATCTCCATAATGGTGTGAACCAAAACAAACCACTCCAAATTCTGTTGATAACTGTAACCAGGTCCACCATTTGTCCATCAGGACCCATTCTTAAATATTAGTGACTCAGTAAAGACAGCAGCCAAGCAGCTTTTGAATAAAAATATCATTTGTAGCATCGAAAAGCAACTGAGTCATGTTAAACTCAATGAAATTTTCAGGGTATTGTCATCATGAACCATCTATGTCAGTATTGGAAATATTAAGTTTGGTAATGTAGACATCTAAAAATTATTAATAGTTAAGTCAATAAGTATCATGCAAGCAAGGGCAGCATCAGTTACAGCAAAGTATACTAGAAAAACACACAGTACTCACAGTTGTTAAAAATAATACATTTAAAATGATATTATTAGTTGAGCGTGGCTGACAGTATGAACTCCGATCTAACACTCAGTTTTCGCTCAGTTCTCACATTTTACCTACCTGTTTCAGGCAGAGATTGACCAGCAGTTATGTGGCCAGACACCATTTCAATTCCAGGGTTAATATATCTCAAGATAACACGAAATAAGTAGAGGTTTGATTTCTCCACATTCAGAGTTATCCTCACTTCATTCTGTAAAATGCAAGTTAATAAACACAAACAGCCATAAAGTGCCAAATGGATAAACAGTTAGAAGCCATGCAAGCACAATGCTAAATTCCTAGAGAAAATAAACACATACACTTTCAGACAAATATGTACAAAAATACCAATTCTGGTGTATAATCAGAGAAAAAAGACAAGCCTAACAAGAAAAATAATTAACTTACAAGTATAATTAGTGTCAAAATGTTTCCCCTCAGCAACTGAGATCCTCCCTTTAGAGCTCTTTGAAACCAGGCTGACATAGCGGAGTACTAGGCGGAAGAGCTTAGAAGAAGTCACAGTGACAGGCACAACCACCTCTGGCTGGGAAAAATAAAAAGAAGGAGAAAAAAGAAAGAAAGGAAAGTATATTATTTAACACACTACCACCCAAAGAGAGAAAAGTTACAGAAACCATTTAGCAAGGATAAACTCCATAACAGGAAAGAAAAGTTATGGTAGCAAATGGAAGAATACAGAACACAACATTCCGCTTATGTTTAACACTGATACTAAATTGCGTCTTGCCAGCTAGTCCTAGAAAAGCAGAATCAAGATGCAAGATGTATTGATACTATGTAATTAATGGTGCACAGAACTGCTGGAATCCTGCAATTACTCACACAACATGCAAGCATACTGTAACAAGGGTCGCCTGTATTCGTGGATTAAATCCAGAATTACACATCTAAATCCTGAATCTCATATACAATTTCTAACAATGAGTCTTAGAATGTCCTTGCATTTCCTTCTGATCCCCAGCAAACCTCTTAGCCTTTTATTTTAATGATGGCTCGGTTATATTTTTGCCCTTCAGATGAACTGACACTTCTGGAACCAAGTACCTCTTCTCAGTCACTAACTGTCAGAACCGCCCCCCAGAAGACACAATTCACACTGCACATTATGTAGAAAAAGCTTGCACAACAGTAAGAGCAGACTGCAAGATTTATCCAGACAAGCAGAGAGGTTCAGTGATTGGTGGAGGAAGAGCAAATTAACAAACTTAGCATGACCTCAAAGATCCCCTTTGCCTTGTTCCTTCATTCTACCTTATGCTTCCTCTCTTCATGGTTCACCTCTCCCCCTTGTCAACATAACCAGGGGGTTGTCCCTTTATACTACCACCACCATTTAGGTCTGCTCTCCCTTTCAAGCACACATACATTCCACTTTCCCTACCTTCCAAAGCAAAAAACACCTGATAGAGTTGCCAGTTATAAAGGCCTCACCATCTTTGATCTCAGCTCAGGGCTAATGCCACCAGGACAGGGCCTTACATGTCATTTTTAGAATATATGTTTATTAGTCATCATTAGAGAAGAAGAATATTTGTATATAAGTCCTCTTCTTTATTAAAATAAAAAAGGAAAGCAGGAGAAGAGAAGAGAATCTAGAAATGGGAATGATACAGAGGGCAAGGGTATAAACAATGAAGTATAACAGGGGCAGAAAGATAGGGAAGCAACAAAGAAAGATCAACAGAAAAGATGGAAAAACAGGAGAAACTTTTACAACTATTTTGAATGGAGGGAGAGTGATAGTTCAGAGAACCGAGGTGCAGAAGAGGAAATATTGAAAGAATATATATATATATATATATATATATATAGAGAGAGAGAGAGAGAGAGAGAGAGAGAGAGAGAGAGAGAGAGAGAGAGAGAGAGAGAGAGAGAGAGAGAGAGAGAGAGAGAGAGAGAGAGAGAGAGAGAGAAGGCAAAAGAAAAAGAAACTGAAGCTTAACTAACAGAATAGTGTTTGAGACATGGTAGAAGTTTGAAAGTATAGACAGAAAAGCAAAACTGAAGAGACAGAAGAAAGATACCTGTGAGAGGGATGGACATTTTTGCATTTAAGGCAAAGGGAAGAGTGGTGGAGGAGGCAAGACCAAGGTCTGACACAGACTTGAGCAAATTGCTTGTCAGCATTTAAAATTTGGGTTTCACACAGAAGCATATTAAAATACATTAATGGCATGATAGTGTACTCTCAGCTCTTGCCATTATCACACACTAATTATTTCACCTGAATGACAACAGTGCCACCTTTTAGATTATCACTTTATACAAAATGTTGTTGCATTAGCATATCATGTAACAATGTTTCAGCCCCCAGGAAATCCTGGGATAAATGTTTCTTTGCCCTGTAAGACATGGGTAAGGTACATCAAAAACAAAAAAAATGCCCTTTGATATAAGGAGTGTTCAGATAATTCACCTATCCTACAAGGACACAATTATCTAAGGCTTAGATCCTACAAATACTGGCATAAATGTATAGCCTTTATTCATGCAAATAAAGTTATGCACAAGTGTGTTTGCAGGATCAGGATCTCAATTATTCATACATTGTCAAGTGGGTATGAAACTAAAAAGGGATGGTGTACAGTGGAAGTTAAGAAATCAGATCTTCAAAGATAGCTTTAGTGAAAATGGGGTGATTTCACAGAAATTAACAACAGCCACCCCAGAGTAAAAAAGGGACAGAGAGAAAATGCTTAGCTTGCACAATGGTTATGTACTTACCCTTCAGTTTATGGTTGCCCCACTGATCCTTAGATACCCTACCAAAGCTGGACATATTTTTTTTCTAATAACTGTAAAGCTAATCTGCACCAATTTAATAACAGAGTCACATATTCAAGGAAAGTGACCAACTAGCCTTTATTACTTAAATTTACTGTTTTATAACTCTGTTCCTTTGCTCTAAATTCAGTGCAAATCTTCTAACTCCTGTCCTAGACAAAGCCAGTTGATGGACATTTTCTTCCTTTGATTTATGCACTCGGACTCTTCTGATAAATCACAAGACTGTAATATTCACACATAATCACATGCTTGCTTGGATGCTGTTGCTTTATTCAACAGGCCTATTGCTACAATACAAATGTGTCAAGCCTACTGAAGTATGCTCCTGTCTGTCTCTCATCCATTGCAAGTAGCAAGGAAGAGTGAGTGGGCTTGTAGGAAGTTGCAGTGATGATTGCAAGGAAAAACTTTATTGTGACTACCTCTGTGACTTTATATGCAGGTAACAATACTGAGGAATCATAAGCCCCAATGGCTGCATTGTCATCCAAGAGCATTTAGTCAATGACGTACTTGTATGGAAGACATCCGTGCATATCCTCTCCAACTAAAGCCAGGAAATTCCTGAGGGTCATAACCAAACCGAATGCCTCGTCCATTGGCAGTGGTACCATCTTCGATCTCAAATTTCATGTGGTGTAAATCCGGAAAAAAGTGGTTCTTTTCGGGTCTTTCATAAAGGAAAAAAAAACCACAGGGGATGCTATTTATTTTCTCCGAATGTCTGAGTTTCTTTATATAAAAAATGGTAACACCTCATTGTCAGCTATCATACTGTTACCAGAAAATACAGCTATAACTGCTGACTGAACATCAAATATGACTATGGAAGTAATTATGTTTTGGTCATCTGACAAATTCATGTGTTACCTCACCATCTGTGAGTAATAAGACAAACCCAAATTCATTATTTCACCATACCACCATGTAGGCCACTGATGCATGGTGCATTTATGACATCAGTTTATCTGCAGTGGATATTACCTTCACAGGTGGATGGGGTACATATGCTAATACTCAGCATAGCGGGACACCTCCACCAGGCCACCTCCATACAATTTGAAGGCACTAGCTAATCTCAATATAACTTTATTCTCAGAAAATGAAGCACTGAGGCGGGGGCAGGCTGGTCACAGTGGAATCCTCTGAACCCTGTTCATACATTCCTGGTGACAACTGGAGTGTATGATAACAGGAAGAATTCAAAATGCTTCTATTAATGAGCTAAATTCTATTCTCCATTATACTGGTACAGCTCTACTGACATAACAGAGAGGGAAACTTGGTTCATTTTATTTTTTAAAACAACATATGCAATGCTATGGAACTGCAAAAGATGGAATTGATGGTTAATTAAATGAGTTTCAAAAGTCATAAATATAAAGTTAAAAGAAAAGTGGTGGGCAGGAAACATCAGAAGGGTAGATGATACCAAGGCCTACCAACTAATTTATTAGCAATGTTATGTGAAAAGATACCAAGCAATCTTGGGCAGTTTTAAATGATTGTTTTGAAGCATGAACTATGGTTATATCTGCACATGTGGGGTGCGATTCCCAGACTGTGTAGACATCTTTGCCCTAAATCTACTTGAATTAACTCACTAAAAAATAGTCGTGTAGCCTCTGCACAGGCAGTGACATTTGATGGGAGGAGCTAGATATCCCAAGTACAAATACCCAAGGGGTCCCAGTGGGGTTGTGCTCAGGGCAGCTACCCTATCCTGCTGTTCACTACACCCTGTGGCTACACTACTATTTTTTAGGAAGCTAACTTGAGGCAGGCTAGCATTAATATAACTAAGCAAACTGGGAATCACACATGTGGATACAAGTATAGACATAGCCTAAAGGTCTCAGCAAGACTTACGTCTGACAGGTCATTCCCACTACGTGGTTTCTGCACTGGCAGGCACCTGATGGCTCACTACATACAAGACTGACAGATCCTCCAACATCACACTGGCAGCCTGTCAGGTAAAGAAAAGATACCATATTTTCTTCATAAAATGTAATAAGCGTTATCAGAAACCTTCCTCTAGCATCCTCAGAAACCATCTCACTTCCTCTAGCTGCCATTAAGTGGCAATGCAAGTTTCCCTCTTCAGACTCCCTTGTGAGATTTTCAAACAAATGTTAATACATATTTCAGTTATTACTGGTTTCTCATCAGGGTTTCTTTTTTTAAACATGATATAAAATTGATTTTCCTGATCAAAATATTAAATATAAGCCATGCTTACAGTTTGCTGTGATTAAGGTTCAATAGTATAAGCATTCAATTTTTCTATTCAATGGGACAGATTTTTGTAATGATGGTTAAAATAAGCATATAGTGGGAATACAGTGGCAATTTATTTTTCAAGAAAATAAAGAACAAATGCATGCAAAATACAAAAGAAAGTTTATTTTTGAGGGGTTGCTTTGATTTGTGAAACAAAAATTATATATTCACTAGCATACAATCATATTTATTTATACATAATTTTTGAAAAAATATTGGACAAACTATAGACTTGAAAGAGCAAATAGGACTTCAGGCACAAATTAAGAACATCCTTAAGGGTATGTCTAGACTGCATCCCTCTGTTGGCAGAGGGATGCAGATTAGGGAGGTCGACATTGCAAATGAGTAGGGATTTAAATATCCTGTGCCTAATTTGCATAAAAATGGCCACTGCATTTTGCCAACTCAGCACTTTGTCAGCAAAAAGTGGCAGTCTAGAGTGGATCTGTTGAGAAAGAAAGCCTTTTTCAACAGATCCTGTAAACCTCCTTGCAGGAGGCATAAGGGATCTGTCGAAAAAGGCTTTCTCTCTCGACAGATCCCCCTATAGACTGCCACTTTTTGCTGACAAAGTGCTGAGTCGGCAAAACGTTGTGGCCATTTTTATGCAAATTAGGCACCGGATATTTAAATCCCTAACTCATTTGCAATGTCAACCTGCCTAATCTGCATCCCTCTGCCAAGAGGGATGCAGTCTAGACATACCCTTAAGGATGTTCTTAATTTGACATACCCTCAATGTATATCTTGGTCAAAAATTTTAAAGCTGAATGCTTCAAGGTTCACATCTGAACAACAAAATGTAAGTGGCCTATTTTTCTGATGTGCTGAGTACCCATAAATCTCCCTGGACTCAATGGAAACTTTAGGTGCTCAACCCTTTGGAAAATCTGACCATTTTTGCTTAGGTAATTTAATTTTATTTTCTAGGTTTGATCATTTTGACCATAATTTACAACTCCACACACTGAAGAAGGGATTGATTAAAGAACTGAAATGATCTAAAAATGTACCTCAAATAATTAAAGGACCAATCGAAATCTCAATGTAGTCTACGGGGATGTCTCAGAAAAGGCTTTACATGACATAAATCTTGAGATGGAGGGAGAGAAGGAGAAAGTAGTTTACTTTCTGCTAGGACCTGAATTCAGTAATTCACATTTTTTTCCTGCAGCAGCTGATGACATTACAAACAGCTAAGCACAGGATGGAGCTGCAGTTTTTATAGGAATCAGTGATGTTATTAATTCTTTCAGAAGAAACAAATAACCCTGATCTAAGGTCCTGAAAGGCAAAGGAAAAGGAATAAATACTTTTCAAATACCTTGTTTTAAAGTCTATTTATCTGTGATATTTAGGTCTTTGTGTATGTTTTGTTTGGGTAACATTTATTTCAGCCTGAAGACACTTCACATTGCTTTCCACTTCATTTAAACCTGCTCAAAGTCGGGAATGGGAAAGTATCAGCCTTTGTCAGAGAGGCTCTGTATGCTGCAGAAACATCTGCCATGTTCCCTTTCCCTTTGATGGAAATAAGTGACTGTTGCAGAGTGCTTTAAGGAAAATGCCAGAATATTCATAAGCAAAAGTAATTGCTCATGAATGAGCTCAGTTTGCACAATCAAACTGGGGTTTGCACCTTTACATGTATAATGAGCACTCACAAGCTATAATATAAAAATGCAAGTATGGGCGATTTAGTGTTCAAACAGAGGCCTTGTTCTGAAAATGTGACCTTTGGAATTTGAAAGTGTGATTAACTGTTGTATCAGAAACACTCATTTTCCATTTTACCTTGGCATCCAAAGTAATTCCTGAATTCTAGAGCGTAATAGCCAGCTTCACAAGTGTCACAGGAACTTCCACAAACATCAGGCTTGCAGTGACAGTCACCATTGTTCTGGGGGAAAATGATTTGATCAAGATGGTTTCAACATTTTGTTTAATATTTCTGATGCAAATAGGGGGAAAATCCTCACCTAACAAATAAGATATTTTCAGGATAATACTTTTGTCACCTGTCACCTTGAACAGACAGACTAAAGGGAATGTGCTCAAGAGCCAAAAAAAATATTTCAGGGGAAGTTTTATGGGGCATATAGCTGGAATGCCACCAGTTATTTGTCCATACAAGGATAACAGATAGTTCTAGCAATTCTGCTCTACTAAACATTAGAATAATTCCTTTTTATGCAAGCTTAATTTCTCTTTACCTGTTGACACTCTCCGACTCCACTTAGTGTCCCCATCACATCACACCGGCACTCTGTGGAAACAGACACATTGGCCTGAATTTTCTCTTTCTAGGAAACTTTTGGAGCAGAGGCCACAGAATCTGAAATAGCGATTCACTGAGCATTGATGTGAATTTTCTTCTGAAAACCATAGTGCCTTCCTGAGTTCTAAGATATGCAAGAGGAACTCACACTTCACAAGGGTGCACAATACACAGCTCTATGGAAAGTGTGAAGGCTTAGAGAGAGTAAGGACAAGCCAGGGCATTGCCTCTCACCTGCCACTGTGTTGATGGCTTGCACTCCAGACTAGGCTAGCACAGAGCAAGTCCTTCACTCAGGTGAGTATAAGAAATACAACTTTGGCCAGTCCCTGAATAGCAGGGGAATAATGGGATGAGAGGAGAGGGAAAGGAAAGGGAGAAAGGAGGAGGGCTTCTTGTGTCCTTCACTCCCATGCATAAATGGGCAATTGCCATCCACACATTAATCTGAAATATTCTAATCTGTGTTTTATAAAGACAGGCCTGAATTGAGAGTGAGGAATTGTTTGCCTTTCTTTCTACCCACAATGAAGATTGATGTTTTCTCTGATTGTTAAAAGTGCTTATATGGAAAGAGAAAAAAAACTCCTCCTGCCAACATGATTGATTATTCTTTATTTTCCAGTGCTACCCTTGGGACACTTACAGCATGCTTAATGAAATATGAATGAGACAAATATCATCACAGGAACCATTTTTGCTGACATAGTTGCACTGTGAAGCCATGAAGTCCCACTACTAACATTGCAACTTCTAGAAAGGTGATTGTAACTGGTCTCTGATGAGGTACAAACCACACTTTGATCTTACCCAGACATAAATAAAGTAGGCTGTGCAAACTGTGAAGCGAGTAAGAGTGCTTTCTCACTCATGATAACTTAGGAGACTAAATTATTAGAGGAAAAAGGAAATTTTCTTCAAATTATTGGGCAAATTCTGTTCTGAATTATAATGGTGTAAAGCAGGGGTGGGCAATAAAACAGCAGCAGTTCCTTATAGGCCATTAATATATTTATCTGCAGCTCTGCAGATAGCTGCAAACACAGCTCTCATTGGCCATGGATCGCCATTCCTGGCCAATGGGAGTGGCAGAAAGCTGCACGTACTGGGACACCATTTTCTGAAGCTCCCATTGGCCAGGATCAGCAACTCATTGCCAATGGGAGCTGCAATCACCAGTACCCATAGAGGCAAGGGAAAATATAGCAGTGGGGGGTCAGGATCCAGCCCACAGGCTGGTATTTGACCACGCTAGGTGTTAAAGTTTCCACTGAAGTCACAATGGGGTTACACCTGATTCATACAAGTGCAACTCAGAGAAGAATTTGGTCCAAAACCATCAAATGTTGGGGCCAGGATAGGGTCTGACTTTCAACACAAGTGTAAGCATGATGGGTAATTTGGTACCAAACGTCAATAGTATGAAAAATCTGCTGTTATCAAGCAGTGGTTACAGTAACCAACATAGAAGGCTTTTTTCACTAATTAGCTAATGAAGATGAATAAAAAGAATTTAACCATCTTTGATATACTGAAGAAATGCATGTGTGAAATTTTACCTGTACATCCATTGGGGTTTTCTCTGGCAAGATTCCAATAAAGTGGTTTGCATCTGCTACACGTAGGACCTTCAACATGCTGCAGACACTGACAATAGTCCTAATGGCAGAAAAGAATCAAACATTAGGCATTCCAGTATCCAGATTGTTTTTAAAAAATGAAAAGAATGTCTATACACAATGAGGCATTTTTTTCCTACCAGGAAATTCTAAGGCATGTGAATAATGTGCAGTGCGGGAGGGGGAAAAGCACTAGCTTACATCACTTTTATTTCCAAAAAGGATACTTTACTTAGCTCTCAAAGGAAGCATGCTAACTTATAGCCATAAGACAGGATACAGAACTTTTACTATATTCATATTTAAACAATAGATGCCAAGACAAATTTCAGAACAAATTTCTGGGCAAACCATCCATCTTCTTCTTGGTATACTTCAAACTGTGAAAATTTACTGGGCCCAGGAAAGTGCACCCACATTAGCTACCAAATGAAATCCCATAACACTATAGGCCTCGCTTGACATGAGACATCAGAAATGGATGTGGCCTTATTTCTTGGGAAACAGGATTAGGTATGTAAACATTTCAGCAAGCTAGAAATAGAATGTCTATGCTATGGCCACGTCTCCGCTTGCTGTGCTGAAGATCGATCTTCTGGCATTCAATTTAGCGCGTCTAGTAAGGACCCTCTAACTGAACACTGCTGGTGCTTTTGATCAGCCCAGTACTCCTCCATTTGTGAAGAGAAAGAGAAATGATCCCGTCGACCTCCCACTCTGAAGATGGCACCAAGCTCGGCTTAAGGTATGTCGACTTCAGCTATGTTATTTCTGTAGCTGGAGTTGCGTATCTTAATGAGTGATGTACAGTAAATGCAATATAATGTATAAATGTATATAAAGGAAGATTTCTGTGTAACTTTAAATGTGTGATATGCCTTATACCCTAAACAGCTCAGTGACACATAGCTAAGCTGTGCTTGAGTCTGAGCAACTCAGAGTAGTTTTGTTTAGGGATGTTAAGGACTAGTCAACTATCTGATAAGCAAATGCTTATTGGATAGTCGACAGGATAGCCAACTAGTCTCCTCCTCTCCCCCCCTTCCACCCTTCCGCCCCCGCCTCTGTCTGTCAGCTGGAGAGTCTGCAGGCTTTGTGCAGCACTGCCCTTTTAAAATGCTGCAGTGTCGTTTCAAAGGGGCAGCGCCACCCTATCGACTAATCAAATAATCAATGCAAAAATGCATCGACTATTTGATTAGTGAATTACATGATACTTAACATCCTGAGTTTTGTTCTGTGCCACATAAAAATATCTGTGACAAAACCTAGAATTGAACTGAGTCCTTGGGAAGCCAAATGAAAAGAGGTCTCAAAGAATATCCCAACACCGTGGTTTCTTGTCTTGGGCTATGTCTAGACTGCAGGCTTCTTGCACAAGAAGCTTTTTGCAGAAGAGATCTTCCGCAAAAATTTCTTGCGCACGAGCACATCCACATTGCAAAAGCACATCAGAAAAGCAATGTGCTTTTGTGCAAGAGAGCATCCAGACTACATGGACGCTCTCTCGCAAGAAAGCTCTGATTGTCTTTAACAGAATGGCCACCAGGGCACCTGTGCTTCTTCCGATAGGCTGTTTGTTTTTGCACAAAAAAACCCTGTTTCCTGTCCATACACTGCGCAAAAGCTCTTGCACATAAAGGAGTTATTCCTCATAGAAAGAGGAATACCTATACCGCAAAAGCCCCTCTGTTCCATCGATTCACTATAAATTTTCTTGCGCAAAAACAAGTTTGAGGTGTGGACGTTCCTCAGGTTTTTGTGCAAAGACCCTGTAGTGTAGATGTAGTCTTGCAATCCAGATTCCATTTGTCTGGAGCAGGTAATATATAGTGTATTATATGTGTCACTTAGCTGTCAAGGATCACAACCAAACACCTTAGCAAAGGCACTAGAAGGGATCAAATTTAAGTGTGCTTTCCAGGGCACAGCAGGAGTTGGTTATCTAAAGGAGGTTCTTATGGATTCCAAGGGAAGTGACAGGGTGAGACTGGAATTGGATAGAAAAGAAACTCCAGCAAATAATATTAAATAAGAAATACAAAGGAAAAAAACAAAAATAATTAAATTAAAGTTCAGAAATGTTGCCTAAAGAGGAATTCAGTAAGGGGAACAGAGGGAGATACTTTGGATACTTATGTAAAAGAATGTATAGCAAAGCACAGCAAAAGTCTGCTAAATGTCAGCAAAACTTTAAAGAATAACACCCATGGCTGACTATGGAGAGAACAATAATTGTATCTTAAGAACAAATGCAGAAAGAAAGGATAAAAACAAGCTCAGAGCCACTAAGAGAAATAGCCTTTGGAAGATGAGTGATTTAAGGAAAGAGAGGGGGGAGTTAAAACAAGCATTTATGAAAACATCAAAACCTTACAAAGTACTGAATGCAACATTAAATACACAGAGGGGGAATGCTCGGTTTAATAATAAAATATAGCTATGGTAGTACAACTTGGCACAGTCTTTCCCCTTGGAACTGTGCAAGTCCAACAAATTATCCAAGTGGACGTCTGATGGTAACAACTACCACTGCCAGGTTTTTGTCCGCAGAAATCTGTACAACCATTCTGAAAGGACATGGGTCCTTTTCCAAAGGAAAGATTTGTAAACAATCAATTCTAAAAGTCATGGAAGATGGGAGAGATTCCAGAAGATTGGAAAAGGGAAAATATAGTGTTCAGCTATTAAAAGCAAAATTAAGGACAACCCAGGAAACTACAGATCAGTCATCTTAATTTCTGCGCTAAGAAAGATAATCGAGTAAATAATTAAGGAATCCATCTGCAAACATCTGCAAGATAATAAGGTGATAAGTAACAGTCAGCATAGATTTGTCAAGAACAAATCTTGTCAAACCAACCTAACAGCTTTCTTTGATAGGATAGCAATCTTTGTGGATAAGGGAGAAGTGGTAGACATGGTATTCCTAGGCTAGAATTTGACTTTCTTGTCAATAAACTAGGGGAATACAACCTAGATAGAGTTACTACAAGGTGGATGCATAACTGGCTGGATAGCCATTTTCAGAAAGTAGTTATTAATGGTTCACAGTCAAGCTGGAAGGGCATAACAAGTGGGGTTCTGCAGGGATCAGTTTTGGGACCAGCTCTGTTCAATATCTTCACCAATGATTTAGACAATGGCAGAGAGCATATGCAGATATTATCAAGTTGGGAGGGGTTGCCCATACTCTGGAGGATAGGATTATAATTCAAGCAAAACTGAAGAAATAGTCTGGGAATTGTGGTCAATGGGAGCTGCAGGTGGTGGTCCCTGCAGGCAAGGAAGCTGCCCCTGCCCCAAAGGGGAGCTGCCCCCAGTAAGTGCTTCGCAACCCTGACCCATGCGCTGAGCTCCCTCCCATAACCTAGTTCTCTCCCAGACCCCTCATGTCTCCCAACCACCTGCCTTGAGCCCCCTTCATACCTTAACTTCAGTCCAGTCTCCACACACCCTGGCTACATCTACACTGGCATGATTTTCCGAAAATGCTTTTAACGGAAAAATTTTCCGTTAAAAGCATTTTCGGAAAAGCACGTCTAGATTGGCAGGATGCTTTTCCGCAAAAAATCCCCGATCGCCATTTTCGCGATCAGGGCTTTTTTGCGGAAAACAGTACTGTGCTGTTTACACTGGCCCTTTTGTGCAAAAGTCTTTCAGAAAAAGGCTTTTGCCCGAACGGGAGCAGCATAGTATTTCCGCAAAAGCACTGACGATCTTACATGAGATCGTCAGTACTTTTCCGGAAATTCAAGCGGCCAGTGTAGACAGCTGGCAAGTTTTTCCGCAAAAGCAGATGATTTTGCGGAAAAACTTGCCAGTCTAGACACAGCCTCCAAGTTGTGAGCCCCCTCTTGCATTCTAACTCCCTCCCAAATCCCACACTCCCACCTCCTGCCCTGAGCCCCTTCTAACACTCCAAACCTCTTGGCCCCAGCCTGAAGCCCATCCTGCACCCCTGATGCCTCATCCCCAGCCCTACCCTAGAGCCCACACTCCCAGCTGGAGCCCTCACTCCACATCTTCCACATCTATCCTCCTGCCTCAACCCACAGTACCCTCAAGCACACTGAATCTCCTCATTTTGACCCCACCCCGTAGCCTTGGAGGCCCCACAAAATCTAATAGCTCTGGGGCCCAGAAGAGATAATCCAGCCCTGCTGGCCATGTCACTGTTCCACAACCTCCCTGGGCAATTTATTCCAGGGGTTAATCACTGAAAATAAGTTTTTCCTGACGTCCAACCTAAAATGCCCTTGCTACAATTTAAGGCTATTGTTTCCGGTCCTATCCTCAGTGGTTAAGGAAAATATTTTTTCTCTTTCCTGTCATAACTTTTTATGTACTTGAAAACTGTTATCATATCCTCTCAGTCTTCTCTTGTCCAGATAAAATAAACCCAGTTTTTTCAGTCTTCCCTCATGTGTCATGTTTTCTAGACTGTAATCATTTTTGCTGATCTTATCTGGACTTTTTTTGTCCACATCTTTTTTGATGTGTTCCAGAATGGGACTCAATACTTCTGTTAAGGCATAATCAGCAAGGAGTAGAGCAGAAGAATTGTTTCTCTTATCTTGCATACAACACCCCAGGTAATACATCCCAGATTAATATATGGAGTTTTTTTGGAACAGTGTCACACTGTTGACACATATTTAGCTTTTAGTCAACTATGATCCTGAGATCCACAGCACTCTTTCTTAGGCAGTCATTTCCCATTTTGTATGCGTGTAACTGAATGTTCCTTTTTTGGTGGAGAACTTTACATCTGTCCTTACTGAATTTCATCCTGCTTACTTCAAACCATTTGTCCAGATCACTTTGAATTATAATCATATTCTCCAAAGCACTTACGATGCCTTCCAACTTGGTATCATCTGCAAATGGTATGTGTACTCACAATGCCATAATCCAAATATTGATGAAGAGATTAAACAGAAATGGACAAAAGCTAGAAGTGGTAGAAAATTGAAAAGGGAAGCAAAGGTATACAATGAGAAATCTGTGTCCACCGGAGTTAAGGATAATAAGGAGGTTTTTTAAAGTATAATAAGAACAAAAAATGTCCTAAACAATGGTAATTGTACTTTACTGGATCTAAATGGCAGGATTATCAATAGTAATTATAAATGGGGAATCATCACTGAATGGGTGTGTTCCTGGTGTGTTAATTATGTGCAGTTAAGAAAAGTTTATTAACGAGTTTCTGGGTTTTGTTATTTTATGGATGCAGTACTTTTGCTGCTTCCTTCTGTTTTAATCCTTGGCTATGTTCCTACAGCATATTATGTCAGCTTGATTATAGAGTGACATACAAAAAAAATTAGCTTTTTTGCCAATTATACTAAGCTCTATCAGGTTTTGTTGCTGCTCTACTTTATGCAAGTCATGATCACTTGTACCAAAGCTACCATTAATTTTTAGTTCTGTGACCAGTTCTTTATCAGGACTAGGAGTAGTATATAATTCACCCATGTTCATTGCAACACTCCTTGAGGTAGGAAATTGTCATTTATAATTTTTAGAAACTCCAAGTCAAAGTATTTAATAATTACAGACATAGAAAATCAATTCTTAACATTTATTGTAAATGCCAAAAATATAATACTTACAGAATGGGAACTAAGAGTACCTGCAGGGTCACAGTCATTGTTGGCTCCTTTATATAATTAAAAAAATAAACATATGATCATTTTTTTAATGAAACAATGGAATAGTTGCAAATTTTTAACTTTTTTATACCAAGGTTGCCCAATGATGATCCAGATACTTTAAAATGAGTGGAAGTCTTTAATAATGACAGCATAAATGGATAATTAACATCAATGCATAGACCTTTTAGTTTTATATGTAATCATATCAAGATTATTTGCAAAGTATGGCAGGGATGCGAAGAGACAGAGAGAAAACACTGAATAATCAAGAGTATTTTTCCTAAATCTACAATGCCATCAACTAAAGAGTGCCACATTTCTTCAAAGCAGTTTATGAAGCATGAAAGTGAGTGACAAAACAAGATCTTTTAGATCATCCACTCTATCTCCCTCATTTGTCTTGTACATGTTTCAATGGGATTTCTATCGCATTATGTGATGGGGTGACAGGGGCTGAAGGGATAAGCCCCGCACCCGGCCCCGGCGCCGTGGCACGTAAGCAGTGCTGCAGAGCCTGTTAGGTCGCAGCCGCTTGCATAGGAGGAAGGAATTCCACTGGCAGACGGACCAGAGGGCCGAGGAGCGCATTCACCAGCATCCCGGGAAGAGGGCGCTGGCTTTGAAAAGGAGGGCGCCCACCCTTGGGAGGAGGAGAGAGCGTGGCGGCAGGAAACTCCAGAGAGGCAGGCGAACAGGGGTCCTGAAGAGTGATGAGACCCCAAGCGGCTGAGACCGGAGAGGCTGACAAGGGGTGACTGAAGTGACCAGACGGAGCCCAGCCAGAAGGAAGGAAGGAGCCCAGGACAGTGCCAAGGACAGCCCGTGGGCCAGTGAGTTGTGGCTCCCCCCGGCCGAACAGGACGTCATTCACGCTTGTTCTTAGGGTCCTGGGCTGGGACCTGGAGAGAGGAAGGGTCCAGGTCCTCCTTCCCTCTCGGCAGTTATGGGGACTCCAATACCAAGGAGGAGTGCTGAGACTGGACTAAACACACTTGCGGGGGAACAGGGTTGCAAGGACTGGGGAACCAACCCCTAGTAATGGGACTAAAGGCACGAGGGTGAGAAGGGGTTACAAAGACTGAGGGAGTTGATCCCCTAACACGTTATCTATACAGTGGAGTGCACTGGGAAACACAGTGGCACAAATGTATGCATTTTGCATCAAGATACAGTATTTTCCATCATAAACCTTACCTTGGCAATAGGGGAAACTGTAGGCTTCTGAAAGGCATGTGTCACACTGCTTCCCTGTAATTCCTCTTCGACACTCACATTGCCCTGTTGATGACTCACATGTGGTCTGGTAGGAACCATGAGGAGAACACTGACAAGCTGAACAAAAATCATTATTTAGTAAGATTCAAGCTACATCTAGTAAGAAATAACCTATTTCAGGACTGTGAAATTTTAAAACTTAATATTACGTGTCTGCAACATTCCTGATCTTCTTTGCAATAAGACTATTAAAAACACTCTCTACTTAGGAGCTTATTAATTATGCACCCCTCAGTATAAAATCTGAGTGCCTTATTTCACACAAGTGTTACATGATGACTTGATCTTTCCCTTCTTAACATAAGCAGGTAGGATTATCAGGAATTCTCTACAATCATTCTTCTGTTCTTTGTTTCAATCTGAGGGCAGACTGGGAGGAGGGGGTCTGGGTTTTCTTTGCTGGTCCTGTTTAAGGTTACAGAAAGTTTAAGGCAAAGACCTTTCCTAGGCCAGGAGACAGCACACAATATGTTCTAACATCAGATTGGGAAGGGCTAAAAACTGAGTCTTGCCTTTGACCCGGAGAACATTCATGTTTGTGGTCACCTTCACATTCCTGTCCACACTACTGACCCCAATATTGCAATGACTTACATACATGCTTAACTTACACATTTTGAGTAGTCTCACCGAAGTGAGTAAGGCCACCCATTATGGATGAGGTTAAGCATGTGGCTTCACAGGATCAGGGTCTAAAGTTGGACCTATTAATAACAATAGTTCTTGTTGAGTAGCAGCTGGTTCCCTAACAGCTGTTGGATGTTTTCCTGAGAGCCAGTTATAATCGTACTGTGCAACATATAGCTCCTCTGGTGCTGTCAAACTGAAATAAATTTTTAATGACCCTGATTCTTAGGAAAGAAAAACACCCGTTCAAGATGGTCAGTGACACCAGACACATGACAACCACACCTATAATCGAGCACATAACAACCATGTTTAAACTACTCAAACACATTATTTCAATATCATTGTGACGGGACAGACCCGCAACGAGCGGAGGCGCCCCCCTGCACGGCACTGTACGGCGGGGTGTCAGGCGCCAGCCAGCTCTGCCCAGCCTGCTCGGCAGCCGCGCAGGACACTCTGGTCCTCGGCGCGGTGGGTGACGTCAGCCAGACCCCGCGGGGCTGTGGGATACGGCGCCGCGGTAACGTGAGGCCGTCCGGACGCGGGAGGTGAGGCCGCTGGGAGAGGCTGGGGTCACGGCCTCGGCGCCAGTTTTAAAATGGCCCGGCCGAGGAGCGCGGAGGGGAGAGCAGAGGCGATCGCCCCTGACGAAGGGCAACAGCTGGAGGAGTACGCGGCAGACCGGTACCCTGACCTCCCCCTCCCCCCGAGGAGACGCCGGGCATCTACGGTGAGCGACCCGATCGGTACGGCCGGGTGCCAAGTAGTGCCGACGCGGGAAGGGGAGGAAGCAGCCCAGGGCAGAGTCGGGAATTGACTGGTGGGCTGATGCGTTAAGGGTTCACCCCCCGTCAGCCGGGTCGGGCCCAATTGAGCCCGAACCCTTAGGGCCCTGGGCTGGGGCCCGTGAGAGTGGGTGGGCCCGGGCCCCCCTTCACCTCCCGCCTCACTAGGGAGTGGGAAACAGAAGACAAAGACGTCTGAGAGGAGACAAAGGATTGATTCAAGGTGTTAGGGGAGAGGTTCTAGGTGAGACGCCGCGGGGCGGCACGGGGCGGCACAGTCATGTTAGACAGGGTCAGAATATTTCACTCTGTGTGATAACTCTCCCGTCTAGGTTTCTGTAGTATCAATTATATAATCCATTTTTAGTCTGATCAGTAGAACTGATCAAGTGAGCAAGGTTCCTAAGATGAGTAAAGATACGCAGGATCTAGCCCTTTTAGTTCTCATGCAGACAAGGAGTTAAGGTGTGATGTTAGCACTTGAGAGCTACTACACACTAACATCCTTTGAAAGTTTACAAGGCAATGTCTACTTTAATACATGTCAAACTAGTTGAGTTAAAGCTGAGGATCCCCTTTTGGCTCTGACTTAATCAAGGTAGACTTGCTAAAGGCAGCAAGCATTAGACTTTTAGAGCATGTTAGTTAACACATTAGCTAACATCATACTTTAAATCCCAGTTTAGACAAGGCCTGAGAGGTTAATGAGGCTTTTAAGAACTACAGTTGGTAGCCTCAGCCACCTGACCCACAGAGCAGCTACATAACAATATATCAGAAAGACAGGGAGAGGAGGGAACTACTTACTATTTCTGCCTACAATAACTCACACCTTTGCTATCTGTAGTTTTTTATGGAAACACTGTTGGGGAATTAACTGATTTTCTCTGAGTAACAAAACAAAAAGAAAGCAAAGCAAAACAAGCAGCTGCTGTTACTCACGCAAACATCTGGGATAGCTGAAATAACCTGGAGCACACTGGTTGCATCTAAGTCCAGCATAGTTTGTACGACACCGACACTGACCGTTAGGCCCACATGTATTGTCCAGTGATCCAATAGCATCACAGTTGCATTCTACACAGGGGGGGAATTGATAAATAACTATTCATACAGCAGTTATCCAAAGCTGCAGTTATTTTACAATAAAATGTTCTAAAAAACTCACTTTTGGCACACAAACACAAAGCATTCAGCCAAAACAATGATTTTACCAGCAAAAATAAACATCTGCAAACAGCAGCTTAGAATATAATTGCCTGGTCAGCCAAGATAATAGTGTCTTATTGTAATGCTACAATGTATTGTTCCAAAAAAGACTGAGTTTGATCATTGGCAAACTACACAGAGGATAGAAATTCACCTTAAAACTGAAGGAAAATTATTTGAGGAAAGTACATAAATTTTGAAAAGATAACCTCAAACAGTAAGGAAGTAGAGCAGTATGATATGCCATAATGACAAGTGTAATTTATTAGCACAACAATTTGATACATAGTGTTCACCTTAAAAGCTGCTGACTGATTTTAGTTCAATAAACTCTCAAATGAATTTCTACCACAGTGCAAAAAAACTAGTTTATGTGCTGTGAAGTACTGCAAAAGAACTAGCACATAGTTTGTGAATCTGTGTCGGTATATAATTGCTATTCAGCTGGGTGTTTTTACTGGATCTGCCTCTATTTTAAGCGTTGCTTCTCTGTTCCATTTATGTGTTTCTGGTTTCCCTCTCTCAGTTCCTCTCTGTTCAGCTGCCAAAGCTGTCTTACTCTGCTGTGTTCCTTTCACGGGATTAAAGGAGGCAGCAGGACTCACTGCCCAGTCAGTATGTGAGGGAAAGAGCTGCTAAAGCAAAACACATCCCACCTCTTCCAAAAACATGTCTTCTTCAGTGGTACCAATGCCTATAGTTGAACATTATATTGTAAATTCTTTGGGGTAAGGGCCTTCTTTTCTGTTCTATGTTTGTATTGCATCTGGTACAAGGGGGTCTTGGTCATTGAGGCTCCTAGCCACTATAGCAATATAGTAAATAAATACACAAAATTTAAATGTTGAGAGTTAAAGTCTCATTTCATTTAAACACACTTACATCGGTGTAAGGGCTTGATCCTGCTCCAATGAATCAATGGCAAAGCTCCCATTGACTTTAATGGGAAAGGATCAGGCAGTAAGTGAGAGGAGAATCTGGCCCAGACTAGTGTGTATAGCTGGAGGAACAGTGATTTAATCTTAAATGGGATTGGCCCACAGATTGATAATGTTATACTAAGCCAAACTGTTTTTCTTACCCCGCCTCCCAAACAAGTTTTCCAAGGAACGCTGATGTTACACTACATAAATTTTTTTTTCCAAATATCCTGCCATGTCCCATTACATCAGTTTTATAACTGCGCACAGTTACAGAGTGGTTAAAGAAACTGTGTCTCCCGTTTTACTTTGATTGCACAACCCCTTTTAAATTTCTCTTTTATGTTTAATTATCTTTTACAATCTTTTTTGTGACTTACTTTTGCATGAGTTCTCCTTTTAGATGTTTCATTGCAGATTTCAGGGTTAAAAGTTTAAACCAGTTCACTATGGGCTACATTTGCTACACTAGATTGCTATTTGATTCACCTCCAACTAAAAAAAAATTATAGCATGGTCTAAGTACTTTGAAACCACTGAACTGTGTGTACCAATGAAGAACTCTGACTTGATGTTTTTCATTAACTATTTTAATGTACTCCAGATCTGTAAAAAAAAAAAAAGAGCCATGTGGTATATTTTATTCCATCCATTTTGTTTGTTGACTCAAACTAGTACTTTGGATTTTTTTTAAGAGCACGAAGAATTCTCTAGTCCTTTAACAGGCATACAATGAGAACATCAAGTAAATTCAAGTGTCTCTTGAATTTACTAAATCAAAATAATGATTGTGCCATTTTGTAACCGTTTAGAAGATAAATGCTGTATAAAGCACAACTTGTGAGGTACCATTTGAAAACTTACAATCTGCTGAACGTTATTATACTTGTAAAATATGTGTAGCAACATTGTATGTAAAATTATAAAATTCTGCTCTATATGACATATTCTAAGTCTGGGGAAACAGTTTCAAACCAGTCCCCCAAAGATAAAAGTCTATCCAACAGCTCAGCAAGGTATCAGCAAAATCAAATGGATTATTGCTGGGTTAAGCAGCCATTCTGGGCAGGAAGATGGATGTGAAAAAGAACTTTATATTACATATTTACAGTGAAACGCCAGGAAGTTCCTGTTCCCACACCTTCTGTCTCCTGAACCCCAGCTAGAGATAATCTTCAAAACGAAAGGAGAACTATAAGAATTGGCAGGGGAAGCCCCAAAATGCTTCTCCCCTTCTTTCTGCTCACAGAAGAATCGCATGGTGACTTGCCTGCTGGGTGAGAAGGTTGCACAACTCTTGAGACAACTGGACAGACTATGTGTAGTGCTGCGGAGCAGCCAGTGATTGTGGTACATGTAGGTACCCATGGCATAAGGAAGGATAGGTCCTGGAGGCCAAGTTTAGGCTGCAAAGTAAGAGACTGAAGCAGAAAACTTCCATGGTAGCATTCTCTGAAATGCTTCCAGTTCCACATACAGAACCAGTTAGACAGAACTGTGGGGTCTCAATGTGTGTGTATGAGGCAATTGTGTAGGAGGAGGGAACTTTTGGGAAAAGGGGAGCCTATAGAGGAAGGATGTGCTTCACCTTAACCAAAATGAAACTAGATTGCACGTATTTAGAAGGTGGTAGAGCTGTTTTTATACAAAGGACTGGGAAAAAGCCAATTGGTGTGGACCACGTAGTTCAGATAGATGCTCCCCTAAGGGATGTCTCTATTAATGGAAATTTTCTAGGTCCTAGTAAGGAGGAGAGGCTAGGAGATGATAAAATACAAGTAGGATCTGATGAGAAGCAGATGAAAAAGAGTCTAATGCAGTTACATCACACAATGACACAGAGCTAAAAGTGACATTTTAAGTGCTTATCTACAAATGCTAGAAGTCTAAATAATACGATGGGTGTAGTTGAGAGTGCCTCGTATTAAATGAGGATGACTAGAATAATGATAGTGACTATGAAATGCTCAGGGAGTTTATAGAGGCTATAAAAACAAAAACCACAATGAAAATGTGGTATTTCAATGATATCCATATTGACTGGGTAAATGTAACCTCAGGACAAGCTATAGAGATAAAGTTTCTTGACACCTTAAATGACTGATTCTTGGAGAATTTAGTCCTGGAAACCACAAGAGGAGAGGCAAATCTTGACTTAATTCCCAAGTGGGGCACAGGCTCCGATCCAAGAGGTGACTACAGATGTACTGCTTGGTAATAATGACCATAATATAATCAAATTTAACATCCCTGTGGTGAAGAAAACATCATGACTGCATTTAATTTCAGAAAGGGGGATTATACCAAAATGAAGAAGAAGTTAGTTAAACAGAAATGAAAAGGTACAGTGCCAAAAATGAAATCCCTGCAAGGTACATGGACATTTTTTAAAGATATCAAAATAGAAGTTCAAACTAAATGAATACCCCAAATCAAAAAACACAGGAAAGGAACTAAAAAAGCATCACCATTACTAAGCAACAAAGTAAAAGAAGTCAGAGGCAAAAAGACATCCTTTAAAAAGAGGAAGTTAAATCCTACTGAGGAAAACAGAAAGAAGCATGTGTAGAAATGTAATTAGGAAGGCCAAAAAAGAATCTGAAGACAGCTAGCCAAAGATTCAAAAAGCAGTAGCAAAAAAAAAACCAAAATATTTAAGGACCTCAGAAGCAGAAAGCCTCATAAACAACCAGTGAGTCACTAGACAATCATAATACTAAAGAAACATTCAAAGATGATAAGGTCATTGCAGAGAAACTAAATAAATGCTTTGCATTGGTCTTCACAGCTGAGGATGTGAAGAAAATTCCCAAATGTGAGCCATTCTTCTTAGGTGACAAATTTGAGGAACTGTCCCAGATTGAGATGTCATTAGAGGAAATTTTGGAACAAATTGATAAATTAAACATAATAAGTCACCAAGACCAGATGGCACACACCAAAGAGTTTTGAACAAACTCAAATGTGAAACTGCAGAACTACTAACTGTGGTATGCAGTCTGTCATTTAAACCAGCTTCTGTACCAGATGACTGGAGGATAGCTAATTTTTTTAAAGGCCCCAGAGGAGATTTCAGCAATTACAGGCTGATAAGTCTGACTTCAGTACTGGGCAAAGTGGTTGAAACTGTAGTAAACAACAGAATTATCAGACACATAGGTGAATATGATGTGTTAGGGAAAACGTTTTTTGTAAAGGTAAATCATGCCTCACCAATCTACTAAAATTCTTTGAAGTGGTTAGCAAGCATGTAGAAAAAGGGATCCAGTAGATATAGTGTTCTTAGATTTTCAGAAATGCTTTGACAAGATCCTTCACCAAAGGCTCTTAAGCAAAGCAATCATGGGATGAGAGAGAAGGTCCTTTCATGGGCCAGTAAGTGGTTAAAAGATAAGACACAAATGGCAGGCATAATGATCAATTTTCAGAATGTTGTCCACCAGGGATCTTTACTGAGACCAGTGGTATTCAACATACCCCCAAATAACAGCGAGGTGGCAAAATTTGCAGATGATACAAAACTATTTAAAATAACTAAATCCAAAGCAGACTGTGAAGAATTATAAAGGGATTTCACAAAACTGAGTGACTGGGCAGCAAAATGGCAGATGAAATTCATGTTGATAAGTGCAAAGTAATGCACACTGGAAAACATAATCCCAATCATTCATACAAAATGATGGGGTCAGAAAAACAAACAGAATGCTGGAAATTATTAAGAAAGGGATAAATATAAATCCATGGTATTTCCACATCTTGAATACTGTGTGTAGATGTGGTCACCCCATCTCAAAAAAGATGTATTGGAATTGGAAAAGGTACAAAGACAGACAGAAAAAATTATTAGGGGTATGGAAGAGCTGCCATATGAAGAGAGGTTAATAAGACTAGAACTTCTCAGCTGGGAAAAGAAACAACTAAGAGGGGACATTGACAGAGATCTATAAAATCATTCCTGGTGTAGATCAAGTAAAAAAGGAAGTGTTATTTACTTCTTCTCATAATATAAGAACTAGGGTCACCAAATGAAATTAACAGACAGCTGGTATAAAACAAACAAAATGAAGTATTTCTTCACACAATGCACAGTCAACCTGTGAAACTCTTTGCACTTCAGACAGAGGATGTTGTAAAGGCCACGGCTATAACAAAAAAGTCCTAGATAAGTTCATGGAGGATAGGTCCTTCAATGGCTGTTAGCCAGAATGTACAGGTAAGGTGTCCCCAGCTCCTGTTTGTCAGAAGCTGGAAATGGATGACAGGAGAGGGATCACTTGATGATTACCTGTTCTGTTCATTCTCTCTAGGGCATGTGGCATTTATCACTGTCAGAAGACAGGATATTGGGCTAAATGGATCTAGGTCTGACCCATTATGGCCATCTTTTTGTGTAAGCTTAGAGCAGATGAGTACAGATCAGGGCAGTAACATAGGCTATGGAAATTGGAAACCCGGGCCAAATTCTTTGTTTAGAAACAACTGTGCAATCCCAATGACATCGATAGGTTTTTATGACCGAAATGAGACAGTGACTAGTCCAGGGTCCTTCACTTGCTCTCAAATACATAAGGAATGACTGACAAGGGGAGAACGGATTCTTAATTACAAAATAAAAAGCAACTTCTTTGTGAATTTTATAAAACAGAAAGCTTATATCGATGACCCTCTAACAAAAGACTTCTGGGTACATCTACACAGCAGCGTTATTTCGGAATAATTCACTGTCTACACTACAAAACTTTATTTTGAAATAATGTCGAGCTGAAGGATTTCTTACTCGGACTCATGGTAACCCTCGCTTCAAGAAGAGTAAGGGAAGTTGAAGGAAAAGTGTTCTTCCTTTGATTTCCTGCTGTGTAGACAGCGCCAAAAGCTGAATTAAGCTATTTCAACTTAAGTTATGCAATTGACATAGCTGAAGTTGCGTAGCTTAATTTGACTTTAGCCCTGCTGTGTAGACGTACCCTAAATGAGCGAGCAGAGACCCTCTTCAAAAAAACAAAACAAATCCTTCATAGCACATCTTTGTATATTTTATTTTGTTCAATGTCAGTGGTACTGCTAGTGCTGTAAACATCCATATGAAAAGAGTCTTCATAGCCATTTATTTTTAAAAACAGCATTTGTGCTGGTAATTGACCCTCCTTCCCCACTACAGGGTTCAATCTGTCTATGTGACATAGAGAAATATAAAACTAAGATCTTACTAAATGTGGAGACTTGCCTGCAGTTAGTGTTCTAAATAGTCAAGAGCAGGAGAAGGGGAAAATATGAACTTTCACCATCCAGGATGTAGGAGAATCTTAGCTATTTACAATAACGAATACTACCTCAGCCGATACAAAGACAGACTCTTAAAGTATGGTCATTCCAGTCTGGCCTCTCAGTAGCCAGGTCAATGCTATACACATCACCTGTAATCTTACCTTGACAGAGAGGGAAAGAATGATAGCCGCGGCGACAGTTGTCACACTGAGGTCCATCTACCTCAAAGCGGCAGAGACATTTTCCAAGGAAATCACAGATTTCAGGGAGGACACCAGCTGAGTTACATGCACACACTATAAACAAGAAGAGAATTTTACAGGCAGTATCAGCAGAGAGATTCCTCTTTCCCCTTCCTAAAAAACATTACCTTCTTCCTAGTCTCCAGTATAAAGGGCTAGATTCTGCCACCCTTATGCTGTTGATTAGCACTAGCTCTATGGATTTCAAAGTGATTATTTGTGGAAAAAAGGTATAAATCACTGTGAATAAGCATGACAGAATCTGGCCCAAATGTCAATGTCATGAGAGTACCATATGGTTCTCATTCAGGGCCAGATGGGACAGTACTCTACACTGGAAGTAATACCACTGTTTTCAGGCCTACTTGTGAAGTAAACAACAGTGGGCTAGTTGTATAATCTCAGTTTGGAATTGGGCTACTGAAATTCATTTTAAACATTCTCTGTAGACTATTACCAACAATAGTATGTAGGCATATAGCAAAAGTACTTAAAAACAGCTTTCTAATACTGACTGTAGCAGTTGTGGGGGCACTGTCAAATCAAACTAGGCCCAAACTTAAGGTTTTGTAAAACCAAGGTAACAGAACTTTTCCCATTTTTGTTCCACTGTCATCAATCGCCCATTATTAAATCCATAGTCACATCAGAATCCAACAGATGCATCATGCATTAGATATCAGTGAGCTGAAGGTGCCCTGAATGATTTAGAGGGAAAAACGCCTTCTCTGGATTTTTTTTCCACTTTTTGATTAATATCGGACTATGCAGAAAAATTTACTAAAAAGTCTACATAGAACAAGGATGCATCCATGTGATCAGGGTCTTATTTACTGAAAGAGGGTACTGTTGCTTACCCTGACAGAAAGGGTAATAAAAATACCCTAATGCACAAGCATCACAGGAAAGCCCCCGAAATCCAACTCGACATTGGCACTGTCCTGTCTTTCCATCACAGTTGCCATCCACCACTCCAGAGCCATAGCACTGGCAAGCTACACAATACATTTTGTAAAAGAAAACATTTTCTGTGTTACAGGCTTGAAGATCACATTACACTTTGATTTAAAATGTTGGCATTTGTATATTATTTGAGTTCAGGCAGTAAAAAGAAAACAATGGAACTTACACTGACATGG
The DNA here is from genome assembly GCF_052426305.1 of Pelodiscus sinensis. Classification (NCBI taxonomy): domain Eukaryota; kingdom Metazoa; phylum Chordata; order Testudines; family Trionychidae; genus Pelodiscus; species Pelodiscus sinensis. The sequence continues at coordinate 79,487,376 of NC_143053.1, forward strand.
AGGGCCAAAAAATCCTGGTTTACAGCCATCTTCAAACATAAACAGAAGAAAGAGCTGTACAAAGCTTCAGCACAAACCCATAAAACCCCTTTACATTTCTGAGCAGCCTCACAGACCACGGGTTAATACTGGTTAAAAACCAGCACTATGGTTCTGTAACTAATATAATTATTTACATGCCACTTGCACACAAATCCTGTTTTAAAAACAGGAGCAATCACATAAGTTTCAGCTAAATTATTTTATTAAAGGTGTCAGGAATACAAATTTACAATTTACATAACCATAGGAGCATCTAACAGGAGACAAGGGTCTTTCTTGTGCCTCAAATTCTGGTGCTACTAGCTAAAATTTGAACAGTTGTAGTTCTGGGTTTTTCCATGGAAATTTATTCACTTATTTAACATCTCTAACAGAGAGTCATAGCTATCGATTAATTGAATAGTCGATTAACCTCATGAATTCTTATCCGTTACTCACCTATTCTATAGTCCCCAGGGATGGAGTCGGCAGCCAGTGTGCTTAGGCCCCATCTCGAGGAGCCCCCCTGCCACTCTGGGCTGCTGCCTCTGTATCAGAGGCAGCAGCGCAAAGTGCCAAGCAGGAGTCGGTCCACAAGGGAAGACAGTTTAAAAACCGGCTCCCCTTTGGACTGGCTGCCTGTCGCCCTGTTCTGCTGCCTTTGATAAATAAGCAGTAGCACGGGGAGGCAGCAGCCCCTGTCTGGGGGTGGGCCTGAGCTCCCAGACCAGGCCCAAGCCGGATCTGAGCCAGGCTGCCTGCCCACCCAGCTCCTAATACACTTTAAATGCAGAGCCACAGCAGTGGTAGTTCCTGGACCCATTGCAAGCCAGAACTGAGCTGGGCTGCTGGCCAACCTGCTAAAAAATTCACTGGCAGGGGGTGGAGGGATACATGTAGTCTATAGCATTAACCTAGAAGCTCATCAGTTAATCGGTTAATTCACTACACTATTATATCCCTACTCTTTCCTATTCTTTTCATTTTAGAAATATGAATGAGAAAGATTTATCCACATACATCTGACCCAGGGAAACTATTTTTGAGGTCACAAATCTAGTGTCATTCTTCTCAGCTCAATCAAATGAGGTGGAGATGGTTGGCTCTAAAGGACCAAGGTTTGGGTGAATGGAAGGATCTAAGACTATACTATTATATCCCTCTCTCATCCCACTGTCACTTTTCTCATTCAAACTACTGGACCTTGTTTTTTAATTTATAAATCATACCTGCTAGGATGAAAATACAGTCACCCAAGTTGAGAACAACATGGACATAGAGTCAAGAATATGATGCACGCTGTGCATGTAAAAAGTACAGTTGTGTTGTCAAAAATAAGGAACAAGGAAAGGAAATGTCGAATGCAACTGTAAACATGTAAATAGATTTATGTTTGTCTGATTATATGTGAAAGATTTCACTAGTTCAATATCGATTAATCTGAACAGATTGAAAGCCCTTTTTCAAACACCAATAGCATCTCAGCTAATATTGCTAAATATAAGAAAATGTAGTATTTGCTTAGGATCTCAAAAAGGGTGCTAGATCTTTTTTAAATTATCAGCAGCAAAATGCAGTTTGAATACTTTCACTTGAGTCATGTTTGCAGTGTTCTGCAATGTGAAAATATATACTTGTGTTAGGACTGTAGAAACCATTTCATATTTAGCTAGAAGCCATTCTGTATAACAAAAGCCATTTCAGTTTCTTGTGTCTGCACGTATACTAGAGGGAGTGAACTGGCCTTCACCGAGGTGGGGAAGGGCCAGAAGGATGCGCTGTTGGAATGTGTTAATGAACTATTTTGAGCTGAAGCTCGAACTCCCTCTAAACCTGTTTCTTTCTCTGCTGATAACAATTCCTCTTTGAAGTTCGCTTTGATTTCTTGCCCTGACGTCAGACTTGTTTGGTTAAGGGTATAAAATACTAGGATTGATTGTATTAGCCAGCCTTACTGGGCCCAGCTCTGCTGGGACCACGTTTGGTTCACTTTGCTTTTATTGGCCAATAAAACTGTCTGTTTAGCTGCGTAAACTGAGTGAGGCTTTTGCTTCGACAGGACTTACTGGAAAGCCCTTTAAATTGAATAGAGTCTTTCCAAGGATTTTAATTGGTTTTGCACTGTCCTTTAAATAAGAAACATGTAGCAGTTATAAAAATCAAAGTGCTGCATTGCCAAGGGCATTATTGCAGTATTTGTCAGGGTAGGAGGGACCAGAAGAAGAGAATTAAGTAAGAGAATTTTCTTAAGGTAGCCTTAAGTAAGAGAATTTTCACTGTCTGACAGTTGACAAGCTGTTCATGTATAAGAAAATCCTAAAATGGATTTGTTTATGATGCTGTCAGGCAAAAAAGTCAACTTCTTAATTTGCCTACATCCAACTAAAAATATATTTACCTGCCTTTCATTCTGGGGCTAGATTGTTTAATATAAATATTAATATATGTTGAATTTCTAGTAAGAAGACAAATACTGAAAAAGTTGTTATTACAACAGCACCAAATATGACAACATAATCAAAAAAATATTTCTGAAACAATACAAGAAAAGAAAGGACTTGCCTATTATACTCCCAGTCACAGGGTATTCTGGATTTGGAGTAGTAAAAGGATAAACAGGAATTCCTTTAAAATAAAGAATAGTATTAGGAATATTAGTTACAAATAAGATCATAGGTTTGCAACAATTCCTGGGCAGATTTCTCTTTGGAAATCCACCAGGTAAGCAAAGGGAGACATGACCCCACAATATTCTCTTCTGCCAACTTTGATTATGGACCTGACTCAAAGCCTGTGGAAAGTCTTCCATGGACTTCAGTAGGTTTGGATTAGGCTTCTTATGGTTCCTTCCTTCCCTCCTGCTATTCCCTGCCTCCAAGATGGAGTGAGTTGAGAGGGAAAGTGCAGGGAAAGTGGGTCCTCCAAGCTTGTCTAGAGAAGACTCTATGGAGCAGCTATTTTGGAAACCACAGAGACATGGTCCTATACAGGCTAGAAGGGCACTTTCAAAAAACCCTTTTTTGAAAAAGCACTAGGACACCATTATGCAAATGAAGCGTAGGATACCTAAATCTCCGCTTCATTTGCACTTTCAATTTGCCTCATTTACATCCCTCTTTCGAAAGAGGGATGTAGTCTAAACGAGCCGTTAGTGTCCAATAGTTCTAGAACTTACTCCCCATGATTCAAAATGGCCTTGCTTTGTTGACTTCCTTGGGATGCTTCAGGGCCTGCAGTTTGGGAAAGTTCTAGTGGGAAACTGTGATGATCTTAAACATGTATTTTCCTCCTACACTTTTGCTGATACACTGATTACTGGTTTAAGAACAAGTTATGGGAGTGATTTAGGTCATAACTGTGTATTGGACCAAGGTTGTATGTATAATGAAAATAAAATAAATACATTAATTAAAAATGATGTGGCATGAAAGCATCTGATATGTAAAATTTGCCCCATTCAAAATTGCAACTAAACAGTGTCTAGCTCTATTGTTTAAAAAAATAGGCTGTTGCTTTAAAATGGAGTGATGAATGTGGAAAAACAATGCAATGATGGCCGTTTTATATAAGTGCATATAGCCCACTCTATTAGCCTCATTTAGCACAGACACTTTAATTGACAGGGTTTTTTTCCCTCCCCTTTCCTCCACTTTTTGTGCTATATATTCATACCCCTGGATCCCTTGCTCCATATTTGTCATATGAAGAAGTGGGTTGTGCCCATGAAAGCTTATGATACTATTTATATTTTGGTTAGTCTCTGAGGTGCTACAGGACCATTTGCTGGTTTTTTAATTTTTTTTTATGTAAGTACAGTGTAACTTATAATACAGTTGAATATGAAAGTGATTAGAAGCCTGTGAAAAAGAGATATGTCTCATTAAATACTTACGGACACAGAATGGGAAACTATAGTATCCTTCAGCACACTGGTCACAGTTTTCGCCACTGAAATTCACCTTACAATGACAGCGACCAGATCCTTCCTCACAACCATCTGAATGCTTGGGATTACAGCTGCAGCCTAAATAAATAACAATAAAACCTTTTCTTCAGATGCATTGATTTGTTGTTCTGGCAAAGAAACCACATTGTAACTATAGGAGTTTCAATTGTACTTGTAAATGCATCATAATATAAATAATACTAGAAATTAACAGGTACAGATTACTTCACATTTTCAAAGTGCTGAATAAATTAATTAACCCTGAAAGATAGGTATTATTATTTACAAACCCCTTAACTCAAAGCTTTACTTTTTCTGTATTAAGTATCTTCCTCTCATCACCTCCAGACAACAATGGTATTTATACAACACTCTACCTATGCAGAAATCTTCATCCATGCCTTTTATTACTGCAACTGCCTCATAGTAGGAGCCTAAGTCTCACTAAAAGTCAATCAGACTTAAGCACCTTAGGCCCTTCAGAAAATTTTATCCCAAAAGACACAGCCCTTGCCCTGACTGAATAGGAAATACCATTATGACATTTAAACAAACAGCAAAAGACTTACGTATACACCCATCAGCAGCTCCCACTGGAATGCCATAAGGACGATAGAACCCCTTTGCACATTGTTCACAGTTAATTCCAGCTGTGTTATGCTATGCAGAATGGAGTAAGAGAAGAATATAAGAAGAGAAAGAAAAACAAGCAGAAGAATACATAAGCAAATAGAGGGCTGAAAGGGTACCTCTACACTGCAACACTATTTCGAAATAATTAGCGCTATTTCAAAATAACTTAGCCCGTGTCTACACAGCAGGCAGTTATTTCAAAATAGTGTCAAAATACTGTCAAGCTGGAGAACTTCTTACTCCAACTCCTGTAACCCTCATTGTATAAGGAATAAGGGAAGTCGGAGGAAAAGTGCTCTATTTCAGAATAAGTACTGTGTAGGCACTCCCTATTTTGAAATAAGCTACACAATTGACGTAGCTCAATTTGCGTAGCTTATTTCGAGTTAAGCCCTTCAGTGTAAACACACACAAAGATTAATTTAAGTTCTTTTTATAGACAATCAGGATAATTTTGGGGAAAAATCCAATAATACTGCAATAAAGAGTGCCTTTAATTCTTGTTCCTTATCTGTAAGGTCAGCTATGATGTTATTAATCTGGGTAATTTCACATAAACGTGGAATTTTTAACGATTACTACATTTTAGACATTGCACACAATCCCTTTATCATTTTGCTAATTTATATCAGGGGAAAAGCACTGCCATTTTTATACTGTTGTCAGGTATTTCTTTAATTTTCTTTTCATATTGCCTTCTTATAATTACATACATACATACACGTGTAGTTTGATTGCAACAGCATCATGCTGTTTCCACATTGCAAGATACACTTTTGTGACTAACTTGTCTCAAACGAAGATTAGTAACTTCAAATAAAAGTTAAACTGTTAGTCTAGAAATAAAATTCAAAGCACAAATACATTTTATGTAAGTAGAGGAGACAGTCTTTTAAACATCTCAATGTGTTCGACACATTAATGTGTTTCATAGAAAACACAGCACACATGAATTTGAATTACAACTAATTTCTTGTGTCAAAAGGCTAAGTCCCTAGTGGACTTCATGTTATCTGTGTGTCTTTTCGCTTTTAAAGCAATATTGGGGGTAAAGGGGAACATGGAAAGCACAATTCTCTCTAATTAAATAAATCTCTTCAACAGCAATATATTGTCTGACACACAGATGTAGAAGAGACTATATAGGGCACTATTATCGGACTTGAAAAAACAGTATCTATCTATATGTCTCATGCATCAGGTTCCACTAGTTGTTTATTCAAGCATGCATTTCCAACACTTTCTTTCCATGACACAAATAGAAAAAGTAAAGTAAAATCTATATGCTTATCTATGAAGATAATGTTACAACTGGATTTCATGGTTAATTCATTTAATGCAATTTAATTTCCATAAAATCAAATTACCAACAATTATCAGTTGCAGGACTCATGGATTTAGGTCTGGTTTGCTCTTTTATGTACTGGAGGCAATTTAGAAATCATGAACTTTCATGAATAAAGAGCTAACAGGAAGTATGAGTATGTCAAATCTTACAGCATTGGTTGAACAAAGCCTTATATAGAAATGTCAAGTGGAAGACAAAGATCTCTTCATCCTCTTTTTATTAAAAAGAACTTTTATTGACTCCTGGCTGCCTTTTGGGCAATCTCTGATCTTTTTTTAATGATAAGATGGAAAAAAATACTCAAGCTACAGTTGCATTCGACATTTCCTTTCCTTGTTCCTTATTTTTGACAACACAACTGTACTTTTTACATGCATCAGATTCTTGACTCTATGTCCATGTTGTTCTCAACTTGGGTAACTGTATTTTCATCCTAGCAGGTATGATTTATAAATTAAAAAACAAGTTCCAGTAGTTTGAATGAGAAAAGTGACAGTGGGATGAGAGAGGGATGCGAGAGCTTTGGGATGAGACAGTGGGATGAGAGAGCCTTGATTGGAAACAGGAGTTGTCTATCCATTTATCTTAGAGTTTTGTACCATTGTTCATTACTATAATATCTGAGCACCTGCCACATAAAATAGATTGGCAATAGCGAAGTCTCTAGAGGACTTCATAGTGTCTATGTCTAGCCCTTTTAAAAATAATAGTTATCAGTGTTGTCGTCAAGTCATCATTGTCAAGTCCAAGTTGAGTCTCAAGTCACTACAGTTCAAGTCTCAAGTCCCTAAAGTCACTTTCGAGTCAAGTCCTAATTTAAAAAATGTCAAGTCACTTTTGTACAAGCCATCAATATTGGCATTTTCGGACAATTTTTTCACCAAGTCGATTTAACAAAATTAGCAAGTCTCAAGTCGAGTCTCAAGTCACAATGAACCCAAGTCGAGTCTCAAGTCAAGTCACCTAGGCGACTTAAGTCGGACTCGAGTTCAAGTCGTGGGACTCGAGTCAACATCTCTGGTCATTATAGAAAAGGGAACTGGGGGAGACCAAGCTCTCCCTCTTGAACCACAGCAGAGGAAGAGCTCCCTCTCCTCTCACTTACTTAAAAGAGCACTGATCCCCTGCACCTCCCTCTACTTGGCTAGTGCATTAAGAGATCCCTTCTTCACTCCATGTGCTTTAACCTGTGTAACTCCTTGCCAGAGGATGTTGTGAAGACCAGGACTTTAACAGGGTTCAAAAAAGACCTAGATACATTCATGCAGGTTAGGTCCATCAGTGGCTGTTAGCCAGGATGGGTAGGAATGGTGTTCCTAACCTCTGTTTGTCTGGAAATGGGTGACAGGAAAGGGACTGCGTGAGGATTACCTGTTTGTTCACTCGCTCTGGGGCATCTGTCATTGGCCACTATTGGAAGACAGTGTGGCTGCTTTTATGTTCTTATGTTCTTAACCACTGAAGTAGTACATTCATTTTAAAAGTGTAATAATCATAGGTGATCCCTTTTCAGACTTTAGAGAACATGAATTCCTTTCAGTGAAGTCTTCTGTGCATACTTTCCAAGTCTCATTTACATATAGTCTATAAGATCCAAGCACCTTATTACCTGACAATTAATGCAGACCCCTCCACCTTCATGCCGCCCATTGACATTTAAGCTTCCTTTGCGTCGATCAACATCAGGATCATAGTAGCAATCAGTAGCATGTCCATGGCAGTTGCAGGCTGAGACAGTAATATTACAAGTCAGCTTTCATTATGCAATAATTCAATTATCTATTAACTTGAGATCATCTCTAGACATAAGATAGCATTTGGTATTAGGCTTGCCAGAGGGAGGGGCTATGCCCCTCTCAAAACCAAAAAGAGTCAACTGCTTTACCATAACTATTGTTCTTCAAGATATGTTGAAGATGTGTTGCACATGTCCATTCTGCTGCAGGTGTTTGTATGTACCCTGTTCACAGTTCTCAGAGATTTTTCCCTTAGCAGTACCTTTTTGAGGAGCACTCCAACCGACTCAGAGGTGTCGCTCCCTGTTCGGAGTAGAAGGATTCCAATGGTGGGCGAAGTGCAGACTACGAAAGCGGGTACTACTGTCCTTTTTTGAATGGGGTTTGATCTTTCTACAGATATGGCACCTGTCACTTATATGCACCACTCTGGAACACTAGAGGCAGTTTGAGAGTGGGTCACTCAATGGCATAGGCCTGACGACATGAATGACAGGCCTTGAATCCAGAATAGGGTGCTAGTTCAGTAGCAATAACCCTATAAGGCAGTATTCTAAAAACTTAACCCTATAAATAACTATTTACAGATATACCATACACGATTAAAAACTAATGCTCCAGCTACTATTTATACTAAGAGAGGGACAATATGAAGAAACAAAGACTACAGCTCCAGCAAGGAATGTGCCTGGTGGTAAGAAGGAACTGAGAGTGACTGTGGCAGCATGACCCTTTATATTTGTTTGCAGTGGCACAAGGCACCAGAGAGCACTCATTCAGCCCCAAAAAGTGCTACAAAGGGAAAAGCCTCCAACACCTGTGCACAAGAGGTGTACATACACCTATACTGGAATGCACATGTGCAGTTACTCAATGAAGAGCTATATATGTGAGGCTCAAATAAATTACAGGGATGTTTCCTGACTAGGTCACCCCCAATCTGGGTGAGGTATTTTTCAAAATAAAACATGACCAAACGTTCTATATTTTTTTTAATTTACAAAAATATTCACATCTGGACTGAGGTTTGAGTGCTACACTGTCACTTGGCAGAAGTATTTTTTATGTATAACAAGGCTTATGTGGAGGAACTCACAGAACCCCAATTGCAGTGATGCTAGAAGGCACAACTAGTCTATTACCAGAGGACTATTCACTGCCCAAATATGTTTAAATCAAAAAGCCTGTCACATTTTCTAGCATTATGGACTTGATCCTACTCCCATCCGTGGCAAAACTCCAACTGACTTAAAGTAGCAAGATTAGGGGGAGGATGACTGTGATAAGTAACTCAGTTTCCTAGTTTATATGGATTTAGAATCTCAGCTCTGATGTGTTTTTATTCTGTGTGTTTCATAAGGGTTTCTGTGTGGTTCATAAGGGTTTGTTTATTATGTTGAAGATAATGTAGCTGTACTCACACCAGTTCTGAATCTTGTTCAACTCTTCAGATTGTGTCCTAACTTTTGATCCCTTCCTGACTGAAGTAATTTTCAACATAGTGAAATACCTAAGACCAGAGAAGAACCCACAGCCTACCAGAGCTCATATTTTGCCTGCATATGTAACATAAACATCAGCCCAATAGACAGTTCTATGACCTGGGAGTACTGTTCACATGTTGGAAAAAATATGAGATACATCAGGTTGTGTGTTATAGACTTGTGTGAATATCAGCCTCTTGGTAATCTGAAAAATATTATAGGTCCATTTATATGAAGCTGGTCTAAATCCAACAAAATCTCCTGTTATTTTGTCATAGCCTTTTGCTAAAAGTAGTCTATGTCCAATATTGACCTAAAATTCTTGCCTTGGTTGCAAGGCGAGGGTTAATCTGAAAACAGCTGAACACTTTGGACAGTTGCTGCAGATATGTTTAGGGTTCAGGGTGGTGGATGTTCCCAGGATAGAATTTCTTATCTAATTATTTTCTCTTGCTCTGTTACACTACTGTATTGCAAACGAATGAGCAGCACCTGTAAATCTGTCCATCAGGCACAATATCAGCCTATCATAATCTCTTATCTTCATTCCCTCAAAGCACCTGAAACCTTGCCCTCTCCTTTTTCCAGAGTTGTAACATAATTCAAAGAAGTGACTAATCAGAGTAGCAAACAGATGTAACAAACCAAAGGCTAGCTTGTGACTTTGTCTTACTGAACTTCTCAATCTCACCTTTAGCCTACCTGCAGTGCTTAATGTGTCATGAAAAAAGTGTCAGGGCTCAGGCAATTAGGTGGCACGGTTCGAGCAAGTATTTACATTCATAACTGATGTCGTACGCCTGAAGATGCCAGGCTATGAACTGCCAAGCCTAGAGGTGTGGGACTCAGTCCTGGCACAAATTAAGCACTGCCTGCTTAGATCTCTTCAACTTTCGCTGAAGAGGGAGACAGGAAAACCCTTTCTTTTTTACATAACTGAGGAACATGGAGATGGCATTGGCTTTGTCCTTTTCCACTCTTATCTGAATATTAAGGGATCAGTGACCTACTTAAGTAAGAACACTTGCAGAGTGGCTCTGCATCAGACTTGGGAGGAAATGTCTTCTTTCCTTTAGCCAGGCAACTAGGCAGAACAGTATCAACACAACAACAGTGGTAACAATAAAGAGGTTCCATGCAAGGGAAACCCTACAAACAAGGGCTACGGACCCTAGCCCTACCCACATGTGCTTTGTAGCTCAGAAAGAGCAACCGAAATAATCCTATTAAAAGCCAGATACAAGTGGGAGTCTATCCTGGGAACAATGCGCCTTCCTTACCCAGTCTTGCTGTTTGTATAATTAAATGAGTGGATCCTCTAGATCATCCTCCATATTCTGATATTCCTCTTGTCCCTCATATCTGAAAGGTCTCTGACTTTTCCTGAACCTTTTCTCCTACAGTGTGGCATCCTGGCTGTGATGAGTAAAGTCATGGGCCACATTTTGTTGTGTTGACAGGAACAAAATCTTGACCCTACAGGCTCTGATCTGATTTACGTTTTCCAGTCCATACATGAAGTTCTTCCAGAAAACTAAACACAGTTAAGATGGAACTAGCAGGACCAAAATCTTCCAAAATGACTAGGTAACCTTTGGCTAATCTGCTCTCTGACAAGGCAGAAAGGGAATGGAAAATGTCAAAAAGAACCTCAATATCATTGATGGCCAAAGGCTACTGGCATCCTGAGCCCACGACTATGTCTCTTACTGTAAGATCACATTACCTACTTTGATAGAAGTCATGTCACTTTTACAGCAGGTAGGTAATACCCTTCATGCATCACAATACAATTTCTTGAAGTTTTGACTATTTGCTAAAAAGTACAATATTATGGATGTATACAAAAATTTGCAGGTTTTGGCAGGTCTCTCAATTTCCCAGGGACCTACTGATTTTTCAGTAGAAGAGTTAGGAATTTCTGCAAGAGATAGAAATTTTGTGAAGCCTTGCAAGGTTGCTCTAATCTCCTGACCTACAGGGGGGACGAGGATGGGGACAGAGACGGACAGACAGACAGACAGACAGACAGACAGACAGACTCTCTCTCTCTCTCTCTCCCCGCCCCCTTTCAGGCTGAAAGGATCCCTTTTCCAAGTGGCAGTAGATGTTAAATATTTTTGGCACAGAACCTTATGAATTATAATTTATTCAATGACCAAGTCGCAACAGGCCTAGTTTCTATCTACTGCTTTTACAACTTTTCATGTCATTTTTACTATCTCAATTTTGGGAGATCACTTCTGAATTTTGATTAAAACAAAACCACTTTTTATTCCCCACTTCTTCAGTTATATAAATATATATCTGCTTGACATTCTAACAGGGTTACAACTTGAAGTCACAACATCTGCCTTTTGGCGTGCCAAGTTGACATTAGGGATGTAAGGGAGTAGTTGACTACCTGATAAGACTATGCTTATCAGGTAGTCAAGTCAACTACTCGCATTCCCCCTCCCTTGCTACCTCTTTGTCAGAGGCAGCAAGGGTTGGGGAGGAGTAGGAGCAGTGCTAGGGGGAGCCAGAGTCAAAGCCGGTTCCCCCACAGCACCAGCTCCATGGTGCTGCTGCCCTGCTCCTACTGCCTTTAAATTACAGAGCCACAGCAGGGTTTGGTCCTGCACCCAGCGCAAGCCGGAACTGAGCTGGGCTGCCCATTGACTAATCAAGTAGTTGATAAAAATTCTATCAACTACTTGGTTAGTTAAGCACCCGCCTCTTAACATCCCTAGTTGACATGAGAGAAGAGAATCCTGTGTTTGTTCAAAAGAGGTGAAGACACAAGAAGAGCAAATGCTATTATCACCATAGCTACAATTTTGATGCCATGTGGTTACATATCATGTATAGAAGGTAGCGCAGACTCTTCAAGATATAGGGTATGTCTACACTACAGAGTTTTATCGGAAAAAATGGCCATTGCAACAAAACTTGAGGAATGTCCAAATTGCAATCGTGTTCTTTCAAAAAAAAAAAAAAATCGAAAGAACTGAGAGGGGTTTCCAACATTGATAAACCTCTTTCTAAGAGAAAGAAGGCTTTTTTCCGAAACAGCTCTTTTGGAAAAAGGCATGTGTGGACGGGGAAGAGGGAGTTCTTTCGAAGAAGAGGAAAGAGGAAAAAGCACTGGTGCCCTGGTGGCCATTCCACCCATAGTCATCACAGCTTACATGCAAGATATCTCTCGAAAAACCAGATTGCTTTTTCTATGAGCTTGGGCAATATGGACGCTCTCTTTTAGAAGTTTTTTCGGAAGATCTCTTCCAGAAAAGCTTATTCCGAAAGAAACCTGCAGTCTAGACGTAGCCCCAGAAAAGGGTCCCATGTCCCAGTTTTCTGAACAAAAGAGTGAAATGTTTGTCTGAAATGAGGGAAGCTTGGCTGCAAAGGAAGTCCCCCATAGGGGAAAAGGAAAGAAGGCAAAATATCTGCCTCCATTTACTAGAGGCAAATATACAGTGACTAGGTTACTACAAAGGGTGACTGCTGGTGTTCTGAGGAGAGCAACTCTCCCCTCCTTTCTGTGTGGTTTTGTTTTGAGTACAGGCAGTCCCCGGGTTACATGGATCCGACTTACATCAGATCCCTACTTACAAACGGGGTGAGGCAACCCCTCACTAGCTGCTTCCCCCCCAGCAGACCAGGGAGACGCGAAGCTAGTGCCCCCCCCCCCCCCCCCCCAGCAGATGAGGGAGACACAGAGCGGCTTTTCTCAGCAGGCACCTCAGCTTGAGAATAAAGGACTGAGGGAAGTGAGGTGTGGGAGAATAAAACTGAGCTCTGGAGAAATGTTTGGCTAGAGTTTCCCCTACAATATGTACCAGTTCCGACTTACATACAAATTCAACTTAAGAACAAACCTACAGTCCCTATCTTGTACGTAACCTGGGGACTGCCTGTAAGCAGTTTGAAGATCCAAGAATCTTTTGAAGAACTTAGATTATGTGATAGCACTCTTAAAATAAGAAAGCACACCTCTTCCCAAAAGAGGGTTTTCTTTCTGAAGTACCTGGTTGACAAGAAGGGTTTTTCACCTGAGCTGTGTCACAAAACCATGCACAATAAATAACTCTGTTTCATCTTCCAACTCAATATATTGTTTCCCTGCTAAATATTAAAGTGGCATGGGTCTAAAGTAACTTATGAATATTTTAGTGGATGCATCAAAATGAGGCTTGTAATATCAGGCAAGGTACATCTATGGAAGTTTCATTTTCCTCTAACCGTTCCCACCCTACCAGGGCTCAAAATCTAGGGGCTGGATTCAGAGCCCTGCTTGGGTACAATTTAGATAAATGCTAATAAATATGTAAATAGATTCAGCCATTTTCCTCCAGGGTACAATATTCCAGGCAGTCCGGTTGAAGGCTATGTATGAAGGAGACGGTTTGAGGCAGTGCCAGGTACCTGCAGTCTCTGGTCAGCTGGGAGCTTTGGAGCTAGCCAACACAGTATACGTGCTGGAGATACCTCCCATTAGTACATCAATATCTGAATTGTATGGATTGTTACTTGTAAACTAGCCTCTTTTCATGCTACTCACATTCACACTCATTTGCGTTGTTGGCAGTTGCAGGCTGCCATTGTTTCTGATTATATCCAGGGCAGCAGCGATCACAGGTTTCTCCACACGTGTTATGTTGACATTCACACTGAAACCTGGATATTGAAACAAATTCTCATTGAACTGAAATAGGAGTTAAAAGGATATATGTTTTCTCATTTTACCACAACCCGCTTGTAATGTGAAAAGAGTAAGATCAAGTGTAAAGAAGTCAACAAATAATACTAAACCCTTTCACAACCATCCTAGAGGACATTTATAAGTAAGCTAATAAGCAGTGGCTTAAGAACCCTTATCCTAAGTAGTATTAAATCAGGATGATAGCCCGTAGTTGAAAATATATCTTATTTTAGCTCTTGATCCAAGGCACAAATTTGCTGTTTTATACTATATCAAAAAGTTAGTTACCGTTATACACTGGACTCAGTTTTTCATTATGTTTCATTACAAAAGGTATTAGAGCTTTATAACATATTATGATGGGGTGACCTCTTCACACTGGCTCAGAGAGTGAAATTAGGCTAGGTGAGCCCAATCAATCAATTAAGCTGGAAATGAGGGTGAGGTAGTTTTATGTAGAGGGCACTAATCAGAAGGAAGTTCACCTGTGAGGAAACAGGTGGGGCTTCTAGAAAGCCAGGAAGCTGGCATCAGGGTGGAAGTGTCAGGGAGGAGCTAACGTCTCTATCTCTGATGTAAGGGAGAAGGAAGAAGAGGTAGAAACTCCAGAGAAATAGAATAGAAATCCACAAGGAAGGGTCTGTCTACTAGGCCTAAGAGGGGTCTAAAGGTTAGTGAAGGAGAAACTTAAAGAAGCACGAGAGGAAGTAGTCCAGAGAAGAAAGTAGTAGAGTTGCTGCAGACCCAGACCTAAAGCTTGGGACCTTGGCCTAGAATCCAGAGTAGAGGATGGGACTGGGTTTCCTTGCCATTCACTTCAGTGTGGTTTTGCTTGGGACAATGAACAGGAAGATACATGGGTCACTGTGGGAGTGACAGAAACAGGGCAGCAAGTGTGAGGACTCCCTGACACTGCCCGAGAAGAGAGACTTCGAAAGATTTCCCTGGAAGGGGAACTAAGTGTGACCTGGCTGGAGGGCTGAGTCATGAAAAACCCCTACTGTGACTCAGGGTATGTCTACACTACAGAGTTTTGTCGGAAAAACGGCCATTTTTCCGACAACTAGAGGAACGTCCACACTGCAATTGCGTTCTTCTGCAAAAAAATCGAAAGAACTGAGGAGTTTGTCCGGTGTTGGTAATCCTCATTCTACAAGGAAGAAGCCTTTTTCCGAAAGAACACTTTCGCAAAAAAGCATGTGTAGACGGGGACGAGGGAGTTCTTTCAGAAGAAGAGGAAAAAGCACAGGTGCCCTGGTTGCCATTCTGTCCATCGCAATTACAGCTTACATGTGAGAGAGCATCCATTCAGTCTGGACACTCTCTTTTGAAAAAGTAGGTCACTTTTTCGATGCACTTTTGCAGTGTGGATGCTCTCTCTCAGAAGTTTTTTCAGAAGATCTCTTCCAAAAAAAGCTTCTTCCAAAAGAAGCCTGTAGTCTAGACATAACCTCTGTGAGTGGGAAGAAAGCTGAAACAGTGCAAGAGAAATAGGGGATGCTGAACTGGGCAGAGCTAATCCCCAGAATTGCCAAAAGAGGGTGCAGTGAGTAGAGTGCACTTTTACACCTATTTAACATCATAACATCTTCTTAGTCACAAAAATAATGCAAAATGAGGACAATTATGTAATCAGAAATAACTAGAAAGCTGTTTAAATATTAACCATTCTCCAAAAGGAAAAAAAAAATATTTTGTACTTATTTTGATTTAATCAAAATGCCTACCCAAGGCCTCAGTCCTGAAAGTACTTACTTCAAAGTTAGTGACAATAATGAAGACATTTGTAGAATACAGTGGAATCTACACATAATTTTCTGAAAAGGTATAGCTGGCTAAGGGGATTAGTAATAGGATCTAGTGCACTGACTTTCTTGTTGGGATCAACATAATAATCAAAGGTACTTTCTGATCTCAGTTTATTGCTGTAAAACTGGAGTAACTCCACTGACTTTGGTCAGAAACTAGCCTATGTTATGTGTCTGTTCAATGTGAAATAAACTGGTGATCTAACTGCAGGTTTTAAGTATCCCAACGAGTTGAGTAAAATGAAGCAGTTCCCAAACTTTTTTTAAGATGATCCACTAACTGAGGTTATATTCTTATGTATTTTAGTGACCCAACAGTTTAATATATATGCCCTCTGCCCTAGCACAATGCCCACTAATCCTGAGCCAGAGGGAAGGCTCAGGGAAGGGGGGCTGGTTAGTAAGCCCATCCCATACTGCCCCCACAATGCTGATTCCTGTTACATGGGGCTAGTCCCAACTCTCACCTTCAAGTGTTGTGATTTGATCCACACGGTCATTGAGTCACTCAGATTTGACCCAGCCACCCCTCGATGGAGGAGCAACAGGGTGAAACCTGAGTGGCACTGCAATCCCACGCACCAAATCTCACACTTGGAGCAGGGAACCAGCTCCATCCCCATGGAACAGCAGTTACTGCTGTAGGGTAAGTGCTGGCAGGGTTCATTCTCCAATCCTCCTGCACCCTGGGCTTGCCCTCTACTGCAGGCCAGAAGACGTATGTTTGCCTAGGGCCCCCTGGCCATAGATCTAGAATCTTTCCATAATCTACAGGTGGGTGGAGACCGAACTTTGGGGAAATACCAGTTTAACACACCACTTGGTCTAGCAAACCCTCCTTTTGTGTTAAAAAGACCTAATGCCCACTCATTTCATAGAATCACAGAATCCTAGAGCTGGAAGAGACCTCAGGAGGAAGAGGCCCAAAGCAGGACCATTTAATTGTCACACTTCACACAGAATATCACTCAGCCTATCTTCATACACATTATCAAGCCTCACTTTGAAAACATTATGAAGAATACTATAAGACACACTTTTTTATAATAAAAAAAATCACAATTTGAAAATGCCTGTGTATTGGTTTACAGTCTGTGAAACAAGCATGCTGCTCAGTTTACTTACTGGTATTGGTTTTCAGAACTTTTTGCATTACAGGCTTCAGCATGACCATTGCAAACACATCGTCCACCAATACTGATGTCCTTTATGCTGTAGTAATACTGTAAAACAAATCAAGAGGTCTGGGTACATCTTTCCTTTACTTGTGTGATGGCAGCCCAGAGCAAATCAGAAAACCATTACTTCCTCACTAAATCTTGCTTCTCAGAATATTCAACAAACATAACCATCGAGGACCTGATCCAGTTTTTCTCAACAGCCAAACTCCTACCTATATTCATGTTTCAGGATGAGGCCCAGATTCATTAATCAAAGCCATTCACACCAGGTCAGCCTTACCCACCGCACAGACAGTAACCCATGCTGTCCTGATAAAGTGTCTTGTTTCTAGAATCACAGCCCCTACACATGAATAGTTCCATCTCCGTTCCCATTCAGCTGTTGACCTTTCTGCTGTGTATCTGCCAACAAGGGTGCCAGCTGATGGGTGAGGGTGAGTTATGACCATGGGAACTCTAGGAACTGAACTGAGCCCCACCCGTTCACTTACACTTATCACTGACATGGCCAAATTTTGAACTAGTGACCTAGAGTTGAAAAGTATCCGATCTCATCACCACTCCCTGCAGCCACCCAGGCTGCGGCAGATAAGAATTTAGTCATTTCAACTCACTCAGTGTAAATACCACTATTTATAGTAATGTCTGTGTACAGTTAAGAAACTTTGGAGCAGATTCTCTGCTCTGCTCAATGGCTAGGAAAGGCTGTAGGGAGCCTGTTGCAGCTTCCTGATCCTCAGTGCATGTTAAAGGGTCACCTCTATTTCATTCCAAGCACAGCTGAGCTTTCTCCATTCCTTCCTCTACTGTAGCCCACATCACCTCCAAGTGTACCCTCCCTCTCCTTATGCCGGGGAGCGGAGATGGCTGGCAGAGAGTTCCTGATATAGGGGGACTCCCTCACTGGTCCTCTCTGGCTACTTTCAGGCTACTTTGAGCCAAACAGACATAATAAATTGGCTTTAGTAGAGCCGAGAATTCAATCCATATTTTTACTTCCTGAATTAGTTCTATTTAGATGGACACATTCACATCTAACCACATTTAGTGTGTGTGTGGGGGGGGGGGGTTCCCCCACATTAACCTCAACCAAACTCCCCACCTTTGTGCTTTTAGTATCTTGGTCAAAATTAAACATGGTCCCTGACGCTTTATCTGGTAGTATCTCCTAATGCATTCACTCCATAATGATTGCTTGTAATTCAATCTCTGGATTCTTTCTACTTTGTGGCATTGCACTGGACTAACAGTACTATTTCCAAGTTGTCAGAATTCAGAAACCACATTCCTTGTACTGCAGATAATTTCTAACCTCATGAAATCAATGCATAAATTGAGGAAGTATGGCAGTTATTTGTACGGAGGGAAGGGTAGGCTCATTTGTGTGTATACAATAGTTTTTAATACAGTGGCTCTCTACTAGAGTGCTTGATCCTCTTCATGTCAGCAAGTTAATGAAACTTATTACTTTATAAGATCCCTCCCATATGTCCTCTGACCATCAAAGAAGGCTGATTATATCAAGAGAAGTTCCTTAGGCTGAAGTCAAGCTGCTTGCCAAACACCGTAAGTACTCCATTTATTTTAGCCTGTAGATAATACCTTAAAGAAATCCTAAAGACACACTTAAGTCTCATGGGCTTACATAATGTATGCTGCCATGCACCTGGAATGGGTAAGTTTTTGTTGTTGTGGAGGAGACCCATACATATCGGTACAGTCCCTACGCAAATGGCACTGACTGGAGCCACGGTTGTTAAAGTATAACTGATAGGTAAATAAACATTGTGTCAAGAAACTGCAAATTCCAATGCGTAGAGATTCTTATGGATTATTCCATCAGAGAGTCTGCACATCTCTTATTTCCCCACAAAATGGTCAGGGGACTTCTAAGCTGTGGCACAGTGCTCCATCAGCCCTCTCCAAATGGGGTACCATACACCTCATCTATTAAAACCAATGGAGAGGCACTAGAGAATGTCCATCATTTTCTCTATCTTGAACGTTATCCTTCATCCAAGGCAGATACTGATGTAGAAATCCAACATCGTCTGAGCTGTGCCAGTGCAGCCTTTGCTCATTTACAGCACAGGGTTTTTGAAGATCACAACATTCAAACAGACACTAAGCTTTTTGTCTATTAAGCCGTCATTCTCCCAACACTATGTTATGAGTCTGGACAAGCTACAGACATCACTTGAAAGCCCTTGAGAGGTATCACCAACTCTGCCCCCACAAGATCTTGAAGATCAAATAGGAAGACAGGTGCACTAATATCAGTTCCACTAGTATCGAGGAAATGATCATCCATCAGCAACTTCGCTGAGCTGGTCATGTTGTTCGGATGCCAGACCATTGCCTCCAAAAACAGGTCCTGTTTTCTCAGCTGAAAGAAGGATACGGTAACTTGGGAGGACAACAGAACTGTTATAAGGACTTGCTAGAGGATAACTTAAAGAAGTGCAACACTGACGTTGATACTTGAGAGACACTCGCCCAGGAGCGCTCCAAATGGAGACAAGTCCTATGCAATGGCCCCCTGCATTTTGAATTTGCCCGCTGACAAGCTGAGGAGGAGAAGAGGTGCAGGAGGAAGGAGAGACTGGTTTCTAGTCATGGTCAACAGCCTCCTGCTATACCTGGAAACATCTGTCCTCACTGTAATAGAACTTGTGGTTCAAGGTTCAGCTTATCAGCCACCTGAGGGTACATAACTCCCAGGGAAGATGATCATACTCGGCAATGAGTGATTGCCCATCACCTAGGGTTGAGACAGACTTTATTACCATCTTCTCTTAGTATGAGGAAGTCTTATCTGTGCCTGCCATGCATCAGCTCCCCAACTCCATTGGCCATGACTAATACAGACACTTTCCTCTAGAGCCTGCAGAACTACCTGTCAGCCTACAGGTCAGCAGTGGGCACACCCCAAATATCAAGTCTTACAAGCATCTCCTTGGGGCCTCCCTCCTGTGGTTCACCAACTAGTCACAATATTCACACACTGGGTGAATCCAAAGAAGCAGTACACCCCAGCTCACCAGTTTCACATTGGACCACAGCTCTGCTAACACAGCACTTAGATAAGTTTATAATGAAATTAATTTCATTCAACAAAGCAGAAAGATTCAAGTTATAGCAAGCAGAAACCATTTGAAAACAAATGGTTACATATGAAAAAAATTATATACATTAAATAGAGATTTGACTTAATTAACTAGATACTTTCATGTGTTTTAAAATATTGCTCATCTAAAATCCTTGCAGTGCTTTACAGCAAAGTTGATTATGACCCAAGATGAACATACTGACTTATAAACTAAGTGAAGGATCCTACTCTTTTCCCTGCATCCCAAGATATACCAGAACAATCCTTTGTCTTTATTCATACACAGGCTCTCCACCCACACACCCTTCACAACTCCGCAATTGGTTTCATCTTGCAGATGTTGCTATTTCTTGTTTGGCCTATGGGTCACTATGTAAAAAGGCGTACACGGTGAGTGATACAATACACAAATGACCAGAGAGGGAGATAATGTCTGTTACCTCCTGCCTTTCCAAGGTGTATCACCCTCTGGTGACTTGCCTGAATGCCAAGATTTTAAGTACATAATGTTCAGTGTACATACATAATTTTTTAAATAGCACACATACCTATACTTTGTAATGATTACAACCACCAGTGTACTGCTGACCCTTAGAAGGACTTTAGACCCCACCCTTGAGTGAACTATTATGTAAATATCCAACCCAGGGAATCTCTGTAAAACCCCATATACTGCTGGTAATTCATATTAGTTGGCATCAAGGGGTCCCTAAGTCACACAAGTACATGGACAGCCCAAAAGACCCACATGAAAATCCTGTGGATCCCAAACCGTCCATAGAGGGTTAAAAAACACTTTCCCTAAATAAAAGAATTAGATGTTCCTTGGCATACCCGCAGGCAGTTATGTAGAACTGAGTGGGGAAAGGGAGCATTCTACTGAGCCACTCCTCTCTGTGATCCTAAGAGGCCCTATGTTCTAACTAGCAAAGGGCACACTCGACACACTACTGTCAGAATATTTAGCTGAACAGTGTCCGGTGAGATATATAGAGAATGGTGACACATTGGGGTCCTGACAGTCATTATGTGATGTATGCATGGGTTGTGTATATACATGTGCTGATCATATGTTCTTAAAATTATGTTATGCAGCCAGCTGAAAAACAAATTTACCCCTAAACAAAGGAAGATTGTTTTGCCTGTTTCATCATGGTGAATTGAGCAAGGTAATGCCAGAGACAATGGAAGTACACTCATGTTTGAAATAAACATGAGCTATCATGAGAATGAGACAACAGCATGGGACACAAGTGGCAGGAAAGAAAAATCTTTTCCTGAGGGTGCATTTCAAAGGGAATAAGACCCTCTGATTATGTGAGAGGTGAATCTTCCTCCTTGAAGAACTGGAGTTACTGATCACTTGATGTACATAAGACACTGTTTTAGGAGAAGATGTGGCTTGCTAGAATTCAATTAATGGCAATACAAAGCATTATTTTTGTTTTGTTTGAAAGAAACTTACCTCTTTCTCTTGCTTATTGTCATAAATCTTTCTTGGTTGATAATATTATTCTTGGTTTTTAATATAAACCATCTCAGTGCTGTTATATTAAAGTTAAGGCATGCATCCCCACGAGAACTAACAGGCTGCTGTATATTCTATGTATTTGAAGATGGGGGGCGGGGCTGATTAATTTCTGTGAGTGTCCAGTGAGAGCAACTGGACACTGTTAAAAGCCTTATTCGGGGAACTCAGGAATTGGGATTCATTGGATGGTATCTGCAAAGCAAGGTTTGGATAGACAGAGACTCAAGAATTTTGCTGGCAAGGCAGATTGGTGTGGCAAGGAGCTATCATACCAGTTTTAAGTTCCAGCAAAACTCTTTTGCTAACAGAGCGGTAACACAGTAGCGTACAGTTCTGGACACCCTGAGAAAGCATGACCCTCCCCTCCACACAAACCTTACTATGCTGATCTGTCCCAACTTAGCTTCCTTCCCCAATGGAGCTGAAGGGAACCATATAAATTTTTGTTGTTGGTTTGCAAACAAAAGAAATTCATGAACTTTAATTTATTGTAATACAGTAAAACTCCAATTGTCCAGCATCCAGTGGTCCGGCACTTCCAATAGTCTGGCACCAACTGGAACCCAGAAGTGCTCCGGCCAGATGGACAATTGGAGCTACTCCGCACCACTTCCTCAAGTCCGCTGCTACCACTGCTGAAACTGACCAGCTGAAGACCTGGGGGAAGGGTGCAGAGCAGAGCAGCTGGGGTGCTGCCGGGTTGGTCCCACAGTGCCTCCCTTCACCCCCCTGCTCGGCTCCCGGCAGCACCCCAGCTGCTCTGCCCGCCCTTCCCCAAGTCCGCCGCTGGTCAGTTTCAGCAGCCGCGGACTTGGGGAAGCCGTGGGGCAGAACAGCTGGGGTGCTGCCAGGTTGGTCTCGCAGCGCTGCACCTCACCAGCACCCGGTTCACCCCACATCACACCGTTCCCTGCCCGACCTCCCCACCCCAGACACCTCACAGCCCCCCTGCCGGAGTACCTCCTGATACTCCGGCATATCCAATAATCCGGCACCCACTGGGTCCCAAAGGTGCCAGATTATCGAAAGTCTGCTGTACAATGAAGGGCAGCCATTGAACATCCATTTGTGAATAATGCTACTTACTCTGCGGGTTACAGTGGGGTCCCGTTGAGCTTTGGATATCAAGTGCCCAAGAAGGGTATTGGTTCTGAGAAAACGCAAGCGGATGTTTGTTGCCTTAGTAAATTCCCTCAATGCGGGAGACTGAGTGAAGTTTTTTGCTCCTGGACGGCCATTTACCAAGGATACCACAATCTAATAAAAAAGTAAAGATTTTATTTTGTCAAAACATAGCAATCAGTAACATTAACAATAGGGCATCATCTACAGGTTTCCATAATAGAAGCAACCACAAATTTGCAGATTGTTCATTTCTAACCCTGTCTAGTATTCATGGAAATAAAGTTACGAAGTCAGGCCTCTATATTTCAGTTAGAAGTAACTCTTCTACTAAATCAAAATTTAAATATTTTTATGTGTATAGTACAAAGTAAGAGCCTATATTAGAATTTCATGATATTGCCCTTTTCCAACATTTATAGGTTAAGGCACAAAAATTCCTGGAATAAGTTTCTGTTAATAGCTACAGTGCTTGGGAGTGTGTTCATGTATTTTAAAAAAGAGTACACAATGTTACTTAGAATTTCCCTCCATGAGAGAACAGGTTTGTTTCATAATTCAAAACATATGCTTCAGTGCTCTTATTCAGAAAAATAAATTGATGCCTGTAACCCAGCAATCATAAGTGAAACCTAAATTAACACACCAAAGTGTGCCTACAACTTAGCAAAAACTTTTTATTTTTAACTGAACAGATTTAAGATTCATGTTTCCAAGTGGCTACTATAAACTTTAAGTACATAATATTGTATCGCTGACATTTCCAATTACAAAATTACTCCTTACGAAAAAAAAAGTCATGCAGCATTTTATGGGGGATGATTCAACAGGATTCTCAGGAAATTAATAAAAAAAACCCCACAGAATGCAATGGAAAATGCTATTTTTTTCTATACGTTTTTGGACCATTCTGAAGACTTGTTCATAGACCATTATAAATCAAAACTGGAACACTAGATCCAGCCCCTCCAAATTTTCAAGAAGTTTGAATCTGGATACAAGGTTCATCACAAACCTCCCGTTATAATGGTATATCCCATAATATCCAATTCTCAAAAACCTGAGGAATGAGGAAGTTTGGGTTTTGATCTGACACAGCCTGTCTCCAGCAAAAGATTATGTTGGAAAGAATGGCAGGTACAACCACTAATACACATTAGGTTAAAGGGAATACTCCCTCTGCCTCCAACCAAAGCGCTGCTGTGGTTCAACTGGCACACCCCCTCAAATTGTAGTTTCTCAAGCGCAGTTAGCAAAACTAACCTATCCCAGGAGATCATCTTGGTTACGACAATCTTGTGGCCCACTGAAATGAAGGAGGGCAACGCATGTGGCCCAATCACTAGGCTGGGTTACCCCTCACTGCAGAGATCCCCATTTGTTCTCCACCTAACAGACTAGAGTAGGGGGAGCTTGGGGCTTCTGCCTTGTACCAGCATGGTAGGGCCAAGGGCTTCTGACCAGTGGGAAGACGGATCTAGGAGCTTCAACCACATGGAAGGCACTTATCAGGGCTCAGGGCTTCGCCCTCTGTGAGGCACCTACCAGAGCTGAGGGGCTTCAGCCCCAGTTTTGGTAAAGACCCAATGCCAGCAGGTGCCTCCGCCAGGACTGAAGCCCTTAGCTCCTCCATCCTGCCGCAGGGCAGAAGCCGCATGCCTTGGCACGTGCACCCAGCTCTCGAACTTCAAAAGAGTATCATATGCAGGTCAGTAAGTATGGCCACCCCATATTATACACTTAAAGCATTTTACTTTTCTTTTTTTTAATAGAAGACTTACTTCTCATTGAAATTTAGAGGTCTGATTCTGAAAACTTTCATTCCACGAGCAATTCTCACAGAACCAGACCCACAGCAGTCAATGTGATTCCTCAGAAAACGAAGCCAACATTTTCACTCAGGTGTCCAAAGCAAGGCACCTAAACTATATTCATGAAGCTAAACAGGTGGCCTCATCTCAGATGTGCTGAACACTCATTTCTCAATGTGAGTAGTGTTGAGCACTTTTATAAAAATTCAGAAACTTTCTTAAATGTCTGAATACAGGCAGTCCCCGGGTTACGTACAAGATAGGGACTGTAGGTTTGTTCTTAAGTTGAATCTGTATGTAAGTCGGAACTGGCGTCCAGATTCAGCCGCTGCTGAAACTGATCAGTTTCAACAGTGGCTGAATCTGGACGCCAGTTCTGACTTACATACAGATTCAACTTAAGAACCCCAGGCATCCCCAAGTCAGCTGCTGCTGAAACTGATCAGCGGCTGATTCCAGGAAGCCCGGGGCAGGGGCTTCCTGTAGTCAGCCACTGGTCATTTTCAGCAGCTGCTGACTAGGGGACACCTGGGGCAGAGCAGCTGGGGTGCTGCTGGGTTGGTCCAGTGGCACCCAGAGCGGCGCTACGGGACCAACCGGCAGCGCCCCAGCTGCTGTACCACAGGCGTCCGGAGCAAAACCGCGGAGCACAGGGGCAGCGGGACAGCCCAGACGCGCCGTGGCTATCCTGCTGCCCTCGGGCTCCGTGGCTTTGCTCTGCTTTGCTCCCCGTCCCCCTGGTCTGCAGACCAGGGGGACGGGGAGCAAAGCGGCGGAACACGCGGGCAGCGGGACAGCCCAGACGCACCGTGGCTATCCTGCTGCCCTCGGGCTCTGCGGCTTTGCTCTGCTCTGCTCCCCGTCCCCCAGGTCTGCAGACCAGGGGGAGGGGGAGCAGAGTAGAGCAGAGTGGCGGAACGCGCGGCCAGCTGACAGCCCAGACGCATCTGGGCTGTCAGCTGGCCACGTGCTCCGCTCTGCCCCCCCCCCCCCTGCAGATCAGGGGGAGGGGGAGCAGAGCGGAGCACAGCAGAGCGACGGAACGCGCGGCCAGCTGACAGCCAGGCTGTCAGCTGGCCGCGTGCTCCGCTCTGCTCCCCCTCCCCCTGGTCTGCAGAGGGGGTGGGGGGGAGCAGAGCGGAGCGCGCGGCCAGCTGACAGCCCAGACGCGTCTGGGCTGTCAGCTGGCCGCGCGTTCCGCCGCCGCTTTCCTTCCTCTCCCTGGTCTGCTCGAGACCAGGGAGAGGAAGTGCCCCGTTCGTAACTGCGGATCCGACATAAGTCGGATCCGCGTAACTCGGGGACTGCCTGTATAGATTTACATACCTTATGTTAGGCATCCAAGTTCAAAAAATTGACTTAAAAGGCCAAGTTTTATTGAAATTGCAAATGTTCCATAATAATGCACAGGTTGAACTTCTCTAGTCAGGCACTCTCCCGTCCAGCAACATCCATGGTCCAGCATGATTTTAGTTAGCCTGATGTCCACTTATCATAGGTGTGACCAAGTTTTCTGCAGTCCCATAAAGTATATTTAAAGCCACCAATCCCAGCTCTGTGTTCTGTGCTGTTTTTTTAGCTCCAACTTCTCCCTAAGTGTCCTCTAAGAGCCCAGGAAGCAGTGGAAGTATTGGTTATGCTGCTAGACAATATTGACCTCCTGTAGTTCAGCAAATTCTCTGCTTTGGCACTGATCAAGTCCTGAGGGTTCCCTAGAGAGATTCAACCCGTACTAACAAGCTACCACTGTTTAACTGTGTTTACTTCCAATGTAAAAAATTAAATTTTCCAGTCTTCTGAAAAGCACTTACCTCACCATTTTCAAGAGGCACAATTCGAGAATACTCTGTAGTGCAAATAACATCATCATCCCTCCTAATACGAGCATTAACTTTTTTTCCAAAATGTTCCAAACAGTCTGCTTTAGAATCTAGTAAAGTAAGAATAATTTTACCATATAGAAACATGCATTGTCGTGCTAACGAAAAACTATAAAGAAGGATCCTCATGCTTTCAAATAGATTATTTCCTTGAATCAAATTATCTCTCTGTAGTTATGTCAACACTATAGGCTTCTTGTGCAAGAGAGC
Organism: Pelodiscus sinensis; assembly: GCF_052426305.1. Lineage (NCBI taxonomy): Eukaryota > Metazoa > Chordata > Testudines > Trionychidae > Pelodiscus > Pelodiscus sinensis. The sequence continues at coordinate 79,513,880 of NC_143053.1, forward strand.
GTCCATAATGCAAAAGGGCATTGAAAAAGCGATGCACTTTTGCGAAAGAGAGCGTCCAGACTGCATGGATGCTCTCTCAAAAGGAAACTCTGATTGCTATGTACAGAATGGCCACAAGGGCACCTGGGCTTTTTTTTGATTGCCTGTTTTTGTACAAATACAGGCGGTCCCCGGGTTACATGGATCCGACTTACAAACGAGGTGAGGCAACCCCGCACTAGCTGCTTCCCCCCAGCAGACCAGGGAGACGCGAAGCTAGCGCCCTCCTCCCCAGCAGATGAGGGAGACACAGAGCGGCTTTTCTCAGCAGGCACCTCAGCTTGAGAATAAAGGACTGAGGGAAGTGAGGTGTGGGAGAATAAAACTGAGCTCTGGAGAAATGTTTGGCTAGAGTTTCCCCTACAATATGTACCAGTTCCGACTTACATACAAATTCAACTTAAGAACAAACCTACAGTCCCTATCTTGTACGTAACCCGGAGACTGCCTGTAACCCTGTTCCCGTCCATACACACCTTTTTGCGCAAGAGCTCTTGAGCAAAGAGAAGTTATTCCTCATAGAAAGAGGAATACCTACACAGGAAAAAACCCTCTGGTCTTTCATTTTACTTGCACAAAAACACGCTTGAGGTATGGACACTCCGCAAGTTTTTGCGCAAAAACAAATGTTTTTGCGCAAAAAACTCCATAGTGTAGACCTAGCCTGTTTGAAAACAGAAATATTACTATAGAAAAATTAAAAATATTAAAGCAAATGAACACATTCTCCTTCCCATTCTGTCCTAAACTGTCCTTGGTGTTTGGCAATGCACTGACATGGCTTCCACATATCACTACAAAAATGGCTACATTTTAGGGTGCTTGTACATGTGTTTATAAAGAATGTTGAGATTCTGGAAGTGGGGTGAAAGGCACTATTAAAAGACATTAACGAGAGAAAAAGAAAAACCCAAGGGCAATGTTACATTTTTGCAGTACTATACTGAGTTTTAATAATGTGTCCTCCACTAGTTATCCGATTAAGTCAGTATGCCCTGCTTTGAAAATTACCTCGTCGGAGGATACGTCTAGACTCCAGGCTTCTTTCAGAAGAAGCTTTTCCAGAAGAGATCTTCTGAAAAAACGTCTTCCAAAAGAGCGTGTCCACACTGCCAAAGCACATCGAAAAAGCAATCTGCTTTTTCAAAAGATAGCGTCCATACTGAATGGATGCTATCTTGCATATAAGGCCACCTGGAACCACTTCAGGCAGGGCTTTAGGTCAGCAGTTGCTTCTGAGTGCTCTTGCCTTAGCCTAGCTGAGACGTGCTTAAAGAAACAGCTGTTTCTCTGTTTCTGTTGCGTGCTTGCCTACCTCTTCAAGGGATAGCAAAGCTCTTGCAGTGCCTGCTTTGGATGCCACAGCTTTTTTCTTCATGCAATGGAGCTGGAGCTGCCCCTGGGCATGCAATGGCCCCACATGGCCATGCTGAAGTTTCTGCAGCAGTTTGTACAGGCTGCCTTTCTGGCCCTGCACAAGCTTGACTCAGATCTCATTCTTGAGACCCTCTCCCTATGCGTGGGAGCAAGACCTGTGCAACCACACACCATAGTCGAGAGGCATTTTTGGAGGCTGGATACAGTCCCAACTGGTGGGACTGGCTGGTCGTAGAGTGGTGGGACGACCAGCAGTGGCTCCAAAACTTCCGCATGCGGAAGGCCACATTTTTGGAGCTGTGTGCCTGGCTCGCTCCCGCCCTCCTAGACACCCACCTGCGGCCCCCATTCCCCTGGAGAAGGTTGCAATCACCCTCTGGAAGCTTGTCACCCCAGACAGCTACTGGTCAGTGGGCAACCAGTTCGGCATGGGGAAGTCCAACGTCAGGGCCCTCCTCATAGAGGTAAGGCACTCTTGCGCTGCAGTCCCTGCATGAGGGGGGAGAGGAGAAGACCTGGAAAAGGTGGTCCCTAGGGAAAGCGGGGTAGGGTAGCCTGGAGAGAGAGGTAAGCCCCATCCCCAGGGGGGTTGTGTCGTCTCGCCCTCACACAACCCTGCTGCTGGGAAGACAGCCTCATAGGGGGTGGCTCCTGGGGTGTTGGAGGGGGAAGGGAGGGGAAGAGGCAGGCACTTTCCCATGGCTCAGGGACTCCCTCTCATGCTCTTTTTTGTGTGTTTTTTGGTCTCCTCTGCAGGTGGCGAGGGCCATCAACTCCATCCTGCTACACAGGGTCATCCGCCTGAGAGACCTGGACTCAACTGTCCCAGGATTTACCGCCCTGGGGTTCCCCAACTGCGGGGAGCCATAAATAGGACTCATGTCCCGATCTACACACCTAAACATCAAGCAGTCCAGTATATCAAATCTACTTTTCTATGGTCAGGGTGCTGCTCCAGGGTCATCTTCCTGTCACAAGGTTTGTCCAGGGTGCCTGGAGCTTTAAGAGGGGACAGGAGACAGGAACTATAGAATTGTGATTACTTTGGATGGAGTGGCCACCAGGGCACCTGTGTTATTTCTTGGAGGCTTCTTCTTTTCAAAAAAAAAAAACCCCTCTTCCCCGTCCAGACATGCCCGTCCAGGCGTTCTTCTTCGTAGGAAGAGGTTTACTGCTTCCTCAGTTTTTTTGATTTTTTTTTCGAAAGAAAGCAACTGCAGTGTGAACGTAATTGAGTTTTTTCAGAAAAACAGCCATTTTTCTGAAAAAACTCTGTAATATAGACATAGGCAGAGACTTCTTAAGGCTCTTTGGAATAAAAGTTACTGGCAACAAGTGACTAACCTGTTTAAAGTGTACGTCTCTGGGCTAATTTAATCAAAAAGTTTCTTAACTTTCAAATCATGTTGTGTTAATTTTGCTAATGAATGCTAAGAATAAGGCTTTTCTAGGATTATGAGTTAACAGTTATGCTGGATCCTTTTCAAACACATGTCACATTGCCAAACTTTATTCAGTGAAACCCCCAGGTTGATTTTTGTTTTTAAATTGTACAAATGATTAAAACCACAAAAACCACAGTGATGCAAGAATTACTACTCACAAGCAAAATATTGCCAAGGTGCATACGTTCTTCCAAAGTCTACAGATCTTTCTAACACCCAAAGGTCTGGGCGAGGAGAATTTGCAAACTTGATAAGGATGTAAGCAACATGGAAGAGCTGGAAACAAAATACATGTAGATATTAACATAAGTAATGCTAGAAGCAAACAGAAGAGCTTAAGTTGTATAAAATTCAGTAATTAGTAAAACTAATATTAAATTAACAACTTGTATTTTGTAAAATGGTAAGAAAGCAGATGGTTTTTCAGTTGAATGCCTACAAAAACAACAGAGCAGATTCTCAGCTGGTGAGTTCAGCAGAGTAGCACCATGTGGCACAATGGCCCAACGCACTGGAAAAGCTACACTTGGATTATGCTCAATGTCAATGTTTCTGAATCAAACTAGCTCAGTCTAGCATGTGATTAACTACACAGATGTGAGTAACAGAATTCACAGTGAAAAGCTAGAGATTCAATTCACCATTGACTAGAGCCACAAATAACCCCGGTGCCTCATTTTGATTATCCCATTGCAATATTTGTGTCACATACTTAACATCATTATGATGTAGTCAAGCAAAATCACAAGGACAATGATAATAAAATAGCATAACACAGAAAATTAATCTCAGCATTTAAATGCCCTAGGAAAAAAGCAAAAGATTTTCAAAAATTGCCAACTGGTAATATCTTTTTTTTTAATTAATCTGCTGTTAAATAAATTATATAACTTTTATTGACAAGTAATCACACTCATCTTTACAAACATTTTCAGTGGTTTTTTTTTCTTTTCTGATAAATGCAAACAATGGAGGTGTATTTGATGTTTCTCAGATTCCCCCTTAGCCTCCACTTCCTTCTGGGAAAGTAACAGCACTGACATTCACAATGAGATATGAAAGTCTGAATTCAGCATGGGATGTAAGCATGTGTCTATCTTGATGGCACCAGAACTATTCACATGCTTAAGCTAGACCCATCCAGTGCTTAATTTATGCCAGTGCTTCCAGGATTTAAGCCCTAGCACCACTAGGTTTGGCTGTTCATAGCCCCAGCTCCTTTGCCTTGTAGCCTTAGTTATGAAAGTAAAACAACTGTTTGAGCCTCAGCACCTAATTAATTACTTGAGACCTGGTATGCATTTCATTACAAATTAAGCATTGGATGCATGGTTCAGTGCCTCACTGAAGTGAGGTCTAAAACAGCAACTATTATTTCTAAAAACAATTTTGAACGATCAGTTTAATTATATATTCTTAGCAAACCTTTAACTCTCTAGAGTTCTTATCCCACAGACTTCAACAGAAAAGGGAACAGGAGGTAATATATAATACCTAATCATTTCGGCTTTCTTTTGCTTCCTTTGTAAGACAAATTTCTGACAGCACAAGACAAAATTTCAATTAGAACTGCTCAAAAACTTATCGCCAATTACCTTTTTCCTGATAAAGTTTCATACCAAGAGTTATCAGTTTTAGCTTCAGAAAATCAAAAGATTTGCTCAAAAAAAACCTAACTGAATTTGAATAAATCAAGAGTCAGAACATGATTCAAATAGAAACTATATTTTAACTGCTCTTCCCCTCAATGCAACTATATTTTATGTCACTTTCCAGATACTATGTGCTGTCTTTGAAGTAACAGAACATCTGCACAAAATCCAAATATACAGCAGGTGAAAACATGCCACTGTATAATTTTTCTATATTTATTAAGACATGCTGCCAAAGAGACATAATTTAAGATCACCACAGATTGAATGAACTTCTCAACTTTCAGCATCTACTTGTTGGAAAGTTCTACATTAAAATACTACCTATCACTTTCATGTCTCTTAAATGTTCTTAAACCACTCTCAGAAAGTTGCATTAAAGTGATCAAATATCTAACTAAAATAATTTCTGGTATCATTAAGTTATCTGCTCTGGAAAAGTATGCTTGAAAAGAGAATGTGTGTTTGTCAGTAACCTCACGTGTTCATTACACTACTCAATAAATAGTTTGTGCCTGTTTCTATTTAGCATGGGCAATGTGTCCATATCAATATGGAAGGACAAAGAATACAGTGACATGACCAGTAGTGCCAAGAGCCCATCTGGAGGTTATAATTAATATATGAATATAGACAAATTCTATAGAAATGAGTTTCTAGGTATGGATTTAAATGAAAAGATGGGGAATGGATTAACAAGCTGTATGATTCAAGCCACTGGATGAATACAAAGGATTATTATTTTATTACTGATCAAGACTAAATAAAATATATCAAGAAGGCATTAATTTTTTAAAAAGCTTCATATTCTAAAGATCAGTAGTGGCCCAACTTGGACTTGGAAAATGAGTTCCATGTACAGGGGTTCTCATGGTACGAGACCTAGAGGCAAGAAGGAAGAAGGCAAGAAAGGGATGCCAAGGAAAGTGGTTTATGAAGATGAAGAGACAAGGAGGAGGAAGAATGTGAGAGGAAATAAAAATAGAGAGGTAGCCTGCAGTGCACGGGGATGTGCCTTAAAGTGAAATCAGGGAGTTTGAGCTGGAAGCACAGAGAAAAAAGGAGCCAGTGGAGGGATTCAAACAGAGCAAATGTGAACAGATGTGAAAAGCAGAATGTGAACAAAATGATTTTAGCAACAGCATTGCGAACTAAATGCATTGGGCAATGTGTGAATGGGACTAAGCTTTTAATTCGTCAATTCCAGTTGCAATCAAAGGGTGTGTGGTCTTTTTTCAAAAAAACTTCCCCTGCTTCTAGACTGTTGCCATGTTCTTTCAAAAGTAAATCGAAAGAACGTGGCAGTTTTTTCAACAGCGGAAAACCTCATTGTCATCTTGGAAGATACAATACAGACTTTTCCTGTGAACCTCCTTCAAACTTGACATATGCATGCAGATGGCCTTGAAATGCTAACAGATATCCAGACAAAGCAAAAAAACATTCAAATCAGAAACAAACAAAGTTTCTTCAGGCACAAATGGTAGGGATACTTCACAGTTAGAAATTTCCAACTTGACATTACAAATACCCCACACTACCAAGCCCACTATTTCAGAATAATGGGCCATGGAATTCAAACTCTGTATTCCAGCTTTTCATCAAGAATAACACTAATTCCCAACTTGTAAGTCCAAAATAATATTAGTATGGACACTCCAGTGCCACTAATTCGAACTTACTGGCCTCCATGAGCCCTCCCCCAGAGTGCTTCCTGGGGCTCTGAATCTGAGGTAACATATCCACATTAACAGAGCCTGCCTCAGACTACATTAGATTCTTCCCTGTAGTGATGACATACAAGTTCAAATTTGTTAAATCAGGCATTCTTAAATCAAATTTAGTAATTTTGAAATAATTTCCTAGTGTAGACATGGCATAAGGTACTACAAGACTACTCTTAAAATAAAGGCAAGTTCAAGAATCTTTGACAAGAAATGACTTTAGCTGGGTAGGAATCTCAATGAATTTGTTTGTTTGCTTAAGTTTGTTTGCTTGTTTGTTTTTTGCCAAATCCTTATTTTATCCTATCAACGTTTAAAGGTTTTCTGTGACTCTTCGATTTTTCATAAAAAATTTCTGACATCTTTTTTTTTCTTTAGAACTTCAAAGGTTCTCCCAAGATACACTTGCACTTTGAAACACATTGACAGAAAAGGATACCTGAAGTACACCCTCAACTATGTATTTTATGTGCAATTATTACAGCTGCATGTGTAAACCAGATAACTATATGAATCAACTGCTTACTGAGCCACCTAACTTGTCATTTGCTCTTTCACTCACACTGTTTATTCACAAAACTGCAGTCCTCTCTCTGAAAGCTGGGCACTGAAGGTGAGTGGAAGATATGCTACTCTTTGTTATCTAGGCACCTGTAAGCCTCTCGTAATAAAAAGACGGGGGCAAAACAGGCGTAGGTTCCAATTCTGCAAAAACGTACATACATGCGTAACTTTATACATGTGAACAGTCCTAATGACGTTAGTGGAACATCTCAAATTCATAGCATTAAATATGCGTGTGCATGCACAACTGGGCTTCTTATTCACCATGTTGCTTCAGTATCTTACTTTAAATTTACCAAACATTTGCAGAAAAAAACTTCTTGTTCTTTCTTCCTTGATAGAAAACTAAATCAAATGCTTTGTTCACTTGATGCTGAAATTAAACTATTATGTAACAAAAAAGTTGTATAAACTAATGGTTCTAAACTAGGGGTCCAGAACCCACTGAGGGGCCACAAGAAGTTTTCACGGTGACTGCCAAGCAAGGCCAGCATTAGATTTGCTGGGGTCCCAGGCACAAAGCCAAAGCTCTACTACATGGGGCTGAAGCCCAGGGCCATATGCCCTGCCACTTGGGGCTGAAACAGAAGACTGAGCAACTTGATTTTGCAATGTGGTGTTGGGCCTCTTTCAGTTCTCTTGCTTGCTATCTGTGAACAATGACCCTGGCTTTTTATAATTAGAAAATCATCTGTAGTAGCCGTGGAGTTTATATTGAAAAAGGTGAGAACCAAATGAGCATTTTGCCTCTGTACAGCACTTGAAAAAAGGGTTTAACAAGAGTTTTCTTGTAATATAGTTCAATCAGTAGTTTCCTTTAAAACTAGTTTTAAACACTAATTTATCTTTCAATAGGAATAAACACTATTGCAGCTGGCAAGCAGCCTACATAGTAGCAGGAATTATACTAATTTCAAACCAGGAATGCTGATGTTAGATATGTGATTTACAGTTATCAAGATGAGAATCGTACAGTGTGATTTGATTTATGGACCACAAAATAATCTCTAATTCACATTTAACACAATATTTACAATTCACACAATATAACTAAGAAGAAAAATATACTGTGTACTATTCAGGATCTAAACCTGGCTAATTTGCCAATCTAACTGCAATCCTCCTTGTAATCTTTTTAGTGCTTTGTTATTTGTTGAGTGATGACTATTGTGCTTAGCACTGTACATTATGCAAAGGACAACAGGATGTCTACTCTGCTCATACAAACTAATGACCCAACTCTACAAACGCTGACTGCGAAGAGTACTGTAGTCTAAACTCCTTACCAGCGGTCACAGGATCTAATTTTATTTGCTGCCTATAGAATGTGAAGAAGGGAAAAGTATATGAAGTCTATACATATAGTATCCAGCCCAGAGAAGGACCCAATCTTGAAAAATGAGGATCACCTTGTAAGAGGCACTGACAGCCCTCAATTGTAAGTCCTAATTCAGCAAAGCACTTAAAAACACATCTAAAAATCCATTGATTTGAATGTGTGTTACCCACATGCTTACCTTTAAGCATACGTGTAAGTGCTTTGCTGAATTGTAGCCTCCAGCACCACCCAGGAATCACTCTAGGCAGTGTGCAATTCTTTTAAATGAGCCCTAAAATGAGCCATTCTTTTAAATTGGTCAGCTTATGATCCTGTGAATTTTGGTTACTGTTGCCAAATCCTGTGATATTGATATAGATTAAACTTCTGGTTTCTTCAGGGACGGAATCAAAGTTATTTCTATCATTTTTTGTTAACATCTCTGCAAGATCTAAGAGCTACCACTTATCTAAATTAGTAATTACTACTTCTGAATAATAATATCTGGCAAATCCCACGCCAGAAATTTTGCAGCTGAAACTACAGTATATAAAAGCCTGCACCTGAACCACATTTCTTACCACACTTGCTTACCCAGAAGCAGTAAATTCTAAAACCCAAGATCCATCAACCCAAAACCACAAAATATCATTCTTCCCATAGATTCAAGTACCCACTTGTATTTACATTTACAAGACTTGATACACTTTCAACGTTTATGTCATTTTACCACTTATGCTAGCCACTAACACTAAACTGATAGAGAGATCCACAAGTGGAAGCAGCTGTTGTACAAATTGCTTTGCTTTTCAAGCTCCTTTCAGGCAATGGTGTAGATAACAAAGTCAGTGATTATAAATAACAGTGCCTTGACTCCTGCAAAGAAGTACAGCACAATCACGTATTTTTTTTATTTTGTTGTATGCAGCTAGTGCTCATTAAATGTGCCTCAATGACAGCACTAGAGATTCCAATCCTTTGTTCATTGAACAGGAATGCTATCCCACCAGCACTGTAAGGTTTCCCATACTTCTTGGCCAATGAGCCTTCTCCATGTTCTGGAAGAACCAACTTCCAGAGGCAAAAAGGTAGTTCAATATTCAGGCACAGTCAACCCTGAATCCTTCTGCTGAGACAGCTGATAAGTGTGCCATTTAGTGACTGACATAACCATGTAGTTTTTTCATACAGGCACTTTTCCACTGGAAACTGGAGCAAAGCCAACCTCAATGTACACAATAATTCTTACATATTGGCTATTTCTTCACAGAACAGCAAAGCTATTCATACAAGTAGGGACTTGTGGGATTGAACCCATAATCAGGCAAGAGATAAAACAAATCATTTTATGAGAGCTCAAATCTAGAGAGACAGGGAGAATGGTAGCATTGTCAGCACACTGACAGAGAGCGGGCGGAGGGAGAAGAGAGGTTTGGCAGAAAAGATCAGGGGTTCAGTTTTGACCATGTTAATTTTAAGATGACAATGAGATATTCAGGAAGAAATGTCAATGAGACATGTTGAAACATAGGACTAAACTAGAGAGAAAGCAGAAGGAGACTAAGGGTAGAGCTATGAGTCAACATCCTAAAAGATGGTAATTAAGCCAATAAATGAGATCAAATGGAGAAGAGGAAGGGATGAATGACAGGCCTCAGTATGATCTATGCCAGGGGTGGGCAATAATTTTTGCAGAGGGGCCAGGAGTAGGGCCTCGGGCATAAAGGGCAGGGCCTTAAATAGAAGGGGCAGTTACTTCTACCTGCCACACACCCCTGGCGGGGGAGAAGAGACTTCATGTGCTCCCTGTCCCCAGGCCAATTGCGATCTGGGGGCAGGGGAACACGTGAAGTTTCTTACCCCCCACGCTCACCCTGCCAGGGGCACATGATGCCTAAAGGGAAACACCAGCCATTTTGAACAGCTGGCAGCTCCCTCTGCGCACTGCGTACTCCTGGTGCAGGGAGGAGACTTTGCATGCTGCCCCTCGCCCCCCCACTGGGCCTGATTTTGCACTGCCCAATACTTGTATACACATCTCTGGAGCAGATGCTTTTCCTGCCCCCCATTAGTTATGGCCCTTTAAGATGCAGCTGTCTGCTGACTGAGTGCAAGCGGTCCACAGATTGAGAATCACTGCCTTAGAGAAAAGAGCCAAGTGTGGAGAGCTATGAAGTGTCTCCATGACAACTCTAGGGCCCCTGGTGTTCCTTGTCATACTCCCAAGCAGCATAGCTCCTTTGGAAGTGTACTGCCATAACTTCCTCTGCAGGCGGATGCCTCCACAACCAAGTTTCCCTTGTGCAGTGAGAGGCAGGGGATGGGAAAGAGTGTGTGATTTTTTCTGCCTAATTATTGAGGCATTAATACACAGCCCTGCACCCAGGTCCCCAAAATTCCTAACTCTTTTCCACAAGGATCTCAACACCAGAGAGAGCCAGCCAAGGGGACAGCGCTACACAGGAATATCTGTGGGTCTGTGAGGAAGCAATGTCACACATTAATCTGAAAATCCCTTCACAGGTTCAAGAGACTATAATATTGTTCTTCCACTGATGTTCTAATGCCATGTATAGAACTCACCTGTACTGTTAAAAGAGCTGCTACTCTACACATTAGAGCTGGCTGCATTTCCATGATGGTGAATGGATTCCTATATATATCCCTTATTCATTTTACAGAAGAGTTGGGAGGCTAAATACTTTGAAATCTTCAGTTGAAAGATGCTATAGACGTGTCAATTATTATTTTTTGTGAACTGAATTTTACAGTCCTCAACCAGGCAAATCTCCAGTGGGAACTATGCCTAAGAAAAAAAGACTGCGTGTTTGGATACTTCATATTTAACACAGAGCTCTGTGTAAGCTCAAATGCTTGTCTCTCCTACCAACACAAATTGGTCTACCCACCTTGTCTTTCTAGTACCCTGAAACCAACACAGCTAAAACACTAGAAACAACTAATATAAAGTGTCAGTTTTATTACAAAAGAGAAGAGATTTTACATCACAACATGATACCAGACAGCTGATTAACAGTCTCAGCAAAGGCTTGCTAATTGGAGCACATAAAGGGGTTAATCATACAGGACACATTCAATCCACAAAAATCACCTAATGTAAAAACACTTCTCCACAAGATTTGTCAAGTATTGAGTAATGTTTAAAAATTTTCATTATTGGCAGATTTTGTAAGAACCTCAAGTCTTTCAAAGATCATGCCACTGGCTTAAGGTTCTTGTTTTGGTTTGGAGGAGGTATGAATACTAATTAACATTAAATATAGCTGTAAAACTGGATAAAAGCAAGATCAAAGTGGAAATCAAATGCTGAATATGAGTTGCTGAGCTTTTCTGCTTGTAGTTCTGCCACTGACTTGCATGATCTTAGGCAAGTCACTCGTATTGCTGTGTGTGCCCCAGTTTCTTTTTGATAAAATAGGACTGCAATAGTTTACAGAGGTAATGTGAGGTTAATTCAATAATATTTGAGATCTGCTTACATAGTAAAAGTAAAGATAGAAGGAAAAGTAAATACATAATTACTGTATTGCAACACAGTTACTTGGAGAGATTTTGTAATACTTTTCATGGTGCTGTTGGTCTATTCATAGCCCATATAAGGTACAGCTGTGATCATGGAAAAATAAAATCTAAAAAATATCTGCCTGATCCGGAGACAAGCAGGGACCTGACCCCCGTTGCTAGCTGAGGGCATCACATTTGCTGGCGCAATTAGTTTCACTGAATACTTTAGGATTATGCTCCTCATTCATGGGGAAAGCCTGACATGCAACACGTTGCCATGCAGTGATTTTCTGGGAAGAAAAAAAAATAAAAATAATAAAAAAATCTAAATCCAACACACAAATTTCTTACTTTTATGAGAATTTATTTCTTGAGGTGCCAAATGTTCTAGTAATATTCTGAATACAGCAATAAAAAAAAAAAACCAGTAAACTGCACTGTGCTTATTCTTTTTCTTGGAGATTCAGGACTACCACAAACCATTTCTCCTCATATATTCTTCATTGTCCTGACTCTCTTAGGGCACGGAGTCCGCACTAGCAGACATTTAAAAATGGCGGCGCCCGGCTTTATGCAAATGAAGCCCAGGAAATTCAAATCCCGGGCTTCATTTGCAACTCCGGTTGCCTACATTACCACCCTAGTTCGAACGAGGGTGGTAGTGTAGACATACCCTCACTGGTTGAACCTCCCAGATCTGGGACTCTCTGGTCTGGCAACATCTGTGGTCCGGCAGGGCCAGCGATGCTGCTGGACAAAAGAGCCCCAGAGAAACGCAGGGGCTGAGGTTGGGCCAGGAGGCATCTGGGGAGTCCTGCCCCGGCCCAGAACCCTCAGCATCAATGGGGCCAGGTAGTGGCAGGAAAGCCCCAGTGTCAGCAAGGCCAGCGGTAGCCTGGGAGCTCCTGCCTGGGCCTGGGAACCCCTGGTGTTAGAAAGGCCATACGGCTGCGCACTCCTAGCCCCGCCAGGGAATCCCCGGCTGCAGCTGGGCTGCCTGATGCCAGGTGGCCCCAGCCAGGAACCCTGAGAGACTCGTGGTGGCAGCAGGGCTCGGGTGACTGGGCAGCCTCCACCAGGGAACCCCCGGTTGAAGCCCGGCTGGCGGAGGCAGCTGGCCGGAATCCCAAGTGGCAGCAGTGCAGCCCCAGCAGCGGGGCTGGATGGCTGGGCAGCGGCAGTGAGGGAAATCCCGGTGGCAGCAGGGCCAGCGATGGCAAGGTGGCCTAAACCAGGATCTCTGGAGAACACCCTGTGGCAGCAGCCAAGTGGTATCCACCAGGAACCCCGGGAGACTCTAGGGCAGCAGGCAGGCAACAAGGTGGGGAGCTGTGCTGGATAGCTTTATTGGGGCCAGCGACAGGGCAGGGGCCCCATGGAGAGAAGCCCAGGAGCAGGGCAGCCAGGAGGGGAGCACTGACCTCCCCTGGTCCGGCAAATTCCCTGGTTCAGGTCAGCTCAGGTCCCCAGGATGTTGGACCAGAGAGATCTCTCCTGTACTTAGAGAGATGACTCTGTGTGTGTGCGCACATGCACACAGAAAATCTGACCCATGTGCATCTACAGTAATTATTCATTTAACACGTGCCCGCTTAACATGTTTTCGCAATAGCACAATTTTTTTTTAAGGAACGTTTTTCAAATAACACGACCATCCCCGAAATAATATGAAAATAATCAAGTAGTGGACTACTTTGCGCAGCAGTATAAGTTGGTGAAAACAGTGCTAACATGCATGAGCGGATGAATTCATGTGGTCACAGCACTCCTCCGCTCACTCACGTGTTTATCTTTGTGTTTTAACAAACCGCGGCGACTTGTGTTGCAAGATATCTTGTGTTGCTAGATATCTGATGTTGACGTTGACAACCCAGCACCAACAAAAAATTGACTTTACCACCACCATCTGAAACGCAGCCCCTACCTTTTCCATTATTTGTAATGGGAAAATTGACCCCGCATAGCACGTTTTTGCTTAGCACGAACATTTTCAGAAATGTATGTATAGTGTTAAATGAGGAATTACTGTACACACAAAGGCATCTCAGCAACATTTTTTGGTCTTCTAGATATTTCCTTAGAATTATCACTGACAGGTGAATGATAAATCGACTTTTTACAGTATTTCTCCACATTTTCCATACCGTGGATGGCTCTGTGCTGCAACAGAATAAAGGGTTTTGGAGCGCCTCTCCCATCTGCCAGTGTGCCATTGTCTCATGATACACTGAGACCTGCCTGTTAACCTCAGTTTAAGAATCCATGATTTCAAAAATATATTATATTCTATTTATAGAGAGGAAAAATAGTATTTTGGACATAGCAATCCACTCCTTATCTTCCGTTTACTATAGAAATGTATTTAAAATATAATTAAATGGAATAAATTACATAGAACATTTTTTATTTATTGCACAGAATCTTACTGAGTCTGGACATTTGAACATTTATTTTACTGTCAATAAAACACAGTGAAGATACCAAGCATAACTAAGAGCAATGATAAATCTTTTTTAAAATAATTTTTACAATCATTTTAGCTGTCAGACATCCCTTTCTTAACAGCCACCATTATGTTGCTCTCCTGCATCTTCACCTCTGCCTTCCAGAACAGAGAATTTTGAAAGATATTCAGGACAGTCTTAGAGCAATGACTTTCAAAGAGTTTAATCTCAACTGGATGTCAAATCTGAAGTCACATCAGCTAAAATTAAACATCCCAGAGAGTCAAGTGCAAACTAATGAATTTCAGGAAGACGTTCTACATTCAAAAGGACAAAAGACGTAGAAACCAATGTTGAAAGAATCTGGCCTGCTTCAATTATCAAAATCAACAGTGAAATTGTAACTTAAAACAAGTTACAAACAGCCAGTAACAGTAGGCATGTTATCATGAGGGAGAGATTGCTTCAGGTAGCAGCATTATGTTTGTCTTATTTTTCAAGAGAACTGTGATTGACTGGAAAAAATGTAACTGTAATGTATCAAGCCAGATTGGAAAGTGTGCCAGGATATTTCCATTAAGTAGTCTGAAAACACAAGTGCAGCCCTCAAAATAAAAAAATGTTACTTTCTACAGCAGGCAGATTTTGAGATTCTGGAGGGATTTAAATTTTCCAAAACCATATCACTCTCTTCTGAAACGGACCCACTCTGGGTGGTTTTCTGTTTTGACCAGCTTTCAAAGGTTCTCCACAGAACAGAAAATACCCTTGTTCAGAGAACCAAAACAATATCTTCTAAACAAGGATATTAATACAGGAAGTGAGAGACTCCACTGAGAGTCTTAAAATTTATAATAGCAGGAACACAGCACTTGAAAAACATTTGGTATTATGTTTGACACTGTTTCCTCTAATTGTGGGTATCTGATGACCAAATCATACTAAGCTCCTGTTGTTCCACATATTAATATACTTATTCTTGGTCAATGTAATAGGAGTGTGAAACAGTTCGCAAGCTTCATCTGCACGGAAATTTGCACTGTGTTAAAATAAAGGGTAGAGCAATTACCCCCCTAGTATGTTTAGTCATATTACCCTCTTGCTTTTAGTATTACAGCTCCAAGTTCTACAACACTTTTAAGCAAAAGTGACAAGGAGTCTTGTGGCATCTTACAGACTAACAGATTTGTTGGAGCATAAACTTTCGTGGGTAAAGACCCACTTCATCAGATCTAGCAGATTCAGACTAACACGGCTACCCCTCTGATACTTTTAAACAAGTCACTCATTTTAAGCAGGTGAGTAATTGCATTGAAACTAGCAGATCTATTCAAATGCTTAAAATCAGGCCTCTGCTTTTGCACCTTGCTATTTGTGGGGTCACAACCCCGGGCATGTCTTCTCCAGAAAAATCATGTAGGGGATCCTCAAGAAATCCAATTTGAAGCACTTGGAAGAGGGGAAAATGATCAAGAATAGTTAACATGGTTCCACCAAGGGCAAGTCATGCCTGACCAATCTGATTAGCTTCTATGATGAGGTAACAGGCATGGGAAAGTCAATAGATGTGATATACCTTGACTTTAGCAAAGCTTCTGATATGGTCTCCCACAATATTCTTGCCAGCAAGTTAAGGGAATATTGATTGGATAAATGGACTCTAAGATGGATAGAAAGCTGACTAGACTGTCAAGCCCAACGGGTAGAGATCAACAGCTTGATGTCAGGTTGGTGATCAGTTTCTAATGGTGTGCCCCAAGTATTTGTTCTAGGCCCAGTTTTGTTCAACATCTTTATTAATGACCTGGATGAGAGGATGGGTTGCACCCTCAGCAAGTTCGCAGATGACACTAGGCTGGGGGGAGAGGTAGATATGCTGGAGGGCAGGGATAGGACCAGAGTGACCTAGCCAGACTAGAGGATTGGACCAAAAGAAATCTGATGAGGTTCAACAAGGACAAGTGTAGAGTCCTGCACTTGGGACGGAAGAATCCCAAGCATTGTTACAGGTTAGGGACCGAATGGATAAGTAGCAATTCTGCAGAAAAGGACCTGGGGATTACAATAGATGAGAAGCTGGATATGAGTCAACAGTGTGCCCTTGTAGCGAAGAAGGCGAATGGCATATTAGGGTGCATTAGGAGGAGCACTAGGATCAAGAGAAGTGATTATTCCCCTTTATTCAGCTCTGGTGAGGCCACATCTGGAGTACTGTGTCCAGTTCTGGGCCCACCACTATAGAAACAATGTGGACTCATTGGAGAGAATCCAGCGGAGGGCAAACAAAATGATTAGGGAGCTGGAGCACGTGACCTATAAGGAGAGACTGAGGGATTTAGGTTTGTTTAGTCTGCAGAAGAGAAGAGAGAGGGGGGATTTGATAGCAGCCTTCAACTTCCTGAAGGGAGGTTCCAAAGAGGATGGAGAAAGGCTGTTCACAGTAGTGACGGATGGCAGAACAAGGAGCAATAGTCTCAAGTTACAGTGGGAGAGGTCTAGGTTGGATATTATGAAAAACTATTTCACTAGGAGGGTGGTGAAGCACTGGAATGGGTTACCTAGGGAGGTGGTGGAATCTCCATCCCTAGAGGTTTTTAAGTCTCGGCTTGACAAAGGCCTGGCTGGGTTGATTTAGTTGGGATTGGTCCTGCCTTGGGCAGGAGGCTGGACTTGATGACCCGCTGAGGTCTCTTCCAGTTCTATGATTCTATGATTAACAGCACTGTGCAAATGGCCAATATAGAATGTTTTATATACATTATGCTGGTGTGGAGCACATGTGTGGGTATCATCCTAAATATTACGAGTGAGCCTCAAATTCAGATTGATCCTGGGTTTGAAGTTTAATTCACTAAACAGAGAGGAGTGGATCTAGATCTGTAAAGTGGGAAAATCCAAGAACTCATCAACCTATCTTTCCCAACCCCACTGCTTCCTAATGTCTATAAGTATTCCCCAATACCACAAGACCCGGGGCCACCAACCTATCAGTTCTTGGGGTTCCTTACTTCTCATGTGAGGGAACATGGGACTATCTCTGACAAGTGGTCTGGAGCAGCAAGGAGAACATAGTCCAGAAAACCTTTGACTGAGAGATAACAGTATATACTAGAACAAAATACAGGACTATGTAGCACTTTAAAGACTAACAAGATGGTTTATTAGATAATGAGCTTTCGTGGGCCAGACCCACTTCCTCAGATCAAATAATGGAAGAAAATAGTCACAACCATATATACCAAAGGAGACAATTTAAAAAAATGAACACACATGAAAAGGACAAATCACATTACAGAACAGAAGGGGGATGGGGGGGGGGGGAAGGAAGGTGAATGCCAGTGAGTTAATGATATTAGAGGTGGGGAAGGGGAAATGTCTGTGAGTAAATAGTATTAGAGGTGATAATTGGGGAAGCTATCTTTGTAATGTGTAAGATAGCTGGGGTCTTGGTTAAGTCCAGTGCGGAGAGTGTCGAATTTTAGCATGAATGCCAGTTCAGAGGATTCCCTTTCAAGTGCAGATTTGAATGTCTTCTGAAGTAGGATGCAGGTTAGCAGGTCATTGAGACTGTGTCCTTTCTGGATGAAATGACAAGCAACTGTTTTTTCTTTGTGATCCTGTCTAATGACGCCCCATCATCTCTGGTATTGGCACACTCACTACTGGTCTATCCAGCTATGTAGACTCTCTCCTCAAACCCTTCGCAACCAACACCCCCAGCTATCTCCGAGACACTACTGACTTCCTAAGGAAACTACAAAACATCGATAACCTCCCCAATAACACCATCCTTGCCACCATGGATGTAGAAGCACTATACACCAACATCCCACATGAAGACGGATTACAAGCTATTAGAAACACTATCCCAGAGGACACCACTGCCAACCTGGTAGCAGACCTATGTAACTTCGTTCTCACCCACAATTATTTCCAGTTTGAGAACAACTTATACCTCCAGATCAGCGGCACAGCCATGGGTACACGCATGGCCCCACAGTATACTAATATCTTTATGGCTGACCTAGAACAACGTTTCCTCAACTCCCGTCCCCTTTTACCCCTTCTCTACTTACGCTACATTGATGACATCTTTATGATCTGGACGCATGACCAAGAAACACTGGAGACATTCCACAGAGATTTCAACAACCTACACCCCACCATTAACCTCAGCCTGGACCATTCCACACGAGAGATCCATTTCCTGGACACCACAGTACAAATCAACAATGGAAAATTAGACACCACCCTCTACAGAAAACACACTGACTCATACAGTTACCTACATGCTTCCAGCTCCCATCCAGCACACACCATACGATCCATCATCTATAGCCAAGCCCTTCGATACAACCGCATCTGCTCTAATCCCACAGACAGAGACCAGAAACTTCAGGATCTCTACCAAGCATTTATAAACCTCAACTACCCACCTGGAGAAATAAAAAAGCAAATTGAAAGAGCCAAACGAATACCTAGAAACCATCTACTACAAGACAGACCCAAGAAAACCAACAATAGAACACCACTTGTCATCACCTACAGCTCCCAACTTATACCTGTCCAACACATTATCAATAGATTACAGCCTATACTGGAACAGGACACTAAACTCCAAGAAGCTCTGGGAGACAGACCCATAGTCTCCTATAGACAACCACCTAACCTCAAGATGATTCTTACCAACAACCACAGGACATACCACACTAATACCAATCCTGGTACTTTCCCTTGCAACAAACCCCGCTGCCAGCTTTGTCCACATATTCACTCTGCTGACACCATTATTGGGCCTAACCAAGTGAGTTACAAGATCAAGAATACATATTCCTGCGCCTCCAGAAATATAATCTATGCTATCATGTGCCGAAAGTGTCCGTCTGCTATGTACATTGGACAAACGTCTCAGACCCTTCGCCAAAGAATCAATGCCCACAAAACAGACATTAGACAGGATCACAAAGAAAAAACAGTTGCTTGTCATTTCAACCAGAAAGGACACAGTCTCAACGACCTGCTAACCTGCATCCTGCCAGCACTGGTGAAGAAACAGTAACTTGAATATGCCTTTGCAGTGTAGTCATTCACACATGGAATAGGCTAACAGGTTTACCAATTACCCAAGTATCAGAGGGGTAGCCGTGTTAGTCTGAATCTGCAAAACACCATCACAGGACCTAACCAGATCAGCCATACTGTCACTGGTACATTCTCCTGCACATCCACCAACGTAATATATGCCATCATGTGCCAACAATGCCCCACTGCTATATACATCGGCCAAACAGGACAGTCCCTACGTAAAAGAATCAATGGACACAAATCTGATATTAGGAATGGCAACATACAAAAACCTGTAGGGGAACACTTCAATCTTCCTGGACACACAATTGCAGATCTAAAAGTAGCCATCCTGCAGCAAAAAAACTTCAGGACCAGACTTCAAGGAGAAACTGCTGAGCTACAGTTCATCTTTAAGTTTGACACAAT
Source organism: Pelodiscus sinensis (assembly GCF_052426305.1). Lineage (NCBI taxonomy): Eukaryota > Metazoa > Chordata > Testudines > Trionychidae > Pelodiscus > Pelodiscus sinensis. The sequence goes on from NC_143053.1 coordinate 79,533,461, forward strand.
CAACTCTGGATTAAACAAAGACTGTGAATGGCTTGCTAACTACAAAAGCAGCTTCTGCTCTCTTGGAATTCACACCTCCAGATCAGCTGCTAGAAGTGGGCCTCATCCTCCTTGATTGGATCCACCTCGTCATCTCCAGCCTGATCCTGGCCTGCATATTTATTCCTGCCTCTGGAAATTTCCACTACATGCATCTGACGAAGTGGGTCTTTGCCCACGAAAGCTTATGCTCCTACACTTCAGTTAGTCTATAAGGTGCCACAGGACTCCTCGTCGCAATTACCCAAGCTTACTCTGCAGAGAAGACATGGCCTATAGCTCTCTCTGTAGAATGCAGCGGAGAAAAATAACCAAATTATAATATAAATATGTGTGTAATTCATTTACATTTGTTTTAAATAAAAAAAAAAAATCTATAAAACCAAAATCACAAAAGTTTAGGTTAACCACTGAAAAGCCTCTATTTCCAGCTTGCATTTCGGCTCCACTTGACAAAGTATGCTAAAGGGCTCCAAAACCATTGCAGAATTAATCCTGAACACTTATGTGAGGTATAGAAGGGTCAACTCCATTTTACAGAAGAGAAAACTAAGGCACGGAGCATGATTTGCCAAAATTACCTAGTTAGTTAGTGGCAGAGTCTCATATAAAACTAAGGCACGGAGCATGATTTGCCAAAATTACCTAGTTAGTTAGTGGCAGAGTCTCATATAAAACTCAGCCTTTCTGTTTTTAACTAATGGAGCACATCCTCCCCTTAAAATCCATTAACTTGAAAATTTATTAAACAAAAAATGAACAGCCTATATAAATAATGACAATGAACAGTTAGTGAAGTCAAAAAGAAGCTCTTCTGTAGCACCGTGTACTTTTATACACAAATTTCCAAAAATGGCCTCTGATGGTGGGCCCCCAATCTGAGACATGTTGTCCCAGATCCTCAAAAATCTGTACAGGCGCACTGATTTCAACAGGTGTTAGTTGCCTAAATATCTTTTAAGAATGGCAATGGTGGGACCTGATTTACAGAAGTGCTGTGCAGCTTCCGCTGTAATCAGTGATATATCAGCAACTTTAAAGAATGGGAGGAATGGTAATTCAACCTGGGCACAGAAAAACTCAGGCAACTAAAAGCAGTGATCTCTTTTTAAACTGGAAGCTCCAACTTTCAAATGATTTCCTAATAGTCACAGATTACAAAAAGATGTGATATGCAGATGTCTCCCCGACCCCTAAAAAGCCTTCTGTGTTATCTAACTATATTTAATTCAATGTTTACTCCTATTTCTTGTTTTGGTCTATAGTATGTTCACCTATTTTTATACTGAATAAAAGCAACCAAAATATATTTAAAAGCATATAAAATAGTAGAGATGCAGATTTACATTGTTTCCTCTAAGATGCGATTACAAAATCTCATGCACAAAGAAAGATATGCCACCTAAAACTGAGGAATGTTTTCCCTACTTCAGAGTTGGAAAGCTTAGAGAAAAGAATTGTGCATCTAAAAAGTAGACCCCAGAGCTATCAGTTTGGGTCCACAATTCAGACAACAGCAATAATATGAAATAACTAAGAACGAGACGAGGGTTATAATAAATAAATAAATAATAATAATAATGTTATTTTCAACTCCACTCCAAGAGAACAGTTCTCAGTTGTGTTTTCATCTCTTTGAACTTTCTATAAACTGAAACTTATATTTACAAACTTACATGCTTAACTTTAAGCAAGAGGGTAACATCACTGTCTTCAATAGAACTACTCACACAAGTGTTTGCTGGACTAGGACCACAGTTTGGATTAAAAAAAAAATGTTTGGCAGAAGTGTGAGTAAGGTCAACAATGGCTATTTACCTTTACCATACAATGTGTAATGCAGTAGTAATTTGTGCCTGTTCAAAATTTGTTTTGTGTTTAGAGGTTCTAATCATCAGAAATTCAAAAGATTCCACACCAAAGTACTTATTGCCAAAATGATAGAACACGGCAACCATACTAGTTCAAAGAAAATTTTCTAAGAACCCCACATTGGACAGATCTGGACTGAGCAAAAACACAATGGGAATGAAAACCATGGGCAATATTGGCAGCTCGTATAAATTGGCAGTGCACAACTGACTTTAATGGAGCTGTGCCTATATATGTCAACTGAGGCTATGTCTAGACTACGGGGCTTTATCGAAAAAAAGTATGCAAATTGTGCTCTGCAATTTGTGTACCTTTTTCCAATAGTTTTTTCAGAACAGGCTTTTCAGAAATTTGGCCCTTCTACACTGGGCCAAATTTCGAAAAAAAAAAAAAAAAAACCTCTTTCAGAAGAGTCCTTCTTCCTCGTGGGAAGAGGAAGACAGGGCTTGCGAAAGAGCACGTCTGCTTTTCCAGAAAAAAAAAAGGCAGAAGAGCAGATGCGTTCCCTGGATGCAGTGGAGTTTTTCCAGGATAGCACTGGTATCCCGGAAAAACCCCATACTGACATAGCCTGAGACTCTGGCCCTACAGGTAAAAAAGCTGAATTTACATATGCCGAGTCTTTCGTATTAGCTACTTGCCTCTCTTGCAGAGGAAGCCTGAGTATTTGAAGGGCCCTGGCAAATTCATCGTCTATTTTGGTCAATTTCAAAGTCATAGGATTTTAAAAATCATAAATATCATGATTTCATATTTTAAATCTGAAATTTCACAGTGTTGTAATTGTAGGGGTCCTGACTCAAAAAGGAGTTGTGAGGGGATCGCCAGGTCATTGTAGGAGGGGATTGTGGTACTGCTACCCATACTTTTGAGTGGTTGCTGGTGGCGGCATTGCCTTAAGAATGAAGTAATGGTGGATGCTGACTAGGAGCACAGCTCTGAAGATAGAGATGCTGCCAGCAGCAGTGCAGAAGTAAAGAGTAGCTGGGATGGTATAACGCTCTGAAATCAGCACAGAAGTAAGGGTGGCAATACTGTGACCACTTTAAAATAACCTTATAGCTCCCCTTCAACTCTCTATTGAGTCAGAACCCCCATTCTGAGAAACACTGTTCTCCCCATTAAATCTGTATAGTATAAAGTAAAAGCACACAAAAGACCAGACTGCATGCTCTGTAACACATTTTTCATAGCTGTGAATTTGTCGGGCCCTAAATAGTTATATTAGTACCCAGCTATCCGCGTCTGTTGTATCTTTCTTTCTGGGCTGCTCTACATCAATAGTTTTCTTCTTTTAAGACAGGGTCCACCAGAGAACAGAAAGCCTCCTGTGGATGGTTAATGGACTCCACCTGAGGCTAAAGTAATCCTCTTCCAGCTATTTTCATCAAGAGACAGTGCAGCATGAATTTCCCCTTGAGCCATGTGGGAAGGGTTATGGAATAAAAGGCAGCGACTGAATTTCAGGGAGCTGATCCTGTGCTGCATAAGATTCATGAATTATGTTTAGATTCCAGTGATGCCAATACAGAACAATCAATATAGTGTCTGTGGCAAGAAGCCCCAAGAAACATACCTGAGAAAGATAATTGCTTAAGTAAAGTTAAATCTGTAACAATCACAGAACATAAACCACAAAAGAATCACATGGTGGACCAAGATTCTCAATTCAAACATTTTTATCTTGCTACTTTAAAGCCTTCATATTGAAATAGAATACAATCAGACCCATTAACCTTCCCCATGAAAAGTTCATGTACTCACCTGTCCAAGGTCTAAAGTGACATTGACTTCATTATACTTTAAGCCTAAAGAGAGAGGAGGACTTTGCCACCAACGTTCAGTTCCGTCAATAGCATTGGTTATTGGGTGAGCTTTATTGGGATCTCCTGCATTGCAATAGTCACAAAACTGTCCCTGAAAAACACCAAAACAAAAGATTTATGCTTAGTTTGATCTAACTGAGAATCAGACACCTCTCTCCATGAAATAACGAATGATGGCTACTACTGCACTATAATATTGAGACAGGGCTTTGACTAGACTTTCTTAAGTGTTGTTGTGGGGTGTTTTGTTTTGCTTTGCTTTGCTTTTGCATGGTATATTTCTGGTTTATATGTAAAGATACTTACCTAATAATTAAAATGGAATGCATAATTAAACCACAAGCATTCATTTTCTTATTTATCATAAACAAACCTCCTTCCAAAGAATCTGCAGTAGAGCAGTGGATATTAATAATTTTACTGATATTCCAGTGAAATTATCAAAACCCACTTATGTAATGTTCTTAATTAAGATATACACACACAAGCCCCAAATAAGCACTGCACTTCATTCAAGAAAGTACTTTGGCCTACATCCACAAGGGTATTTATGTACCTAACTCTTATTGAAATCATTTAATTTTAAGCACATTCTCAAATCCTACACGTTTGTTAAAGTTGCCATCATGTGTCGTCATTATGTTTCAAATATTATAATCCATTCACTGGAGCCAAAACTTTAAAGGGATTTCAAAGTGGTTGCATCCTGAATTTTGCATGTGGACTTCTGAACTAGCTGATAACAGGGTAACATTACAGACAACCCTCTACTGACTAAAGAGTGGCAGATTCTGAAGTGTGCCCCAGTTCTACTGACCTAACTCCCAGTGCAGGCAATGCTAAGTTGAATGGAGAGTTTCTCCCATTGACATAGCTACTTCCCCTCAGGGAGGAGGAATACCTATGCTGAAGCTCTCCTGTCAGAGCAGATAGCATTTTCATTGAAGTGCTACAGCACCACTTTAGAGACAAGTGTAAAACCCTAAAAAAGGTGAACTGTGTTAATAAAAGTGGGAAATGTTGTTAAAACTGGCATAAACAAGGCCTAAAGTAGATATTAACTTATACTCAAAATTTTCCTCAAGTTCTGTCTGGGTCTGGAAGCATAATATGTTTTTGCGTTCAATCATGAACTTTTGACAAAATTCACCCCAAGGCAATCATAAAAAAAAACATGTAAATCTGGAGTGATTCCTTTTAGGACAATTAGAGCGTCCCAATAGATCCTCAGTTATTTTCAGAGGCTGCTATCCAGCTCTTTCAATACATAATTAAAACCAAGTTCTGGAGATCACCTTTCTCTCTCTGATGATATCATATAAATCCTATTGTACATTAAAGGAATAATACTGAATACTCTTTAGAAATCTAATTGGCTTGTAATTTGGCTGCTAATAGGGTTAACAAAGCTATATTTTTCCTTCATAAAACTATGGAAATAATGTTAGTCAGTTAAATTAGTAAAATAAATTTCCCAAGATTTCTCTCCCCATTACATTCAACTCCATTCATTACTTTTTATATACCCTACCTGCCTGCTCCTAAATTTTTCCATCTTATTCATATATCAGATTATCATTTTGCCTCTTAATTCTGCTATACTTAATTTTCTGAACACTTCACTTACATTTTGCATTAAGAGCCTTTTACTCAGGACCATTATGTGGGCTTTAAAGTATATTTTTTCATTAGTACATAATAATTTGGCTGAAAAGCTAAGTATAAAATAACTTTCCAAACAGAAAAATGGCAGAGAAGGAAGTTTAAATAACATTTTTTCACTATGCACACATCAGCTTTTTCCCCTTATGTGTCCTTTCAAGTTAAAATTATTCTGATTCAGACACAATAAATATGCGTTCTGAGAACTTACAGAGACATTAAAATAAAAAAAAAACTTTCAGTCATCTCTGTCCAGATCAAATCTGAATCGCTTTAAAGCAATAAACTTGGACAGACCCTTTGCCTTACACAAGTTTTTGTAGAATCTGGATCTTTGTCATGAAAAAGAAAAGATTTTTTAAAGAAAGGCTTGTATCCCACACCCTGCAATCCTTACATTCAGACTGCAATTTATTTCAGTCTAAATAAGAGAGAATGACTACTACCAATGTTTATACATCAATCATTCTAAGGTCTTGATTATGCTAAACTACTGCAGCTCCACTAATGACCTACTCTATTCAGCTATAATTGACTCAGGGGTAAAAACACTAATGCCATCATTCCTACTCTTCTACCCTCACCTTTACTACCACAGATGCAGTTGACCTAGTGTTAGTGCACTGGCAGGAGACTTCCCAAAAAAGGCTAGTGTAGACACAATCTTACCTATGGAACATGCTGTGGTATCTGAGAGTTGTGAACATATATGGAGTTCACTGTATACACCGAGATTATAACAAAGGCAGCCCATTAACCTTGTCTATACCAGAACATTTTGTACCTGCCATTAACAAAAGGTGCAGCAGCACAATGTCAACAGATGGTTAGCACTCGTGACACAAGGCTAAGGTTGTCACTATTTCAAGAATTCTTCATCCAAGACTTATTGCAGTGTTGAAAACGATTTAGTCCTGTCTATACTAGCATTTAAACCATTGTCCACCGGCAGCTACCCCTGATTCTGACAAGAAACAAATGTGCTTTTGCATACAATGCTACAGACTTCATGAAAAATAACTAGTCTGAGTTTGTGTCAAACAATACTGTGCTTCTCAGCCTGGGTCCAGGCTTAACTCTTGAGAATGTCAAGGGTCATTTAGAAAAAAAATACGTGGTCAAATCCCCATGTACATAGGCTGATGAACTGGATCCAGGGATTACATGACAACATGATGCTCCTCCACTCATGCTACAACCTTTTTACTTATGTACAAAGAAGCAAGGTAAACCAGGGTGCTACTGTAAACTCAGGCTGTACATTAGTGTTGTTGCCACTGTAGGTCCAGCTTGCATATTGCACTAAGGATTAGTGATACCATTTTCTATCACAATTAGAGAAAATATGCAATAGTGACCAGACAGCAAGTTTTTATTACAATATTAAAGCATAAGCCTTTAAAAAATTCCATGTATGTACTGGTCAGACTAGAACTATACAACAATAGCTTTGTTTTAACACAATTCTTGCTAGGGTAGTTTCATGCTCTGGTGAGAGCCTTAAAGATGAGAGTGAACAGAAAACTGAATAAGGAATATAAAATGCATTTTGTTGGAAGATGGGTTATTTTAAAGAAACTGCATCACTTGAAGATCTAAACTCAAGATTTAGTAATTTTCCCAACACATAATTCAAAGAATGATCCTGAAACAGCTGGAGTTTCAGTTATGTAAAGAACATTCCACCAGACTTGCCAACAAGACAGAGAGTGAGAAATGAAGGAAAATAAATTGTTGGTCAAAGCATTCTCCCTTGCCTCCCTCTGGCAAGATCTACAGGCATTCCACCCTGAATCCTTCGGGTCAACTGCACGTGTCTCAATTTCAAGAAATTGAGCCTTGAGACATTGTTTGATTTTGGCTTGAATTCATCACCAGGACAGGTGTGCATTTGCTAGTGCTTTCAATATCCTCGTCTCTTGCAGTTATTCCAACTGCGCAGAATGGAGATCTCAGTTAGAAAGCTGCATGCAATTGCAGCAAGAAAGCTATGGAAGTATGCTAATGTGCCAAGTTGACACCCAATGAAGATAAAGGTCCTATCTACCCTATAGAAAAGAATAGGGTTGCAAGACTTGGTTATACCATGATAATTTCTGCCAGTTATGTGCCCTGCAGCAGGCCAGGTCTGCTACCAAACACTAATTCATATCTGCACACTACCCCTATTAGTCAACCCCAGACATGCCCCTTATCCATTATTTGGAATCACTGAAATGCACAGCATTGCACTAAGTCTATTCCCTGAAAATCATCCTAGTTTAGTGAATGGCCCATTACCAATATGCTGAGAAAGAGAAATACACTGTACACTATACTGTAGGTTGGACAGTGCTTTTCAGACTCAGCTTATGTCAGGTAGTTGAGTGACTCACCAAGAATTCTTAATGGAGCTCCCTGAGAGCACAAACTCGAGTAAACACTACACTACGCATTGAAACTGTGCACTAAGGGTGCCAGGCTAGTGTCAGAGAGCAACGGTGGGGTTCCTCCTAACCCTCTGTGGGGGATGCGACTGATGGCACTAGCATAGAGCAGTGATTCCAGTCCCTATTCACTTTGTGGTGAACTGAGGATAAGAATGGGAGCTCCGTGGCCCATCTCCCCTGGCACTTACAAACTTGTGCAGGGGCAACCACAATCAAGTCTTGTACAAACATCAATAAGGCATAACGGATGGAGTTAAGGGCAGAGTATCCACCTCAAATTGGAATTTTCTTCTTATTGTGGCTCTTATCAATATAAGCTTTAAACTTATCTAAAGGAGTGTGATGCTCGATCTGTGAGTTTTTTAAAGGCTTAGCTAGGGCACTACCAATTTCACAGCTGTGAAAAATGCCTCGTGGACCATGAAATAAGTCCTTTCCCATGAAACCCACCTCCAAGCGCCTGCCCTGCTGCAGGATGCTGTCTGAAACTGGGCAGCAGCCTGAGGTTCCTGCAGCTGGAGGAGACTTGTGGAATTGAATAGTATCTTCTCTGTGCTGCTGGGAGTGCCCCATTAAAGGGGATTTCCTAGCTCTGACTAAGCAGTCCATCTCCTTCATTGCTGCCAGGGATGAGGGGAGATCAGACAGATCCACCTCTGGGTGCTTTCCCCTGCTGTAGGACACTGTTTGGGACTGGGCAGCAGCCTGAGGTTCCTGTAGCTGAGTGTGTGACAAGGGTTGCAGAGAGCAAGTATTATTCTTCCAATCTGGTCAGAACTAGGAGCAAGGAGCACTTAGGTGGGGTGCTGCCAGCAGCACAGGGAAGATCAGACCCACTTCTACCTCTGGAACCTCCTGAGGTCACAGGAAGCTCTGTGGTTGCTGCCTTCAGAGTCCATCTCTGAGGACAGCAAAGAAGGGAGGGTGGCAATCCCATGGCCTCCCTACAACAGGTGTGTGACACACACACACCCAATCTCCTTTTGGTTCGGGACCCTATGGTTATAATACCATGACATTTCAGGTTTAAACAGTGTGCTTGTTTAATCTTATTAGGTAAGATTTCATAGGTATTTAATTCACTTTTGTCCATTTTTGCAAGTCTAACTATGAAGATAGACAATCTTCCCTTATGTAACATGTATTTGAATTTGAAAGGTGTTTGATAATATGTATATTGTGATCTTATCACATTTTCTGTGGCTGGATTTTCTGGCCTTTTGAAAGAATCTTCAACTCCTCTTGAACCAGAACAGCTGCTGGTAATCTACAGAAGTATTCAGGTTAAGTATCTCAATGGAGCTTTGTTAAAAAATGGAGAGAAATGCTTCTGTATGCACATTTATACAAACAGTGAAAGAAGCACAACTTGTTTTCTTGAGCCAGGGCTGAGTTATCAGTAACTCTTCCAGGAATTTGGATCAGGCACAAACCACAACTGGCCACTAACCCAAGACCTGTAAGGTAAATATTTAACAAAGAGAACTCTGCTTCTCTCTGTCCTCTCCCTACATACATTAAAATCTCATTAATTCACACTTACAAGTGGATATTAGTATACAAAAATACAAAAGACAAGAGAGCAAGACTACTGCACCACAAATTCACTGTGTTTACTTTTCTGATTTTGTTTACTTATCTGATATGTCATAGAATGTTAGTATGAGATCACATTACACTATTCTGCTATTAAAGCACTTCTGAGAAATTGGGAGAGATTACTAAATTTTCCTGTTCAAATTATGTAGTGTTTCTGTGTTAACGGAGTAGCAAACAAAAAGATTCAGCTGAATAAGTAATGAAGAACAGATAGGCTTATATGTAAAGCACAGAACTAAGAGCCAAGGTATTCCTGCCTGTGTCAAACTTCCTGTGACCTTGGTCAAGTCACTTAATCTGCTTCCTGGTTTTCCCATCTGTAAAACAGAATGTTGTGTAAATTGTTAGTATTGGTAAAGCATTTTGAGATTTCCTGATGGAAGACATTAAAGAAATACAAAGTAAATTGAGAATAGATGATAGTGTGATATGGAAAAAAGGTAATACAGTATTGATAAATTGAGGATAGCACACCCTCTTGATCTCTTACCCAGCCCTTCTATCAATAGTAGCCACGCCCATAACTCTGTAAAAGCTTCTTTAAATTCTATTTTAACTCTTTCTCTCTCCCCCTCATACTTCTATTCCATAACAAAGTCCTAGAATGCTTATCAAGCTTTCTCCACCATCTGTCCTGTACTAATGTACCGTCAGAGCTGATACTGCCCGTCCATTACATAGGATCACAGTGGTTAATGTTTCTTTTTCCTACCCTCCTGACAAACAAGTTTACACAAGTTTCTGCCAAACCACCTGGGAAAAGTGTATTTCTCTTAGCTAGTCAATGAGAATTTTCCTTTCTGGTTTTCTTTTTGTAGCTGTCATTGAGTGCACCTAGGTCTCATGACCAACTAGGCTAATTCAGCAGCTGCAGCTTTATCATCATCCTTTTCTACCACCGCTGCCCTCACCTGCTCTTCTCACAGAAACCTTCCCTTCTCCTCCCCCACCCCAACTCCCACAGGAATCACTGGCATCATCTCACAAGCTGCTCAAGGGGTACATTATGAGGTTCAAAATTCAGAACTTGCAAAAGCCAGAACACGTGTTAGGGTTTCTTCATACACCTTAGAAAGGCACTTTCCCAGCCACAGTGCAGAGGTCCCTTCCCTGATGCAGCAATTACCCTGCCAGCATTGAAGAACTGGGGAGGAACAAGAGTGAAAGCCTTAATGCATGGGATCTACTCTGCCTAACCCTTGCTTCTTCAGAGCTTGGGAGGAATCAGGGGAGCAAGGTGATCTTGTGGCACTAACCCCTGCACCAAACAGCTTAGCAGGCTGGGGGGAGAGGGGGAGGACGACTGCTGTCCAAACTGTATTAAGAAAAACTAAGGAAGAGGAATTGGGCAACTGGGCTCCTTCCCTCAGCACAGAGCAACCCAGGATCCAGATGCTACAGCGGAGACACTTACAAACACGCAGGGAAGCACAGCTTCAAGCTGACTGGGGATTTAGCAGGAGGCCAAACCACATTGCACTGAGATACAATTTGGAGGAGCGGGGTTCCCGAGTGTTCCCCGAGCGCAGCGGCGCTGGATCCTGAGTGCAGGCTGCACGATGCTAACCCGGCTGCAGGCTACTTCCTAGAGGAGGGCCGCCCACCCCCAGCCTATGGGGGAGGTGAGAAGCCGATGGGGGCACTTTGCAGGGCGGGCCCACGCGACCCTGGCCCTCCTAGAGCTCGACCCCCAGCCGCTCCCATCCCCACGCAAACTCTCGCTGGGGCAGGGGAAATCTCGCCACGCGGAGCGCCAGCAGGGGAAGGAAAGAGACCGCTGAGCCCAGCGCTGCCCCGGCGCGTACCTGTCCCGCTTCCCCAGGGCGGGCAGCCCGTGTTGGGCCATGCCCCCCCGGAGGCCCCTGGCCCGTGCGGCCGGCCGGGGGTCCCCGCCGCGGCCAGGGCAGGTACCTGGATGGTGTGTCCCGCGGGGGCGGCGGCCGGCCCTCCCACCAGCTTGCAGTACAGCTCCAGCCGGGGCCTGCCGCCCCGCTCCTCCTCGCCGCAGGTGGCCGTGGCCCGGATGCTGGCTGTCTCGGCCAGGTTGAAATAGGGCGGGTGGAGGCTGAGCCCGAGCGCCCCGGAGTCGGGCGGCCCCCGCTGGGCAGCCGCGGGGCGCAGGGCGAAGAAGCGGGAGAAGAGCACGAGGAAGAACCCGGCGCCCGCCGCTGCCATGCTCAGCGGGCTCCCCGGCTCCTGCCCGCGCTTGTCCCTCCCTGGCGCTGATGGGGCAGCCGGAGGTGGCAGGCGCGTTCTGCCGCCCGGCCCGCGGAGCCGAGGAGACTGACAACACCCCCCTCTGGTGCACGGCGCGAGGCACGCAGGGCAGCAGACGCAGGAGGGCTCGTGGCTTGTGAGGAGGCGTGAGACATGCAGGAAATATTTCGGTCCTGAGGACCAGGAGGGGAGAGGCCTCTTTCTGCTGGACGGAAAAACAGTGGCTGATGACTAGAGATGGGGCTCCCCATGGGGGAATCTGGCTCCCAAGCCATAGAGCTTGGAAGAGGAATCATAGAACACTAGAACTGGAAAGGACCTGGCCAGATCATCAAGTCCAGTCCCCTGCCCTCACAAGGGCTGCCTTTACCGTGAGGCGAACTGAGGCTGCCTCAGGTGCCTATCATTTACCCCATACTTGGTCCGTGATGTGTACGTACTTAGAATACTTCAGTAGTGATTCAGGAGGAGTTAAGTACTGCAAAACTTTATGAGGGCTTTGCTATATGCCATGCAGCACTTGCTTGTACTGAGGATATCCCTTAGATCAGCCAACAGTCAATGATTCTGGCTGCATATCAACAGTGCCACCCACATGTTTCTGGGTTGCTTGCCACTGTAGCTGTTAGTGCTAATGATGGCCAACACCCATTTGTGGGAGAGTACATTCATTTTTAACACAGAAAAAGTTCTCATTCATTTACATAGGGGCTACGTCTACACTGGCCCCTCTTCCGGAAGGGGCATGTAAATTTCAGCAGTCGTCGTAGGGAAATCCGCGGGGGATTTAAATATCCCCCGCGGCATTTAAATAAAAATGTCCGCCGCTTTTTTCCGGCTTTTAAAAAAGCCGGAAAAGAGCGTCTAGACTGGCCCCGATCCTCCGGAAAAAGTGCCCTTTTCCGGAGGCTCTTATTCTTACTTCAAAATAAGAGCCTCCGGAAAAGGGCACTTTTTCCGGAGGATCGGGGCCAGTCTAGACGCTCTTTTCCGGCTTTTTTAAAAGCCGGAAAAAAGCGGCGGACATTTTTATTTAAATGCCGCGGGGGATATTTAAATCCCCCGCGGATTTCCCTACGACGACTGCTGAAATTTACATGCCCCTTCCGGAAGAGGGGCCAGTGTAGACGTAGCCAGGATGTCCTGGGTTCAAATACAACAAAATCTGATTTTCTTCTCTCCGCAGATAATGACCATTTCTCCTCAAGAGCAGTTTACAGGTTTCTTACACCCTAAAGAAAGAGGGTTTTTTTGTCTCATTTCTTCATTATATACCAGCTCCTATGAGAGTTCAGGTTATCCAACAGTATTAGAGGTTTGGATCACAAAAGCCATAGGAATATAAATTATTATTGAAATTTCTTGGTTCAAATGCTCCATCAAAGAAGGAGAGACATCATGTTATTTTAAGAACATCAGGTGGTCTTTTCAATCCATTTATTGGTGCTGTTAGGAGGCTTGGCTTGTATCCACTAGACCCAATAGAAATCTAGAACTATCAGATGTTGGTATCTTTAACATGCATAGCCACTATGCATAGATGACTCGTGGTAGCACTGGGGAGGTGCACCGCCCCGCTGTGCCCCTGCCAAAATTTTAATTGCTAAATGGGGTACTCCCACATGCCCCCTCCCTGTCCCTCTGAACTACCTAGTCTGTGCCGCGTGTAGCCGCGCGGCATGGAGTCCGCACTAGCGGACATTTAAAAATGGCGGCGCCCGGCTTTATGCAAATGAAGCCCGGGAAATTCAAATCCCGGGCTTCATTTGCAACTCCGGTTGCCTACATTACCGCCCTAGTTCGAACTAGGGTGGTAGTGTAGACATACCCTAAATGTGTGTCATCTGCAAATGTTGCCACCTAACTGCTTATCCCTTTTTCAAGACCATTTATGAATAAGTTTAACAGCAGTGGTCCAGGCAGACTCCTGGAGCACACCACTATTTATTCCTACTCTTTTTTGTCCTTATCTTTTAAGTGGAGCACCAGGCAATTTTTTCATGATCACCTAACCATCCCTCAATTACTTTAATGGCAAGCCTTTTGTTATCTTAATCACCCTGCAAGGGGAGCAGTGCAAGCTCTAATGCAGTTAACAGCTGCCACTAGAGCATGAGCTTTAAGCAGATCTCAAGTATGAAATCCAGGGTTAAAACTTTAGGGGGGACTACAGACTCCCCTGGGTCCACATGAATGGCACCCTTGCAGAGGAAGCAGTAGAGGAGGCTCATGAGTTAAGGAAGGAAACTACTGACTCCTTTCTAGTGGCATGTGTTGTGGGGCTGAAAGCCAGGCCTTTACCGTGCTTCTAGAGAGGCAAGGATTTGGTAGAAGTGACTCAGGGTGTAAGCTGGGTGGTACTCTTGACCAAGTTGAACATCCAAACTGCCTGCCCCAGAGCCTGGTGGAGCAGGAGGTTCTGTGTTCCCCTACTGCCAAACCCAGCATTTAAGGCACTAAATGCCACTGCCAACTAAGGATGTTAAATTTCAATTAATCAGCTAATCAAGTAGTCTTGAATTTCCATCAACTAGTCGATAAAGGGGAGGTGGGGCACTCGCTATCCCAGCTGCTCTTCTGCCTTTTAAATGTAGTAAGAGCCTCCCACGGGGCTCTTGCTACATTTAAAAGGCAGAGGCACAGTGGGGAATGGGGCAGTCCCCGCTCACCCCAAATTCTGACTGATGTGCTTCTGCCTTTGAGATGTACTAAGAGCCCCATGGGTGGCTTTTACAACATTTAAAAGGCAGAAGAGCAGCCGGGATAGCAGGATAGTAAGTGCCCCACCTCTCCTTGTTGACTAATCAAGTGGTCGATTAGCCAGGCTAGCACCGTAACCACTGGACCATCCTTCCTGTCCTTACCAATGCATCTCAATGAGTCTCATCAAATGCCCACTTCTTGGAGAACCAGATCAGCTGTGTTAGTCTGGGCAGTTCCTGACTTCAGTTTCATATGGACCAGATGTTCCACACCTTCCATTAATGTCATTTATTAACTCTGTTGTGAAGTGCAGGTCTGAGGACAGTGTGAAGTGCAGGTCTGAGGACAGAATCTGACCCTTATAAATTAGCATTTTCCATCTAAATTTCATTTGGGAAAGTTACATTTATTCAGGAAAAAGAAAAGAAAGGAAATGTTCATATTGAATCATCCTACCTTTGATGAATCAATCCACCTCTCAGCGGTGATACTAGAAATAGACACTGGTACTCCTGAGTAATTTTAAAAAAATAACTCTTTACTTAATCTTTAACTAATCTTTCTAATCAGATATGAATAAATGTGAATGGGTGTTTAATATTAACTTGTTTTTACATTCCACATAAATTACGAAGTCAGAACAGAATCAAGCAATCAAAGTTGTACCCCCATTTGAACTAAAAGGTGAATAATGGGCTTAATCCTCTGATGAGCTGAAATGCTTTGTTAAATAGGGATACAGAGTTGCCAATTTTGGTTGGACATATTCCTGGAGGGTTCATCACATGACATAACTTTCATTCCTGAAGACTCTAGGACAATCCTGGAAGGCTGGCAACCATAATAGCAGAGGATTTAATCACCTGCTTTAAGTTAAGTGGAGAACTTACATGCTTTGCTGAATTGAAGCCTGAAGAAAATGCTTAGCTTTAAGCACATGAGTAATTCCACAGAAGTCAGTGGGACCATGCACATGTTTAAGAGCCAGGAGTATGCAGATGGGAGCAAGCAGGGGAACAGGCTGCAGAGAGGAGAGCAAGCTCCTGCTGGGACAGAGGTTGAGGGGGGTTAATGGTGGAAAGAGTGAGTTCCTGCCAGAGCAGGGGGGAGGGAATATGCCCCCTCAAAAGATGTCAAAGCACAGCCCTGTTAAGAGATTTGCTGGATCAGGTCAGAGGGCTCGGTATCTTGCAGCACTGATCATATAAGGCAAAATTCTGCCGGCACTGAGTGAACAGGAGTTTTGACGTTGACTTCAGCAGAGTCAGCATTTCACCCATAAT